>NC_136422.1:128837500-129437500 GCF_052625555.1 Lactuca saligna
TGTTATCCGTTGTTTCTTTCTGCTCTCCGGTTCACAAAGGCGCTTCCGAAATTATGTTTAATTAGCTTGGTCAGTGATGCGTGGCTTTTCGAGTCAATTCCACCGATGAGAATATTACCCCCGAATTTGATCGCCCTTTCTGATCCCACCGATGTGCTACGCTATTAGTTATGTAACACTTTCAAGTTTTCATGTAGGGAATATGACTTATTAAGATAATAAACTTTTCGTTTTGTTCATATCTAGGTAACTATTTTTTTTGTGGAGGGTAGAAGCATACTCGACGGACCTTTGGTCGTCAATGAACTATGTACTTGGGCTAAAAAAACAAAAAAGAAAATGCTACTCTTTAAAGTGGATTTCGACAAAGCGTTCGACTCAGTCAACTCGGAATACCTCGACTCCGTTCTTGGCCAAATGGGATTTGGGAACAAGTGGATAAAATGGATCCACGACTGTTTATCGTCGGCCCGTGCCTCAGTTATTATAAATGGTAGTCCCACTAAAGAATTCAAGTTCTCAAAAGGAGTAAGACAAGGAGACCCTCTCTCCCCGTTTCTGTTCATCATTGCTATGGAGGGACTTAACATAACTATGAAGACTGCAAGCGATAAAAGATTATTCAATGGGGTAAAAATCCCTGGAACCGGGGAAAGAATCTCGCATCTGTTCTACGCAGACGATGCGTTATTTGTGGGAGATTGGAGCTGTTCGAATATGAAAAACCTAGCACACATCTTACACTGCTTCCATATGGCCTATGGTCTCAAAGTCAACTTTGGAAAATCCAAGGTCTTCGGTGTTGGAGCTTCGAGACGTGAAACTGAATACGCTACTAGGACACTTGGATGTGAGGCTAGCTGTCTACCGTTTAACTATATTGGAGTACCAGTAGGGGCAAATATGAACTTGGTGAAGAATTGGCAGCCAATTATCAACAAGTTCCAATCCAAACTTAGTAGCTGGAAGGCAAAAACTCTTTCCTTTGGTGGAAGACTAACTCTCATTACTTGTGTACTGGGGAACCTTCCAACATACTATCTCTCGTTGTTCAGAGCTCCTGCATGTATAGTTGAGAGGCCGGAAAGGATAAGAAGATCATTCTTATGGGGGGGGGGGGGGGAAGTGAAGAGAAAAATAAGATTCATTGGGTCTCGTGGAACAAAGTCACCAGTCCCAAAAAACTGGATGGTCTAGGTGTTGGATCCATTAGGGCTATGAACATTGCTCTACTGGTTAAATGGTGGTGGAGACTCAGGAACGACAATTCAGCTCTATGGAGTAGAATTATATATGGTGTCCATAACCTGTCAAATAAACCGAAAAAATATATCTGCAAGAAATCTCTTAGAGGTATCTGGAACAACATTGCACGAGTTAAAAAGGATCTTGAATCTTTGGGTTTAAATTTCAATGATATATTTAAACAATGTGTCAAATCGGGGGACAACACTCAATTCTGGAACGACATCTGGATTGGTTCTTCAACATTAAAAGGGTATATCCTGCCCTTTATGATCTAGAATCTCGAAAGAGGTGTGTGGTGAAAGACAGAATCAATGAACGTGGTGATATAAGTTGGTGCTGGAAGACTAACCCTGAAAGTTACGGGTTAAACAATTGTTTATTGAGCCTTGTCCAGGATGTTAGCTCAATTCAGCTCACTCCTGGCTCGGATCAGGTGTATTGCTCTATTGCCCCTGATGGAATCTATAGAGTTTCGGCTCTTAAGCAATTGATAGACCACAAACATGTCTGCACTCATCCCCTATCTTAATTAACTGGTGTAAATTAATTCCCATAAAGGTGTTGTGCTTTGTTTGGAGGGCAGTTCAAGGTCGAATACCTTATGCTGCAACACTAATTAGCAGGAATATCCCCATTGATTATGTATTTTGTGGCTTATGCATTAACCAGCAGGAAGACGCAGACCATATTCTTATCTCCTGTCCCTATGCGAGTATGGTCCGGAGTGAAATTCTAAGATAGTGCGGGGTTGACGATATGGCAGTCCGAACTGTACGAGAGTTCATTGATCTCACTTCCAACTGGGGTAATTGTGCAAAACAGAGGAAAAGGTTCATTGCTATCTGTTATGGTACGTTATGGGTGTTGTGGAAGTCGAGGAACAACAGACTATTTCAAAGGTTTGTTTGTAATCCTATGCAAGCGGTCGAGGAAATTAAATCACTTGTTTACTTATGGATCAAATGTAGGGGTAAGAATGGTATTTGTAGCTGGGAGAGTTGGAGAATTTCCCCTTTTATGTTTCGTGATATGTACTGATTATAAATTCTCTGCTCCCGTTTAGTTTCTTGCTTGCGGGGGTCTATTAATAAAATTATATTGGCCGTTTCCAAAAAAAAAAAAACTATTTTTTTTGTACACATTTAGGTAATGAAATTTTTAAAAGCATTCACATATGACCATTCGTGTAATTTACTCTTACTTTTTGTTTTGTTCATATTTAACCAACTATTTTTTTTTACATCTGGGTAACGAACTTGTTAAAAGTGTTTGCATATGACCATTATAACCGGATGTAACCTACTACAATAGGTCATAATAGTCATATGTGAACACTTTCAAAATGTTCGTTAGCTAGATATGTAAAAAAAAAAATTATCAAAATGTTAACAAACCGAAATATTAATTACCTTAATAAGTCATATTCCTATGTATATTTCTAACCCACTTTACTTCTATTACCTCTTTTTTGTTAATATAAAGCTCTACATATATTTTTAAAATCATATGAATTGAATGTATAAAATAAATATATAAATATTATTATATTCTTTTGGTAAATTTGTTATGTTAAGTTTTTTTATCATTACAAAATTTATAAATCAGATTTGTTTTAAATATATATCAAAAAATCTTTATGTACTAATAAAAACCGTTAAAATAAAGAAAATAAAAAATATTTTTTAAAATCTCAATATGTATCCTACTTCGATTATTATTTTTCCAAGTAGTTTATAATACAATGTTTATGTGCCAACAGTAAAATCTAAATATATTATTATTTTTCTTTTTTTATAAATATTTTTCATTGACAAATTCAAAAAATCAATGTTTAATTATATATAAACAATTGGTTCCATACAACTAATTAGAAGAATAAAACCAATTAAAAAATATAAAAGATTGTTTAAAATTCTAAATATATATGGAAGTTTTAATATTATTTGGCAAAGTATGTAACAGTACCATCCTTATGTGTCAAATAATAATATCACCTTTATAAACAATTTTTTAGAAATTTATAAATATTTCATAGAATTTTATTTCTTATAACGTTTTTATTCTTTAACCGTAAAACAAACTTCAGTTTTAATTTTCATTTGTATTTTATTATATATTTTCTTTCACTAACTTAAATTTTAATTTGTCATATAATATAAAATTTGTATTTAATAAGTGTTTCAAAATAATTGTTTAATGATTATGAATTTGAACTATCAAAATTCGTCTATTTTTATAAATGTGGTTTCCTCGGATTATAACCTAGTTTAAATAATATAGATAGTAATTTATTGCTTGAACGTATTAGGCGTAAATTGCAAG
Source organism: Lactuca saligna (assembly GCF_052625555.1). NCBI lineage: Eukaryota > Viridiplantae > Streptophyta > Magnoliopsida > Asterales > Asteraceae > Lactuca > Lactuca saligna. The sequence continues at coordinate 128,841,071 of NC_136422.1, forward strand.
AAATATTTAGACAAATTTTTAAATGTCAACATATTGATGACATTTGATTGGTTCAATAAAAAAAATATATAAAATTTATAAAACATTTTAGAAATCCATAGCACATTAGTAACAACTGCTTTAAGAATTCGACTAGTAACCGACTTTTGGAAGGTGTTATTCATTCTATGGCACCCTAGGGCGAAGTTGAAATGATTTGCTAGAGGGTGGTGGTAAGGATGTGATGACCTCGACCAATGGTGACGATGGCTCTGCCTTGTCTTCTTCGGTGGGCTTGTACTTGGTGTCCGTCTTCGAGTAATCAACCTCCTCCTGCTATGGCTCGTCTCCCGTGGAATCGTCCTTTGAGGGCCCAAATGGGTCCATATCCAATGAACCATTCGATTCATTAATTGCCTCCTCACAATGAAAGCCTCTTCCTCTGCTGTTGGGGGCGATAGTGTAACATCTAGTCCATATGAAGTCTTATCTTAAGTTAATCATTTTGAAAGGTTGGAATTTTGGATGGCCATGTCGTGGCATTGTGTGGGCCACAACGTGACATTTGTTGAGGAAGAACACACATCTACGCAACATGACGATGTGGTATATAATTGGCCACGACGTGGTGGCTTTTATAACACCCGCATATTTGGGCTAAACAATTAAGATATATTAATCATTAAAAATGAATTTTTGATATAAGATTATTTAGGATGAATAATTTGACCAAAGTTGTAGTATATGATCCAAGCCAGCTGCTCACTGAGTCTCCCGACTCCTAACAATGCACCAACACCCAAACATCCTAATAAGACTCGCGATATAAGACCTAAGAGTCTCAGTCAAACAACTACCAGGTCCCACCCACATGAATCATACAGCCACTGGTTCATGATACATCGTGACAACTTCTAACCACTAAAATGATAAGCTCATGGTACCACGCTAATCTTGTCATCATTCCATTACTTGCCTGAAGACTCGCGAACAACACCACAAGGGTCTAAAGGTACTGCAACCATCAATCCATCGACTTAAATGGACCCAATCAACACCCCTCTCAGTGCTAACCAAACACAACACACCCCATACCCTTCTATCAAGCACAATTCCTTTCACAGTACAAGCTGTTACCAATGCAAAATCAGACGAAAACACGGCCACACAGAACTAGCGAATGAGATAGGCGGTTGCACTCTTGCTCCAAATCAAAGTGTACTAACCAAATAAGATCCATACCAATAAATTCAGACCTAGTATTCTCATGCTATCTTACTCAGTCCACATACACCCATCATGATCACACTCGATTAACTACCATAATATCCACCTTAAAGGGAACCCATAACCAAACCCTAGATCTACTGCATTCCTTCTTCCTCACAACCTTACCCAAAAGGTGAAGTACCAGTAGATCTAACAAAATGGTGAACCTCAACCATTAACAGAAACATCCTCATGAATGAATGAAACAAGATCCCACACCTTGATTGAAATTGAACAGGTTCCACCAATATGTAACTAGCTCGACAAAACTTCCAAAGTTATCTAGATATGCTGCTAAAACCCTGGTTGGATCAATACAAATACGAAACCTATCGACACAACATGCCAAAAATTGGATTCTACGCAAATCCCAAGCCACACCTAAAAAGCTAAACAATACCGCTCCGACGTCTGAACTCCCAATAACCAAGGACAACTGCCAAACTCGAGCCTACTATGAAAAATACTTTCATAACCAACATTTAAGGGCACCCATACCAGAAACCAAAAGGTATGATATAAAGATTTTGTCGATAGGTTGACGTATCCATTGACTTTCACTGATACAACTCGAAAATTCAAAGAACCTCAGCTATTGATGATGAACGAAATGACCAACGATCAAGAATGCATTGACAACTAATCCAATGATCCAATACACTACTGAACAAAACCCATGTGGAAATAAACATACCCAACTTTGAAGCTGATTTTCCGATCAACAGCTGCCCAGTCTAGACTATATATAACAATTTATACAACAAGCTGACAATTCCCTTACCCGATTCTCAACTTGAGCGAACAAAACGCCTCTTTCTCTATTCATCAGCATTCTCATAAGAAACCATTGGCTATAAAGCGATCTTTTTCCAACAACTTCTGGAAGCGAAGACAAGTCATACATTCCTAAGCACATATATCTGATGGCAACTTTCCATACACGCCATTTTCACCAAATCTCGAACCAAAATCTCGCATACCCAAACCACATATACTTGTGACCCCTACTTTTGAAACCATAAACTCTAACAGATCGATGATCCTCCAAGCAGAATACCTTGTTCTCCCCCACTTAGGGTTCAAACTACCACCAAATGACATCGCAAACAAGCCAAAACTTAAATCGATTCAACCAGATGCATATCATACCTGATTCTTGGCATGTAAATCACAATGCAAGATGATCCTCCAAATAATGACCAACCTACCTTAAATAGGTTTCTAATCTTCTATGGAAATCCCAGAAACCTCCTACACATAACCGCCGCTAACACCAAGAATTCCTTGCAGATGCTCAAGTAATAATTATGTCGGTCTATTCACAACACCAATTCTTTATTTAGAAACAAGTGGTCTACCACACACCTCACCTATAAATCTCCAGTAAACATTTCATGGCAAGCATCATTCATAAATTCAAGAGGCATCATTCTCATAGTCGGGATATATTAGGGAAAACAAAAGTTATCCTTCCCAATTCACCTCCCTTTATCACCTAGAACAATCAACTCGCACTTGACTTAACTAAACTCAAAGGAAATAGACCCTTGATCTCGTTTCAAGGCAATCATACAACAAGAATCTCACACCTCCATAATTTCCGCCAAAAACCACAACTATCTAGATCCAAGTTGAGTCTACATCGCAACTCTAAGAATCTCATGTCTTCTCTCTCTTACCTCTGAACATGCAAATCTAGAAGAACATAACCCCTTCATAGTTGGTGACATTCTAATCCATCAACCAATCACTCAGCCTTCAGTTACAACTCTCAAACTGATCATCACAATCACTTCATTCTTGAGTCTCGTGACTCAATAGCTCAATTAAGACCCTCGAGACCTCAAAATCAACTAACTCACGTAGGCTTGCACCATTCAAACCCAAACTGACATGGCCACTAAGGCTTAAACAATCACCAGACCTATCCTCAAGTTGAACAACCATAACCGATAAACTGAATAAAACGGGAACACATTGCAATGAATCATGGTGCCATCCTATATAATCTACCCTAAATTAGCTCCTTAGAATCCACAAAAGTTTTCCTAGATTCGAGTACATATTCTATGCTTTCAGTAGTACGGGCCCTATACTACCTTTCACACCATAATTTTCTCAAGGATCGTTCCAATTCCTCTAAGTAACTACTTGTGTCCACTACTATCCGATCCAGTCACATATACATTTTCTCAAATGAATGCCCACCACTAAACAACGCATCAATTCCTCTAAGGCACATCCTAGGCTCTTTTAGGATTCTAAACTCACCCTACCATTAGTTGTTGAAGAATCCCTACTAATATCAGTTAACTACATCATGAATACAATTACATGCAACAAAGCTTAAATAATCTTTCAAATAAAAGACCCAACCCTACAACGGTTGAAGTTAGACAAGATTTGAAAAATATATCCAAGTAAATCACTCTAAAATTATTTAATTTTTATGACATGTAGCTTAACATATCCACTTAATAGTTAGCACACATCAATATGAGTCCCAAAAAAAGCACAAAGCAATCAGCATTCGGGTAGTAACACCCTAAAAAATAAAGGCATCCTCCAACTCACTTGCTACTATGATGCTAGGAACTCCACTAACATTGTCAGTTGCCTTATCCATGAAAGCTATACACAAAACGAAATCATATAGACTGTTGAATGAATGATTCTACCCTAAGCCCACAACCAGATAAGGAATAGGAAATAAGGCCAAGTCGATCCTTTTAGGGCCATATGATCCTAATTGTATACAATCTTTAAAGCAAACACTTAGAAATAAATTCCACCAACATAGATTCTAAATCTAACATAACATGCAATTCCTCTTAGGCTACAAGGCATCACAAATCATACAATTCTATCCAACATCTGGAATCCATACTAACATGTAGTTCCAAAAGCTTAATCAACAGGCATATACATGCATCTCTCCCAGATTCTATCATGCAAATATGAGAAGATCATTAGCCCCAATATAGCATGAAATTCTCATATAATCATACCAAAACAATAATCATAACACATGTATGGGTATTTTGGGAAATAAATACTTAAGCTCGACTGATTGCATACATTGCAACCCTTTTTATAATTTTTTTTTTGCATTTTTAGAAAGATTTTAAAAATCCTCAATTTAAGTTCAAACACACTCGAGAGTGTTCCAGGATCCCTCAAACCAAGGCTCTGATACCAACTTGTAATGTCCCAAAAATACGAAGAAAAAATTTAACTTTTATTATGTCAAAACCATTCATTCATTATTCCAAAAGATGATCAGTATAAAAGTATTCTCAAGACATCAGAGTAAAATCATAAACAATCCTTGCAGAATAATCTCCAGGGGATGCATTGTGATCAAGTCGAGCCCTTCCTTTTGAAACCAAAAGTACCTTAAAACATTTTAAACATAAACCGTAAACACAAAGCTTCGTGAGTTCCCCAAAAATACCACATATCATAAAAATCAGTGGGCTCCATCCTATGGTATGTTTCAACCCAATACATATCAATGGGCCTTTCCTTGGGGTATATTTCAATCCGGTCATGCCATAGTGGGCCTCATCCTGGGTATATTTCAACCCAATAAACAGATATGGGCCCCATCTTGGGGTATATTTCAACCCGAACACGCAACAGTAGGCCCCACCTTGGGGTTTATTTCAACCCGAGCATGAAATACCTATAATCACATAACAACAATCATACCATGCAAGAGTTACAATGACAACTAGCATATATAGATCCTAGTGGGCCGACATTGGTGCCTTCGACCCACGGGTACAGTGAAGTGAGGAGACTCACCTCAGCTACTCAACAGAAGCCCTATAACTAACTCAACATCAAAATAGGCCACATAAAGTTCCTAAAACCAAACCGAGACCAATCCTTAGTCAAATACTCCATTCTACCCAAGTTTGAACAAAAGTCAAATTGGTCAAAAAGTCAACGGTCAAGGTCCGCAATCTCAACAGCCAGCTTAGACAAAGTCAATGTTACGTCGTGACCATTCCTTTTCCACGTCGTGAGAATGCAGTGGGAAGCAATCGTGACTCTGGACACCGTCAAGTCGTGACACATCCTATGTCATGTTGTGACTTCTGGCCAGGAGGCCAAAATCTTCATTAAGTGCTTAATCTCTTCAGACCAAGGCCCATAAGCTTAGATCTAGTTCCTAAACAACTTCATAATGGATAAAGTTTCTAACTTTATCCATTAGGATGGTCCAAACAACCAATATCTAGTCTTTAAGTCTCAAAGGGACCAAGAATGGATCTTTCTCAGGTAAATCTATTAATTCCAAGTCTCCAGCCTTCATATCTGAGTCAACATAATGTTTAAATGGATAAAGTTTCCAATTTTAACCATAATAATGTCTCAAGCTTTCAAGATCAAAACTTTAATACACCAAGATCGCTTAAATGACTAACATAACTTGCATGGCTAAAATGGGAGGCAAAAGATCAAAATTTTCCTAGTCTATGAGGTCCAAGGAAAATTCTAAACTTGATTAAAAGGTGTTGGAGTCCATATATGAAACATATAATGTTCTTGGGACCTTGGAGAGTAATAAAGTTGCAAACTTTATTCCCAACTCTCACTCAAAACTCATTAAAATGGAACAAAACACTAAATACACTTAAATCCGAAGTTGAAATGCAATAAAGCTTGGAACTTTATAACTTACAAAGTCCTAGAAGGTGGATGAAAGTTGAGATCTTCAATCGTCAAGGTTCAAGTATCAATCATGCATGAAAACATTGCTCCAAAACTCCAAAAATGGATGAGAGAGGAGAAGGGAGGCACAAATATGGAAAATGGAGATTAATCTTTCTCCCAAGAGGTTATATATATGATGGAGGCTTAAAAGATACCCAAAACATGAATCTTTACCTTTAAATACCTTGAAAACCCTAAAAATTTTGTGGTCTTTGGGCTGCACAGTTCTTATGTTGTGAGAATATATTCTCACCTCATTAGCACTCTCACATTGTGAGAATTACTTCTCACCTCGAGAAATAGGATTTCACTTAATTTCACTCTAAATTCAAACAACATAACTTCTTCATTTCAAATCTATTTTTGGCGATCTTTATATCCACGAAACGGTATTGATGAGTCCCATTGTAACATCCATAAAATCAGGAAAAATTTAAACTTTTAAAAACCAAATCAAAATCACAAATTGTTTACAACATAGTTTTCAAAACATGTTCTATATCATAGTTTCCCAAAATCATAAGTCCAAAACATAAGGAGGTGTACGGTCACGCCTTCGCCTTCCCGTGATCTTCTGAAGTACCTGAAACATAACCCAAAATCGTAAGCCAACGTTTAGTGAGTTCCCCCAAAGTATCAACACAACACATAATCGTAATAACAACAACAAATAACATGCATACAGACCCTTCATTTTAACTGGAACACCGCAACAACCTACAGTCTCTGTGGTATGCTCACAGAACCTTGAGCATGACTGGTACACATCACCGGGCCTTCAGCCTACCTGGAATGTTTTCTGGGCCTTCGTCATGACTGGTACACCCCTTTGGCATGTAGTCTATCTGGGACACCGAAGGTCTCTTAGCCTTCAGCACGAAAAAGGACCGCCTCAACCCAACATACCATCACTTATCAACATATACCATATCAAACCCTAGCTATCATATATAAACAGTCGTACAGATCTAACAGATCACTAAGCATAGAATCATCCTATATACTAATATACATATCTAATAGATCACCATGACATACAATGATGCGATAAGTTAGGATAACAATCCAAAGGGTTGGCCTTGGTGCCTTCAACCCAAAAGTATAGTGTGGAAAACTCACCTCACACATCCGAATAGGTAGCAGAAAAGAATATTGCTCCACGAGTCAACTCTGTAGGTCTCCTACACATAGATAGAGACCCAGACGTTAGGTTTCATAATAAAATACCTAAAATGCTCCTAAGGTCAAACTGGGTCAAATGTCAACGCTCAACGAAAATTCAACCCAGATTAGTATGCCCAGTGTACACAGCTTCTACGCCCCACATACTCAGCCCTTGACCAAAAACAGGCATTTGACCACCTACGCCAAACATACGCAATGGAACGCCCATCATACACAGTAGTCATGCAAAAACATCCATTAAGTGCTTAATTAAGCAAGTCCAACATCCAAAATCTAGATCCAAGCCTAAAAAGGTGTTCCAAACCATAAAGTTTCCAACTTTATGGTTATGCATTCCTTAATAAGTCCAAAAACTGAAACCCTAATTTGTCTTAACCACTTAAGACTCCTATAACTTACATGCAAACGCCAAATGAGTCAAGATAGCATTTTTACGCCTTAATGCACCTCAAATATTCTGAAAGGACACCTCCTTTGGTCATAGAGTATCTCGTACTCATTAAGTCCAAGAAAAAGGGACTAAAAACTCATAAAACTTCACATGGGAAGATCTTAAGGAAGTACAAGTCAAGATCAAAGCATTATACCTTCTGTAGTTTCCCAAGGAGGAAAAAAAATCAGAGATCTACAAGCTTGCTTCTACCTAAGGCACCTCAATGAATCTTCTTTCTTCCTTCAACACACTAAGAACACACACTTAAGCTCGAAACACACACTCAAGGGATTAGGGTTTGCAAAAGTGTTACAAGGGGAGTGAAGGCTGGAGAGGTGAGTGAAATAAGGTTATAAGGAAGGTTATATAGGGGTTCAACCCTAAAATTTAGGGTTTCCAAACTTGGCGAGTACGCCCGAAGTATACGACACGTACACACGTACACACGCCTAACGTACTAGGTTGTGCCCTAGTATACGACACGTACACACGTGCACATGACGTGCAACCATTCCTCCAAAATTACAAGTCTGCCACTAAGGATTACAATGGACATTTCCTTTTACTTAGGGACCAAAAAGCGATATGATAAAATTATAGGCTTGAATGTGGTAGTACCCGAACACTGGGATGTTACAATTATCCCACACTTGATCTAGACTTCTTCCTCGAAGTCTGCAGCGGCGAATAGCTCTGGATAATGCTCCCACATCTCAGCCTCTAGCTCCCAGTTCCACTCGGAGCCCCTCCGATGCTGCCACTAAACCCTGACCAAAGGTATTTCTTTGTTGTGCAAGACCTTAATCTTTCTTCCCATAATAGCCACTGGTCTCTCAACATAGTTCAGGTACTCATGGACCTAAATATTGTCCAAGGAAACCATTGCATCCTCATCTATTACGCACTTTCGTAGCTGCAAAATATGAAAAGTGTTGTGGATCTCACTAAGCTTCTCAGGTAGCTCCGACCCGTAACCAACCTTGCCAACACTGTCAATCACCCGAAACAGACCAATATATCAGGGAGCCAACTTCCCCCTCTTCCTGAAGTGTATCACACCTTTCCAAGGTGAGACCTTCAGTAATACCATATCGCTGACCTAAAATTCCAACTCGGATCGGCGGGGGTTGGAACAACTCTTCTGTCAACTCTGAGCCGTCTGCAGTCTCCGCATGATCTGTTGAATAAGATTCATGGTCTGAAGGACTACATTAGTCCTTCCCATAACCATATGACCAACCTCTCCCCAACAAATCGAGGTGCGACATCTCCGCCTATGCAAGAGCTCAAAAGGTGGAGCACCAATGTTGGAGTGATAACTGCTGTTGTAGGAGAACTCCGCGAGAGGTAGGTAGGAGTCCTAGTTCCCACCAAAATCGATAACATAGGCCTGCAACATGTCCTCAAGGGTTTGTATCATCCGCTCGATCTGGTCGTCAGTCTGGGAATGATAAGCAGGTTCTTAAGTGCAACCTCGTGTCAAGTGGTGCTGATTATGATGGCAAATGCATAATTGATTTGATCTAGTGAATCATCACACAAATCAAGAACACATGGAGTAAATAGATCTGGTTTAAGCTCTTATTAGTTTTAGATAGAAAGAGTACAGATGGGTTTGCTATTTCTCTCTATAAAACCAACACTCCAAAATGAACACTACATAAATCTGTATTTAACACAAACTTTTATCTCAATATCGAATGTGGACTAAAACGGAAAGACAAGTGATGTGATTCGAAACTGTTCCTTTTCTTCTTTACTTCCTTAAACAGAAGGCGAATGAAAAGATTTGACCACATCAAAGTCAAAATTGAAATCCAACACTTTGCTTTTCGTCTCAAAGACTTCGTCAACAAAGTGTATAAAGATCATAGGCAACAAAGCGTAGCTAAGGATTCGCTAACGAAGTGTGTAAACTACCAACAATGAAAACGAACCCATCGACCATCAACACAAAACTTCAATGCAACACATCAATAACGAATCCTTCAAAATCGTAACAAATCAAAATTGAGGCAAACCCATTTGACCATTCAACCATTTACGACTTCGTTCTTCGCTTTTCATTAAACTAGCCATCGATGGATTCCAACACAGTTTTCTCTTTTTGTTACTCAACCCAAATGATCGATATCAACCCTTCATTAACGAACCAAGATCAACAATCCGTCGATTATTGCACCTTCCTAGTTGATATCACAAAGCAACCATTCATTAACGAACTATAAACCATCAACTCTAAACAATCGACTCCAAAATTGAATCAACAAATCCAAACACTTCGCTTCCCAAACAACCCTTAATTCATAAAAATCAAAATCAATCCATCCAAGTTTATTCCAATTCTTCGTTTTCATCAAATAACTTTGACTATCGACTCCAAAATCAGTCTTATGCCAACATCGAAATATTCAATTCCGAATCCTCAATATCAATCAAACTCAACATAAACATCAACATGCTTCGAAATCAAGACTCGGTACTCAAGAGACGATTATTACATTCATTTGCTTTTGACCCAACTACCTTCGAAATCAAAAACATCAATTACCCATTCGATTCCAAACAGTCAAATGACTTTAACATCAAAATCGAAAATCATACTTCGATCTACCCAAGTATAATTCCAAACAATAGAAATTTGATTTCTAAGTGTAACCACTTCTGGATATCCAAAAATCAAAACTGGCATCAAGCTCTTTTGACTCAAAATCAGTTATCACACACTCAATTCTGTGATTTGCTTTAGGAGTTCAACAACATACGACTCCGAATATTCGATGCAAATAGTCAAAGTCAAACAAAAACAATTCAACTTCAACCTACTACGCTTTTGAATCAGCCAACGGACAAAAAAATTAAAATCGATTCCAACTTAACTCAAATCAAATTCCGATTCTATCAATTTTGACTTTTATCTTTGACTATATCAATACAAAAAGATCGAGAATGAAGAACAGAAAAGGATGAATTGTTGATCTGAGGACCATTAGTTTACCCTTTTTTGGTTTAGCTTAACGAACAAAATTGCATTTTGGGCTCAAGTAGGATGAATAGTAAAATAAATGACTGTTTGGGCTTCATATTGAATAAATGGAATAGTAAACATATCAGAATTTTGGATTAATGAATATTAACATAACATGATTTTGATTTTTGAGGATTGATCTATACAAAAATAATTGGAGCATTTAGTGGGGTTGAAAAGAATTTGATCCAATGAGATAATGCGATCAAAAGTGAAAAATGCAAAATACGAATCAAAATTATGGATGTTTTGGAATCCATTTGAGAAATTGTGATACATTTTTGATGATTCAAGTTCCATTTGCAACGAACGATACAAATTTAAAAGATCTTGGTTCTTTTGTTGCAACGAGAAACTCTCAAATTTGAACATTATACCACCCACGATGTGTGTTGTACAACTTGTTCTTCCTGTTCTTCAACGATCCACGAACATAATCTTAAGAACCATCAACAATTTTGGGTTTTTGACTTCAAATTCAATGCAACACTTGGAGATTGTTGCTTTGGAAACCAAATTTGCTTCATGGAGTTTGGATTCACAACAACATTTGACAATTTTTGTGAATAAACCCGCTTGTTTTTACGTTTGATCTTCTTCTTCTTTTTCTTTCTCATATTATTGGAACTTGAAGATTTTAATTAATGAACAAACCCACTTTAACAACTTCAACTTGACAAGTTTGTATCATATCTTTTGGAGTTTGATATTTGTGAATTTCTTGGATTAACGTCTTTCGATAAGGAATCATTCTTTCAAACGAATCACAAAAATATCATCGGTTTGAACTCCAATTGAGCAAAAAACTTTTTCATCTTCATGACAATCAACTTGAATCTTCTTGTCATGAACTTCAAGAACATCAGGAACATCGCATTGAACTCCCTAGTCTTGAACTTCTACAAACTTAAGAGCAAGAAGATCACTTGGGTTTTCAATTAGAGAACTTTATTTCTTATCAAACCAATCTCTTTCTTTTCCTTCCTTTAGATTATCTATCCAAGATATCATGTGATTGCAAATTTTAGTCAAGCATTCATTCTCTACAAGTGGTTGAAAATTCAATCCTCCATGATCATCCTTTAAACCTCCATACGAAACCAAAGTATTCCATGAAATCAACCCGCCTTTCAATATTAATCTATAGAATTGTTTTACATTGATTTTGTATTTGACATCTTTAATGATCACAATCCAAGAATCATAGGGAAATTCTACTATCTTTGATCAATCGATAAGATCTTGAGTTTTTGCTAGAGAGAGATAGTGATTTTGAACGGGTTTTCTAGAGAGAGAAAGTGGCACAAACAAGTATTTTAGAGAGAAAAAATTGAATTATGGATCAAATCAAGAAAAAATTTGGTTTCTAGAACACAACACTATCTAAACACAAAGATCAAAACACAATGAAGAATCACCAAATCTAGAATGTCATCATGGATTAATTCTTGATAAATCAAGAACACCTGCACTGATACCAATAGTAGTGGAGTTGATTATGAAGACAAATGCAAAATTGATTAAATAAAGTGAATCATCATACAAATCATGAACAAATGGAGTAAATAAATCTAATTTAAGCTCTCATTAGTTTTTATAGAAAGAGTACAAATGGGTTTTCTATTTCTCACTCTAAAACCAGCACTCCAAAATGATCATTACATAAATGAGTGTCTTTTACTTCGTATTTATAGGAAAGAGTACAAATAGGTTTGCTATTTCTCTCTCTAAAAATAACACTTCTATTAGACAAAATGGTTGTTTTGAAAAGGTTTAAATTGTTGAAAGTTTTTTGGATGTTACAGGATAACAATCCAAAGGGTCGACCTTAGTGCCTTCAACCCAAAAGTGTAGTGATGAAAGCTCACCTCGCATATCCGAATAGGTAGCAGAAAAGAATATTGCTCCATGAGTCAACTCTGCAGGTCTCTTACATATAGGGATGGACCCAGACCTTAGGCTTCATAATAAAATACCCAAAATATGCATAAGGTCAAACTAGGTCAAAAGTCAACTGAAATTCAATGGTCAATGAAAAATCAACCCAACTGAGTACGCCCTACGTACTCAACTCCTATGCCCCACGTACTCAACCCTTGACCAAAAATAGAAAGTTGACCACCTACGCCCAGTGTATGCCATGGTACACCCAACATACGCAATAGTCATGCAAAACCTTCCATTAAGCACTTAATTCACCAAGTCTAATGTCCAAAATCTAGATCCAAGCCTAAAATGTTGTTCCAAACCATAAAGTTTCCAACTTTATTGTTATGCATGCCTTAATAAATCCAAAAACAAAAAACCGTAGTTTGTCATAACCACTTAAGACTCGTATAACTTGCATGAAAACACCAAATGAGTCAAGATAACATTTTTACGACTTAATGCACCTTAAATCTTCTGAAAGGACAACTCATTTGGTTTTATAGTAGCTCATACTCATTAAGTCTAAGAAAAGGCGCTAAAAACTCATAAAACTTCACATGACAAGATCTTAAAGAAACATAAGTCAAGATCAAAGCTTTATAGCTTTTGAAGTTTCCCAAGGAGGCAAAAATTCAAGATCTACAAGCTTGCTTCTATCCAAGGCTCCTCAATGAATCTTCTTTCTTCCTTCAACACACCAAGAACACACACTTAAGCTCGAAACACATACTAAAGGATTAGGTTTTTCAAAAACATCACAAGGGGAGTGGAGGCTATATGGAAATGAGGTTATAAGGATGGTTATATAGGGGCTCAGCCCTAAAATTTAGGGTTTCCAAACCTGGTGATTATGCCCTGCATACGTCGATGTACGCCCAGCGTACTAGGTGCAACCTAGTATGCTAAGCGCACGCACGTACGCATGGCGTACTTTGAAATATCTTGTATGCCCAAGAGTTATTATAGAATGCTATTTCTAATAATATATAATCCTATAGGGTCACATCATATAGCAAGTTACCGTTAATTGATTATTTATTAGTATAATTTGGTTATTAATAAATATATCAACACTTGTATTTAATTGGAAAATTGTCATTTCATGGAAATAAAATTTTACTAATTAGGAATTTATTATTTGCGGAAATAATATTTATTGGAGAAATAACAACTTATGAAATATACATAAAGTATTATTATTTATCAATTATATTTATACATTAATAAGCTAGTTAAATTTATATAAAAGATAGTTTTATATAAAATAAGATTTTTATATATGACTAGTTATATAAATATATATATTGGGAATTTGTTATAAAAATCATTGGTTTTTATAAAGATAATATGTATGTGTATATATACTAGCCATGAGACAACTTTTGTCTTCTTGTGTGCATGCTTTTCTCGAAAATTATGAAGGAGACCAAGCATGATCTTCTTTTGCCATGCTTGGGACAAAGTTGTCTCTCATTTTACGTTATGGTCTCATTTCACTTTTTGGCCATTATATAAGAAAGGGAATGGAAGGGTTTTTGATACACTTCTTACAAGCTTCTTCTTCTTCTTCTTTAGAGTCCCAAAATCGTGAGCATACGAGGCTCAAAGGGGCTACCAAAATTTGAAAGTTCAAGCCCTTCTTCTCCTCCATTCCCTTGAATTTTGATGTTAGACAAATCCCCTTTGTTGCTTCACCTTTGAACGTATAATTGGTATATATTTCAAAGGCTTATGAACAACAAATTATAAGTAAATACTAGCATGTTTTGATGGTTCTACTCTTGCTTGGTTGGTACTTGTAGAGAACTCTTGCTTTAGAGTTTCATGTCACACTTCATCAACTTCCAACCTCCAATGAGGATCAAAGTCTTCAAAGGTTGGTATAATTTACCTTGTATGGTTGTTTTAATATTTCTAACTCTTGCAAAATGATCATTGGTGGGTAAAATAGTTTTAGTTTTATTCAACATTTTTAAAGTTTCCATTGTCAATTTTACCAGTTGTGAAACCAGGTTTTTGAATAAAAACTCAACAATTGGTATCAGAGTCATTTTTCTGAAGATTAGTTAGATTATTTATATAGTTGATGAAATCTTTGTTTTAGGAAAAACATGGATGGTTTTCTCTTTACAAGAAAATTTCATACATATTTTTTATGACAACTTTAAAATGTCTGTATTTGTTATTTTTGATAAAAAGTTTACATGCATCTTTTTTATCATAAAAGTTTTCTTAGAAAAACAAAGAGTTGTTTTATATATATATATATATATATATATATATATATATATATATATATATATATATATATATATATATATATATATATATATATATATATATATATATATATATGATGTGCATAAACTAGCCATGGTCCTTTGTGTTGTTGTATGTGTTGATTTATTTTAAATGGTTGTAATTATTTAGTTATTCATATGGTATGTAATAATTAAATAGACAATTTTCTTTTCTTAATTTTTGTAAGTAATAGATTAGTTTTAGAAATAGTTTATTTTTATAAAAATGTAACAAGGATGAAAATGGTGGCCATTTTGAAGATCAAAAGTTTATAACGTTGATTTTATTAAAGTTTTTCAAGCTTTATAAAATTATTTTTATAATCTTGCTAGAAGGTGTTGAATCAAGTGGGAGCACATGAAGAATTTACAAGATAAAGGTCCCTTATGTCCCTTCACGAATGGACTTGATAATTTTGTGATGGCTCACAAAATTATTACTAGTTAATGGTTTGGTTTATTCACATATGTTATAATTGTTATGCATGCTTGTGTTGTTTTATGTTTATGTTATTATTATTATGTTATGGTTGATAAAATTAGTTTTACAAATGCAAAATAATATTTGAACATAAATAAACATCACAAGGAGTTTGGTTTTAATGAAATTTACCTTTTAATATAAGATGCTAAAAATAGTTTTACAATAAGACAAATTTTATCGTTAAAATTAGTAACCGGTAAAATTTCGGGATTAAAATTGTATCAGTTTAAAATTGAGATTTATGAACTTATCAAACTCCAAACCTTATTTTATAAAATAAAGTTTTATTAAAATGTTTATAAATGTTCTAAAGTTCTCAAGCATCGATTTAATACTAGCTATTAAAATTTGATCGCATCATTTTTATAAAAACTGGGTTTTACAAAAGGAATATTGTTAAAATGTGATTTTTTTTCATATAATAAAATTTTTAAAAAAGGTATAGCATGGTTTATTGAATGCATGCAATAACCATGATATGACATGTTTTTTAAACTAGAATTATAAAAACATCAAAGACCCCTTACAAACCTCAAATCTATGTAATCATTTTTAAAGAACACTCGCACGTATCTTGTATACATTGGTGGGATAAAGGATACCTAACCACTTTGTGTTATATCTTGATAGCCGGGGTGTTTTTGCGATTTCTATAACCAAGTTATAGGCCGATTATGCAAGTTTTTCAAATTCGATGATTTGACTGGAAATCTCTTGTGATAAAGGATACCTAAGCAAGAGAGTTCTGATGCATAAATGGGATCAAACATGTCTAATTAAATTTGTTATTAGCGATCTCATAAATCTAGGAATTATATAGTAGCATATAATTGATAATCGATATCTACCGGGTTGAATTCGAATGAATGGAATAAAGGATACCTAAACATTTATTTGTTTTACAACTTGGTTCCTAGACCTTGCTAATTAATGTTTTTAGAAACTAAAAGGGGTATTAATTATTAAAGATTAAATATTTAAAATACTAAATGAATTTTGTTAAAATTTTGTAGATATATAATCTACTCTCATAACCATGAATTGTCATTTCTTTTTAAATGACCTAATGAAATAATAACATTCAATAGATACAACTTCAATGAATGAGTTCATGTCTTAAGAGACAATCTTGTAAGAGATGTTAAATTGTATACACTTAAAGGTCCTAATCCTAAACAAATTACATTGAGTAATAGACCTAAATGTGCTACGATGCTCAAGATGCTTCAAACATCATACTGGGAATAATTATTCATGACATCTAGGAAGACTTGGATTGTTGGGTTTTGTGTATTATAACACTCCTATGGAGCACATACAACCCTAATAGCTTTGGATCTAAGTTTTCTCTAGTTATACATGATGGGTTTTGTTCATAAGACATCCTATGTGCTCATACAAACCCTAATGCTTGGATCTAGGTTTCTCTATTGTACATGCTTTGAATCCAAGACTATAAACCCTAATTCTAGCATTCAAGTAATCATATTAATATGTAATTAGGTTTAAGATGTTACCTTGATTGTTATGTAGCAATAACAATCCCAAATCTCCTTGTATTGTCTTTGGAAGGCTTAGAGTCACAAGTGTCACTCCTCTAATGGCTCACAAACACCATAAGCAAGAGGATGAAGAGGAGAGAGGATGGAGGCTGCCAAAAATGTGTAGAAACCCTAGAAAGATCATTAGCCACGTTTTTAAGCCTTAAGGGGTCTTTATATAGTTGGGCTATTAGGGTTATCTAACAAGGAAACCCTAATTTGGATGCTTAAGCCCTAAGCAACCCATAGACTCCTTTAATTAAGCCCATGGACGATTTCCTTATGGGTTTCCCATTAGAATTCGTCCATCCCTTAATATAAGGCAAACCATGGCCCAAATTATAATTATCTTATAATTACAATTCCAGTCCCTTAAGTTTAATTAATCTCTTTTAGTCACAAAACTAATTACCAATTAATTATTGACTAATATAAATTAAACAATATGATTTCTCCTTTAATATATCATTCCCATAATATACTAATAAATCATATTTAATCCTTTCTCTCCTTAATTCATCCTATCAAGTTGCTTTGGTGAAGGCAACCCAAAAGGACCATGCACCATCGGGTCAAGTACATACCAAAATAGTTATGGACTTAGACACTAATCCAACAGTCTCCCACTTGGATAACTCTAACAACTATTCTGCGTATGACTTCAGATCCTGATCTGCAATCGTAACTTTCCAAAGCCGCTGTCAACTCTGATCATATCAGATACGCGTGTCCTTAGATAAGGGATCATATATTCCTCCATTCTAGATATCGTATGAGATATGATTTCAAATCATTCTCTTTGTACTATATCTCGATTTCCAATTTATGAAGACAGACTAATTGAACAAATCAAATTAGCCCTAGCCCGGCCGAGCATTTACGTATGTCATCACTAAACCATCGAGGGGCCCAAAGATATCGCTTTTATCCTTATTTGGATAAAAGGAACGGATAAACTTTGATACAATGCTTGCTTGCACTCACTAACCAAATCACACACAACAATATGTTTTATAACACCAAGTTACTAATGCGTTTACATATTATCAATGTGCAACCGATTAGCAAGATACAACTCACACATCTCGGTTTCAAGAATATAAGATGTTATCGTCTCACTAATCACCCGTGGAGTGATCCAAGTGAGTGTGGGTTTAATCCAATGCTCAAATCATATTCATAAGCACTCATGAACGTTGCAGGAAACATTTGCTTATGTCTAATACTCTTCTAGACAATCCACACACCAATTCACGACAGTCTTCATTCATATTTACTTCCAACATATTAATGATTGTGGCCCGTTCAAATAATTCGATTATTCTTAATAAACTCAATTATTCTGGAAGTCAAAACATGCAAATGTGAAACACAAGAATAATACTAATCCCATATGGCCTCAACCCTTTGAGCATAAATAAAACACGTTTTATTTATCACCATATCGATTACTCATTATTTGTCGTTTCGGGTAATCAACTTCTTACTTGAATTATTACACTTGTCCCATGCTCCTAGCATGCACATAATGTTTACCTATGGTTCTTACTTTTGTGAAATAGACAAATTGAACACATTTCCAATCATTCTTATTTTACAACTCCAAATCCATTTTCTTAAGTGTAAGAATATCAAATTCTTATTACTTATAGAATATACTAGATTCTAACACTTTATGCAACGATCCTTTCGTAATGTCACTGCACCAAAGTCACAAAGACTATTTCTAATGATGTTACAAAATCTTCTATCGGAGATTGTTACAAGACAATTCCTTAGATATTATGTCTCTCACTCAAAGTACATTCCTTTGAACATCCTTTTGCATAAAAGTTTCTAATCTAGTCATAGATTTTCAATATTTACTTCCCAATATGGACATGCTTCCATATTTTCCATATGACAACTTATTCTTAATAGAATCTTATCTATTCATAATAATGTCAATATGGTCCATCCAATACCATGCTTCCAACTACTCACAAGCAACCAATCCTCGTCGAACTTTGGATTGTTCTTTGATAGTTGTTTCATTATTTTAGTCAAAACCGATTCTAGTCCCTTTTCCCTCTAAATGCGCTAGACATTTGGAAAATTTAATAATGAAACATTAAAGCATTTGCAATCGATCCTATACCCGAAGAGTATGGGACACGATGCACAATGTTTTATTTGCCATCTTCTCAAAATTCGAATTGTGAAGAGGAATACCGTAATCATAATCGAAATTTTAAGAACACACTATGTACCTTTGACTAAATCTATTAACGTTTCACAACCTAATCCTTTAGATTTGAAATGAAGCATAATATTCTCTCCCTTAATTATAGCAACACAACTTTATAACCCTTACTACTTTGCAAGGTTTAACTCTTGTTTTCTATAATTAATATTGCCAACTTTGCAATACGTGCCTTAATAATCATACAATCATAACATTTATGCTCCCACTATCATGATGATTATTGTAAAACATAACACTTATGCTCCCACTAGCTTTGACATGTATTCATAAACATCTTAACTTTCAGAAAACAATACCTATTGAATTTCTTAAGTCCATGTTTCTAATACTTAATGCTTTGATAATCTTTTATCAAGGTTTCTTGAACTTATACACCTTTGCCTTTAGATAGTTCATATGTGTGTCTCAACAATTAAGACTAATTGCCAAACCTCACAATTCAAATTATGGAAAGGGATAGCATAACCATAATCGAATTCGAGAATGCAATTTTACAATCACTATCTTGTTAAAATCTTTCTTAGTGAAAGCATTTCCTCACAATCATTTTCATGAAGGAGGAAATCTTATGACACTTAGATGTAAATGGTGTATTTGTTCCTATCCATGTGAATTTGTTAAAACCAAAGTTTACGACAAATTCAAACTCGTATGGACCGAGCCTTTTTTTAATCTTGATTTCTTGCCTTATGGTAGCACAGCTGCCCACCACGTCTTCTAAGTAGTTAAGCATCTCACCTTTTTCCTATCAATGTACCTTTCATTGATCAAGGTGCTTTGCCTTTTATGCGTTCAAAATGAGTACTCATAGGACTCACATGCATAATTAACTCAATTGGAACAACACAGAATCAAAATATTCTCAACACGATAGGTTGTAAACCTCAACTCGTGTGCTAGTGATGATCGATAAGGTTTATTTGAGTTGTTCTTGAAACCTTTCAAGACCATTAAGACTCCCACTGAGTCCTTGACATATAAGATTCTCTTGTCAATAAACATTTGTTGACAATCAAATATTCAAGAGTTAGTGTAGCTTTTATCAAAACACTTCATAAATTGTTCCAAGTTGGTCTTTGTCTTATTCAAGACATCACAACTTTCCACATTTTATGAATGTTATAAACCTTTAATACTTTTCACTCATTGTCACAATCTTAACTTTAAGACTTGTTATTAGAACTAAGTATGATACACTTCTTGATTTTTCCATTTCTTCAATTCTTGATTCCTCTTCTCAAACATACAATTGTACTAAGACTTACTTAGAGGATCAATTGAGATATGGTTCTTAATCATTAAGACCTATCTTAAAGCATAAAAGTTACTCTCCCTTCTTCTTAGAATGGAGAAACTTTTATCTTTCTGCCTACTTGACTCTTCTTATTCGTTTTGCTATTGATTTAAACATTTTCAATCAATTAAAAATTACACTTAATCATATTTACTAAACCTGTAGTAAATCATGACGAATGTCTTTGTTACTCTTATGGTGGAATTTGATCAACACACAACTTTGTGTACTTGATCTCCTAGTCCTTCACTTGACACTTTGTCAATGAATTAGTCTAATTTCCAAAATATGAAATTTCTCATTCATCGTGCAACCAAGTTGCATGATTTCAAGTTTCTGTCCAATTGAAACTTGGGCGATGAGAAACTCTCCCTATTTGGTAAATTCTTGACTTTCCATAACACAATAAGAAACAAATCCATTATTGCTAATAATTTTAACATCAATTTTTCATACATGCCATTGTAAGGATAAATAAATAAAATTTAAAATCAAAATTTATTTTATTGCGGAAAAATTTGTCCTTACAATGCAACTCATTGAAAAACTTATGCTAATACATCTTTCTTAGCAATCCAATTCTAACTCTAAGTAGTAGCTCAAGAATCTAATCTTCGAGAAACGCGATCGAAATCCATTCCTTCACAGTTAGATTATGCTCACTTCTTCCCTTAAGCTTCTTTTCTTTTCTTCGATCCTTCAAAACATCAATTGTAATCTTATCACATTATGTATTCAGAATCTAGAATGAAGCTTAAAAGAGTTAGTCAATGGATTTTACCTAAATTTGAGCCATACGTTTCGACTCTCCCATCTCTTAGATCTCTTAGGTAAATAGGACAGCTTCGTCTCCAATGCCCCTTCTCTTGGCAATAAAAGCAAATTGACTCTTTTTGGAATAGGACATGGAACTACTTCAGACATCACCTTTCTCTTATGATCAATCTTTTCAATCATAGCATGTCTTTCGTTGCCATCATCTATATCCATAGAGGTCTTGAAGGCAGATTCACCAATCAACTTTGCTTTTCTATTGCGCCAAACCATTGCTGATTCAGCAGCAATAAGCATATAGGTGAGATCTATAAGGGTCACATTGCGGTTCATCATATAGTACTCTCTTACGAACTCACTATATGAGTTAGGAAGTGACTGAAGAACCCAATCAACAGCCATTTCCTCACAGACAACGGATCCCAACAGTGTGACTTCATCCCTAGGACGTGTGCACACACCGACTTTCCTTCTTTATGTTCACTTGCCAAAAGGGCTTGAGTGATCTTGAAATTTTCAAGCCTTTGAACTTGTGGGTTAGGGAGAATAATTTGAGGAGGTGGAGGAAGTGAAGCATGATCTCTTGTTCCTCTATCGAATCATGGAATATCATTTTCATGTGGAATGCTTGTTCCACGGGATTTGGGAAGACCATAGTTGTCGAACTTTGACATCTACAAAACGGGAGAAAAACGAATTCAAGTTAGTTGATAGATTGAGTCCTTAGTAAATCACCCAAATGAAATACTAAGGCTAGGACCCAACACAATACGCTACAACCTAGAAAAGGGATGTCGTAATCTAGTTGCAGAATATTTGAAGGTAAGTGAATGATGATTCACTAATTTCCAGCATGAAAAACGAAAAAGAAATTTAAGTTTTAAATCTATGAAAACTCCTAGATCCTTTGAGATTCATTGAACTTTCAATGGCATGTTTAAATCTCAATATGCCCCTCTTGTTTGTGACTGGGATGCCGAGGATCACAAAGCGGGTGTGAATAACCATGCAAAGTTACATGGTGCCCTCACATGTTACAGTCACCTATTCGATGTGCCGGTAAACCACACACGCTCCACCGAACTATGACAAACATTGAGTCACCCTTTGCTACCTTTTCTTAGAACCATTTAGTGTGCCGGTTAACCACACACGCTCCACTAACGTCTTCGCAAGGGCACAAAGTGTAATTTCATGGAATTGCATCAATTCACTTTTCCTAAGTAACTAAGATTGGGAATTTTGAAAAACATTTAGTTACTTTAGTAATTCATTATACTTATAATGGAAGGTTTCGTCCTATCCTAACCGTTCGGCTAACGACCCTCCACTAGTCAAGAGTGCGGTGGGTAAGAGTGGATACCCATTCAATCGCCATTTTATAGGCAATTTCCTTAAACACCCCTTATAGACCAGCTTCGTGAATGAGGCCTATTAACAGTAAGACTCACTTTTACTCATACATATATATAATGTTAGACTTTTAATGTTATATATATAGTATAGGGTGTATTTTACACTTTTAAAATACTAGGTGGTCAAATTTAACAATTATACTTTTAATTCAATTAAATGGTTAACCTAAACTTTTATGGATTTATTAAATCTCTTTTAATTATACTCCTTAATTAATTAATAAAACCATAAGGGTGTATTTGAACTTTTCAAAACATTTCTAGGGTTTTAGAATTCAACATTCCTAATTAAACTCTTAATCAACTTTTAAATTCCAAAACTTGAGGGCAAGTTTTGAAACATTTCAAAACATTAGGGTTAGAATTTAAATATACATCAAAATTAAACTTTTTAATAAAAAATTTAAATTCCAAAACTTGAGGACAAGTTTTGAAACCTTTTTCAAAACATTAGGGTTTTAACTATTTAAATTTCAAAACTTCAAAACTTTTGGGTTCAAATTTAAACTATAAAACCTAAAGGGGAAAATATGAAACCTTTCATAACAACAAGGATCAAATAACAAATAATTTTAAATTAACATTTAATCACATAATTATCCATATTTGATTTATTTAAAGATCTCTTGCAAACAATTTATCAATTTACTCAAAATAATTAATCAATTATCTTATAAGGAAACAATTATCTTATTAATTGATAAATATGTTCATTTAGATCAAAAATATAGTCAAATATATCACATAATCGGATTAATATTGATCTAACATGATAAGGTAACTATCCATATGCAAAAACAGCAAGAAATTCCGAGATAAGCACTATTTAACGAGTTGACTCGTCGAGTCAAGCCTGGACTCGTCGAGTCACCCTGGACTCGGCGAGTTCAGCTATGGACTCGGCGAGTCCAGCCTCTAGAACACCAAAAAATCGAATTTTTTAGATATACAATGCATCAATACAATTGAAACCAATCTAGGCTCTGATACCACTGATGGGTTTTGTTCATAAGACATCCTATGTGCTCATACAAACCCTAATGCTTGGATCTAGGTTTCTCTATTGTACATGCTTTGAATCCAAGACTATAAACCCTAATTCTAGCATTCAAGTAATCATATTAATATGTAATTAGGTTTAAGATGTTACCTTGATTGTTATGTAGCAATAACAATCCCAAATCTCCTTGTATTGTCTTTGGAAGGCTTAGAGTCACAAGTGTCACTCCTCTAATGGCTCACAAACACCATAAGCAAGAGGATGAAGAGGAGAGAGGATGGAGGCTGCCAAAAACGTGTAGAAACCCTAGAAAGATCATTAGCCACGTTTTTAAGCCTTAAGGGGTCTTTATATAGTTGGGCTATTAGGGTTATCTAACAAGGAAACCCTAATTTGGATGCTTAAGCCCTAAGCAACCCATAGACTCCTTTAATTAAGCCCATG
This sequence comes from Lactuca saligna, assembly GCF_052625555.1. Lineage (NCBI taxonomy): Eukaryota > Viridiplantae > Streptophyta > Magnoliopsida > Asterales > Asteraceae > Lactuca > Lactuca saligna. The sequence continues at coordinate 128,865,113 of NC_136422.1, forward strand.
GATGATTTCCTTATGGGTTTCCCATTAGAATTCGTCCATCCCTTAATATAAGGCAAACCATGGCCCAAATTATAATTATCTTATAATTACAATTCCAGTCCCTTAAGTTTAATTAATCTCTTTTAGTCACAAAACTAATTACCAATTAATTATTGACTAATATAAATTAAACAATATGATTTCTCCTTTAATATATCATTCCCATAATATACTAATAAATCATATTTAATCCTTTCTCTCCTTAATTCATCCTATCAAGTTGCTTTGGTGAAGGCAACCCAAAAGGAACATGCACCATCGGGTCAAGTACATACCAAAATAGTTATGGACTTAGACACTAATCCAACAATACATGCAACAAAAATTTTCAAAGCTTGAAATCTACAACTAGCATACAATTTGGTACATGAATCATAAAACTAGTTAGAAGAATACCTCTTTATTGTAGCTTGTAGTTTTGGCTTTACAAGAGCTTAGCACCTCAAGTGTGATGCCTCAAATGGTTCACAAATACCATGAACAAAGGAGGACTTTAAGAGAGAGGTTAGACACTCTAAAATCGGTTATGATTCTCTTAGAATCCTTAGGTGTGTTGATTTTGGCTAAGGGGTAATACTTATATAGTGTAGGATTTCATGGGCCATGGGTAAACCCTAATCCATCCAACTAGGTTATGATCCATATCTCATGTGGGCTAATTCTTCATGGATACTTACATAAACTTAGCCCATCATGGATTAATTAGCCAAACAATATATATGTCACAAATTTACATAATCAGTCCCCATTAATTTAATTAGTCTTTTTTTATCACTAAGTTAATACCAAATTAATTCTCGATCAATACTAATTAAATATTATGTTTTCTCTATTAATATATTCTCGAATACCTAGACAATTGGTAAAATTTCAAACTATCAAACTCACTTGTTTCGTTCTAAAGCTTGGAGAAAACACAATTTCTACTTCAATGGAATGGAAAAGGAGTTTACTAATATATTATACTTATAATATATTAGTAAATTATAAATAGCCTCTTTCTCAAATATTCATCCTATCAGATTATACTGGTGAAGGCAACCCAAATGGACCATGCTACTCTTGGGTCAAGTACATACCAATTATAGTTATGGTCTTAGATACCTAATCCAAAATGAATTATTTAAACGTATATCTGATGATATAACAGGTCAAGTAATATTCCAATAAATACGATGATATTTTATTTAAACCTAGCTTAAACATTGGAATACTGCAAGGCTAAATGGGTCACCTTGTGTGATCTAAAAAGCTCATATTTTATGGATTGAACACCCTTAATCCCAAGAAATCTAGTAAGGCCCACATAGATGGATATTGTTTCTTTTGTGAAGAAACTGGACATTGGTAGAGGAACTGCTCATCTTATCTAGAAAGAAAGTCTGGAAGAGACTAGTACTTCAGGTATCTACTTGATAGAGCTCATACTTTTCTTGCAACACTCAAGTACTTTGTACTTAAATGTTAATATAATATTTTTCACTTAATTGCAAATATTTATAGAAGAGTAACTAGCTGAGCACAAGCAGGTTGGAACTACACTCTCGAAGTTTAGTTTATTCTTTATGCTTAGAACATAAATTGCTTGTAATATAAAACAATGTTTGTTTTGGAACAATGTCTCTTTTAAATTTAGCATTTTTAAATATTTATGTCTCAATTATTTATTTAAATGGCTGATTATTTACTAGATCATTTTTCATAACGATAATACTCATATTCTGAAATGATTGACTTCTATTTTTGAGACTAGATCTCTTAATAGAATTACAAAGTAAATATTAACATTTTATAAAATTAAGTTCTATATGAAAAAACTTTTGACTTAAACTTGTTTTAAATCAAACTTATCCAATGCATTGTTATCCTTATTGTATAAATGAAATCAACATATTCCAACTTCAAGAAACGGATGTTTGAAGGCAAAAAATGTAGTTTATTATACATATGTTAATATTATTTATATATAAGATTCCTAATATTATTTTCACTAAAGTGTAGAGAAACTAAATTATTAAGGAACTATACACTTTGGTGTATGAATTCCTTTCTAATGAATGCCTATAATTAAGCATAAGATACAACCCAGTAGTACCATTTAAATCCTTAGTCATGATAAAGGGTGAATTAAACTTTACTTTAGATAGTTTTATTTTCTAATCGGTAGAAATATCCTCCTTTTAACCTTTTTGGGATTATACTTCAATCACTATTAATTGTATCTAGAGTACAAACACCAACAAATTACATAATTGTAGAATATTCAAAAGGGCATTTAGATTATTATATACAAACCCACCAAGAATAAGTTCCTTTATTCCTCTGAAAGTTGAGTTAGCAGAAAATAAGATTCTAATGACAAAGCAAGTGGGAGGCACGCGGAACTTGAAGTAACTCAAGAACCATAGTCGGATGTCACAATTGTTGGCACTAGTTTGAACAAGGAATTTTTGAACATAAATAGTAGTTATTCATAAACAAAAATTGTTCACAATAATGGTAGAAATCATATATAACTTTAGAAATGTGGAATCTCTCACTGATGAGTTCTTGATGGTTTCTAGTTAAACCATCAACTATCAAAATGATATATCAGATATTGAATATGAAAAATGACTTAGAGTCATGAACACTGAGATGTAATCCATGTTTAAAATCAAGTATGGGCTTGATTAATCTTTCTCTCTATAGCAAGGCTAGAAGGAGTAAGAGATTCTTCTAGAAAGAATATATATACATGGATATATATATATATATATATATATATATATATATATATATATATATATATATATATATAGACACACACACACACATATTTAGTAATAATTGTTATATAAGGATTTTCCCATACTCATGTCATTAACTATGGTCCTTATGATACTTATGACATTGACTATGAGTAAATCTTTTCACAAGTAGATATATTATATCAAAAAGGATATTATTTACTATAACTTCATATTCTTAATATGAGATATAGCAAGTAGATTTCAAGAAAGACTACTTTTCTTAATAGAGATCTACTAGAAGATATCTATATAGCTTAGCCTGGAGGTTTTCTTAGTGCATGTTATCCTAACAAAATATGTAAGACTTAAGATCTACTTGTGGATATAAAGCAAACATCTCAAGGTTTGAATAGTCATTTTAATATAAAGATACAAGATATGCTTCTTGTAACAACCGGTTATTTCGAGTCAATAAAAGTCAATCAAAGTCAAAGGAAGTCAAATCAAAGTCAATAGTTATAACAAAAATCAAATAATGTAATATATCCCAATTTATGTGTTTTTGGTTTTAGGAATCAAAATCCCACCCAAACCGAAAACACCTTTGATCCATTAGAGTACCGAAATCCCTCCCCTCCAAGAACTTTCGGTCCGCAAACCCCCACTGAGTACTATGCGAGACAAAAATCATCATGCGAGGTCCCACCCTTTTGCAACGAAAATTCCTTAGACCACAAACCTCTCTAGACCAAAAACCACACTTTTAGGTTGGAACAATTAGACCGAAATCTTGTCATTTTGTTTAGGATTGGCCAAAAACACCACTTTTAAACGGTAGCACACAATTCAAGAGGATAAATTACACCTCCCAATGCACATGTCAAATCAGTATCCCATATATATATATATATATATATATATATATATATATATATATATATATAGATTCAGGTTCATTTGAGACCATTCTAATTTTGTGAGACCATGAGACTAAATCTAAAAATAATTTTAAAATGCAAAATAAATGGAAAAATTCAAAAATTTTATTTTTAAATACTATTTTCGGAACTTGAATTAACTAAAAAAATAAAAAATAAAAAAACATCCCGTTTTTTTGAAAAATACATGAAATATTCTAATAGAATATTACACTGACATATTCTAAAAAATAATTTTAAAATGCAAAATAAATGGAAAAATCTAAAAATTCTTTTTTTAAATATTATTTTCGGAACTTGAATTAACTAAAAAAAAGAAAAAAATCCCGTTTTTTTTTTTTTTTTTTTTTTTTTTTTTTTTTTTTTTTTAAATACATGAAATATTTTAATAGAATATTACACTGTACATATTCTAAAAAATAATTTTAAAATGCAAAATAAATTGAAATATCTAAAAATTCTTTGTTTAAATATTATTTTCGGAACTTGAATTAACTAAAAAAATATAAAAAAAATAAAAAAAGTTAAAAAAATGCGTCTCACGGTCTCACAAAATTAGGCCGTCTCACATGAACCTAACCCTATATATATATATATATATATATATATATATATATATATTATCAACCGAAATCACTACTTCATTTTTCAAATTCAACTTCGAAATCCTTCGAATTTTGCTCTAAAATATCATAAAAACTCTTTCAAATCTTCATATCTTCAAGAGCCATTCCAGTGTATCTTCAAATCTTCATAAAAACATCTTCAAATATTCAAAGCATTTCCCAGGAACTCCTTCACACCTTGTAAGTAACCTTACACAAATTAGTGTTATTTAACATTTAAATGGTTAGTTTATCTAATTTACATATATATTACGTGTTAAATACGATTAGGATACAATTATTTTCGCGTGTTCTAACATGAAGAACATCACTACCACATCATAACCAACCAAGAGCACACACTCGAGGTGAGTTCATACCCCTACGATTTAACGATTTTTATATGTTTTAGAAGGGAATACAAGTATAACAAAAGATAAAATTGTGTTAATATAAAAACTATTAGCTTTATATTTTGTAAAATATAAATATACTTATGGATATACATTCGATTTTAATAAAACTTAAACATTTTTGTAGCAGGTTGAGCAAAAGGGTATAATTATATAAAATGTTATAATTAATTTTTCATTTCACTATATTATCATAGTAAAAATGATAATGTTCATACAAGGGATTTAGTATTTCAAACGAAATATTTTATATAAACTATAATAGGTATAGTTTATGGAACATACATATTGTTTTACCCGGTTGGGGGCACATAAAATAATTATTTAAAAGAATAATTATTTTTCATATAAACATTTACATACAAACATTACAAGAAAATGGAGTTTGATTACATTACACGTAAACCATTAATATAGCTTCGTAACACTATCTTCAAGTACTTACTTAAATATCATCAAAAGTCTTGTATTTTAACCAGACTGGAGGAAGAGCGTGACAATTGTGTATAGATCTATAAATGACTGACAATCTCGCACCTAAGCTGCTTGCAATAGCTAGACCGGCAGGTCTAGGGTGACAAATTTCGTAACATTCCGACACCTAAAGAATTTGTTAACAGGCCAACAGTCGCTAAGTACGGTTATAATAACTCACAATTTGGTATTAATAATACGTTTGGGTTACGAATACATAAACGTCTTCAATGGTTTTATTTATTTAAAACTACATTACATTATTCCTCAGTGAATAAAATTACATTTCTAGAAAACATACAAAGGGTTTTACAGATACACTACAATATACGGTATATATAGTACAGTATAACTTATATATTGGAAACAAGCATTCAACTAGTTTTATAAAGATATAAAACTACATTAAACTATTTCCCAAATACAACGATATTCATACATTTTCGGTCTTAAGGTATTAAGACTGCATTACATACTAAAGAAAATATTAGATTTTCTAGGAGAACATACTACCATTTTCAAGAAACAAAGACTACAGTACATACTAAAGAAAATATTGGATTTTCTGGAAAATTACACTAACATTTACAAGAAACAAAGACACATATTTTCATACAAAATGCTTATGAACTCACCAACTTAATCGTTGACACTCTTTTCAAAATCAGTTGTATTCTCAGGAAATCAGTAGACAAGTACCCACACATGTTTTGATGAAGACGGAGCTTATTATTGTTACGTTTTATATTTTTTTGTATGCTTTTGGAGTCAAACAATGATTCAAATACAATGTAAATATTAAAATATCAATACAATTTTTGTAATGCTTTGATCTCTATATTGCAATTGGTGTGATATTGTACATGACGTCATACCCCGAGCATTTCCATCGTTTACTCGGTTCGGGGGTGTGACAGATTTATATCATAGCATTGTTTATAGTGAACTAAGTATATCAAACCAGAAAAGATATACAACTATAAATACAATGGGGCTAAGACGTTCTAACTAAAAGTATACTTTAAAAAAATATAATTATTTTTGTAAAAATATACACACATGCATACCAACCAGAAACAATATCACAGTAAGAATTTCATAAAAGTATTTAGATAAGTTGAACATTGCGGTTAAGCCTAAATAGTTATGTAATCATATCTAGGATAAATATAGCCTGATCAACTATATTTATTTGAGATACGATCAACATGTGTTTGGGAATGGTCGTGGTGAACAACGAGTCTAAAACTTACCAACACTACATACCAAGAAACACTAGAATATAACATAAAGTAAAAATACTATAGGAGTATTTTATGACACTATAGAACTATACAACTAGATCCTTCATATGTCTTTTTACTGCTACCCTTGTGTAGTCGACATAACTAAATAGTTATGACACTCTGTTTTGATAATGCTCGATTCATAGCCATTATCAAAGACTTATAATTTTTCCACTCATAAACTTTTTGACAGAAAGATGCCACCACGTAAATCAAACAGCCGTGTCAACAACACACCACTAACTTCACCACCGCCACCAATTCAGCAGATGGATACTGCTAGTTTTCAAGTTGTTGTAACAGCCGTTATGGCAGCCGCCATGGCGCAAATCAACACGAATGGTGCCAGTGGGGTCAGGAGGTGGTAACAATATTGTTAGCCATGGAGATAGTCAGGGACATTCAAGGGAATGTTCCTACAAAGACTTCACAAATTGTAAATCCAAGTCTTTTGATGGCACTGGGGGTGTCATTGCTCTAACACACTGGTTCGAGAAGATATAATTGGTGTTCAAAATTTGTGCATGCCCTGAAGCTAGCAAGTTCAAATTTGCAGCATGCACATTCATGCATAGAGGCCTTTCTTGGTGGAACGATTATTTCAAATAGTTGACTCTCCTAGTAGCCAACGCCATGAGCTGGGAAGACTTAAAAATTCTGAAGCTAGCAGAGTACTGCTGGAGGGGCGAAGTGCAAAAGCTAGAGCAAGAATTCTGGGGTATGACATTGAAGGACTCCAACATTGCAGCTTACACTGCCAGATTTAGCGATCTAGAAGTGCTATGTCCCGGGATGGTCACCTCGAAAAGTAAGAAAGTGGAACGGTACATTTAGGGACTATCTCCCTGATCCAAGGAAATGTGATATATGTAAACCCGCTTACCTTTGATAGTGCCAAATGCCTGGCATAAACACTAGTAAATCATGGAGTCCGCTAGGGCTTCATGACAGCCATTCCCGAACAACCCAAAGAAAGTGGAAACAAAAAGAAGTTTTGGAATAAAAGGAAGGGTCAGTTGTTACAAGAGCCTACGAAGAAACTGATGGGTTTTGGTCATAAGACATCCTATGTGCTCATACAAACCCTAATGCTTGGATCTAGGTTTCTCTATTGTACATGCTTGATTGTTATGTAGCAATAACAATCCCAATTCCTCCTTGTATTGACTTTGGAATGCTTAGTCACAAGTGTCACTCCTCTAATGGCTTACAAACACCATAAGCAAATGGAGAAGGTATAAAGAGAGAAGTGAGAGGTTAGAATTCGTATCTAGGACCTCTTGGGAAGGGATACACGAATTCATGGCCCTAGGGGTGTTTATATAGGTGTAGAGATAGGGTTTCAGTCATTATCCTTATCTAGTTGATTATCCATTAAGCAACCAATAAGATAATCCTTGAATCCTTATCATACTCTAATTCTAAGGGATCTACACCTCAAATTCGTTCACCATATATATAAGATAATTCTTACCTTATTTTGTAACTATCACATAATTACAAATCAGCCCCTCTAGTTTAATTAATTACATTTGATCACAAAACTAATTCTTAATTAATTATTGACCAATATTAATTAAACAAATATGATTTCTCCTTTAATATATTATTCTTATAACATATTAATAAATCATATTATCCTCTCTCTCTTTATTCATTTCTCCAATCAAGTTGCTTTGGTGAAGGCAACCCAAAAGGACCATGCACCATCGGGTCAAGTACATACCAAAATAGTTATGGACTTAGACACTAATCCAACAGTCTCCCACTTGGATAAGTCTAACAACTATTCTGCGTATGACTTCAGATCCTGATCTGCAATCGTAGCTTTCCAAAGCCGCTGTCAACTCTGATCATATCAGATACGCGTGTCCTTAGATAAGGGATCATATATTCCTCCATTCTAGATATCGTATGAGATATGATTTCAAAGCATTCTCTTTGTACTATATCTCGATTTCCGATTTATGACGACAGACTAATTGAACAAATCAAATTAGCCCTAGCCCGGCCGAGCATTTACGTATGTCATCACTAAACCATCGAGGGGCCCAAAGATATCGCTTTTATCCTACTTTGGATAAAAGGAACGGATAAACTTTGATACAATGCTCGCTTGCACTCACTCACCGAATTACACACAACAATATGTTTTATAACACCAAGTTACTGGTGCGTTTACATATTATCAATGTGCAACCAATTCACAAGATACAACTCACACATCTCGGTTTCAAGAATATAAGATGTTATCGTCTCACTAATCACTCGTAATACAATTCATGGAGTGATCCAAGTGAGCGTGGGTTTAATCCAATGCTCAAATCATATTCATAAGCACTCATGAACGTTGCAGCAAACATTTGCTTATGTCTAATACTTTTCTAGACAATCCACACACCAATTCATGACAATCTTCATTCATATCTACTTCCAACATATGAACGACTGTGGTCCGTTCGAATAATTCGATTATTCTTAATAAACTCAATTATTCTGGAAGTCAAAACATGCAAAGTGAAACACAAGAATAATACTAATCCCATATGGCCTCAAACCTTTGAGTATAAACAAAACACGTTTTATTTATCACCATATCGATTACTCATTATTTGTTGTTTCGGGTAATCAACTTCTTACTTGAATTCCAACACTTGTCCCATGCTCCTAGCATGCACACAATGTTTACCTATGGTTCTTACTTTTGTGAAATAGACAAATTGAACACGTTTCCAATCCTTCTCATTTTACAACTCCAAATCCATTTTCTTAAGTGTAAGAATATCAAATTCTTGTTACTTATAGAATATACTAGATTCTAACACTTTATGCAACGATCCTTTTGTAATGTCACTGCACCAAAGTCTCAAAGACTATTGCCAATGATATTACAAAGTCCTCTATCGGAGATTGTTACAAGACAATTCCTTAGATTTGATGTCTCTCACTCAAAGTACATTCCTTTGAACATCCATTTGCATAAGGGTTTCTAATCTAGTCATAGATTTTCAATATTTACTTCCCAATATGGACATACTTCCATATTTTCCATATGACAACTAATTTCTTAATAGAATCTTATCTATTCGTAATGATGTCGATATTGTCCATCCAATATGGAAACATTTCCATAATTTCCAATACTATACTTCCAACTACTCACAAGTGACCAATCCTCGTCGAACTTTGGATTGTCCTTTGATAGTTGTTTAATTATTTTAGTCAAAACCGATTCTAGTCCCTTTTCTCTCTAAATGCACTAGACATTTGGAAAATCTTAGAATGGTCAAACATTAAATCATTTGCAATCGATCCTATACTCGAAGCGTATGGGACACGACGCATAATGTTTTATTTGCTATGTTCTCAAAATTCGAATTGTGAAGAGGAATACCGTAATCATAATCGAAATTTTAAGAACACACTATGTACCATTGACTAAGTTTATTAACATTTCTCAACCTAATACTTTAGATTTGAAATGAAGCATAATATTCTCTCCCTTAATTATAGCAAAACAACCTTTCAACTCTTACAACTTTGCAAAGTATGACTCTTGTTTTCTATAATTAATATTGCCAACTATGCAATACGTGCCTTAATAATCATACAATCATAACATTTATGCTCCCACTATCATGATGATTATTATAAAACATAACACTTATGCTCCCACTAGCTTCGACATGTATTTATAAACATCTTAACTTTCAGAAAAACAATACTTATTGAATTTCTTAAGTTCATGTTTCTAATACTTAGTGCTTTGGTAATCTTTTATCAAGGCTTCTTGAACTTGTACACCTTTGCCTTTGATGGTTGATATGTGTGTCGAAACAATTAAGACTAATTGCCAAACCTCACAATTCAAATTATGGAAAGGGATACCGTAACCATGATTGAATTCGAGAATGCAATTTTACAATCACTATCTTTTAAATTTTTTCTTAGTGAAAGCATTTCCTCACAATCATTTTCATGAAGGAGGAAATCTTATGACACTTAGATTTAAACGGTGTATGTGTTCCTATCCATGTGAATTTGTTAAAACTAAAGTTTACGACAAATTCAAACTCATATGGATCGAACTTCCTTAATCTTGATTTCTTGCCTTATGGTAGCACAGCTGCCCACCACGTCTTCCAAGTAGTTAAGCAACTCACCTTTTCCTATCAATGTACTTTCCATTGATCAAGGTCCTTGCCTTTTATGCATTCAAATGAGAACTCATAGGACTCACATGCATAATTAACTCGATTGGATTAGCACAGAAACAAAATAATGTCTTCACAATAGGTTGTAAACCTCAACTCGTGTGCTAGTGATGATCAATAAGGTTTATTTGATTTGTTCTTGAAACCTTTCAAGACCATTAAGACTCCCACTGACTCCTTGACATATAAGATTCTCTTGTCAATAAACATTTGTTGACAACCAAATATTCAAGAGTTAGTGTAGCTTTTATTAAAACACTTCATAAATTGGTACTAGTTGGCCTTTGTCTTATTCAAGACATCACAACTTCCCACATTTGATGAATGTTATAAACCTTTAATACTTTTCACTCATTGTCACAATCTTAACTTTAAGACTTGTTATGGAACGAAGTATGATAGACTTCTTGATTTAACCATTTCTTCAATCCTTGACTCCTCTTCTTAAACATACAATTGTACTAAGACTCACTTAGAGGATCATTTGAGATATGGTTCTTAATCATTAAGACCTATCATAAAGCATAAAAGCTACTCTCCCTTCTTCTTAGAATGGAGAAACTTTTATCTTTCTGCCTACATGATTCTTCTTATTCGTTCTACTATTGATCTAAACCCTTTAATCAATTTAGAATTACACTTAATCTAGTAAGTATAATCATATTTACTAAGCCTTTTAGTAAATCATGATGAATATCTTTGTTATTCTTATGGTGAACTTGATCAACACACAACTTTGTGTACTCGATCTCCTAGTCCTTCACTTGACACATTGTCAACGAATTTGTCTAATTTCCAAATATGAAATTTCTCATTCATCATGCAACCAAGTTGCGTGATTCCAAATTTCTATCCAATTGAAACTTTGGGCGATAAGAAACTCTCCCTATTTGGTAAATTCTTGACACTTCCATAATAACATTACTAAGAATCATATCCATTCGTTGTAGAAATATTCGAACATCAATTTTTCATAACGATTTCATTGCAAGGAAGTAAATAAATAAATAAATAAGTCAAAATTTATTTTATTTATAAAAGCAGCGGAAAAATTTGTCCTTACAATGCAAAATCCATTGAAAACTATGTACAAAAGAAAATTTCTAACAACTCCATCATAACTTTCTAAGCTCAAAATCTAATCTTCAAAGTCCATGCGATCGAGATCCATCTCTTGTGATTAGATTCATCTTGCTCTCTTATCAAGTTTCCTTTCTTTTCATCGATCCTACAAAACATTCAAATGTAATCTTATCACATCATGTATTAAGAATCCATGAATAGGAACTTAATGGAGTTAGATAGTGGATTCTTACCTAAAGCGTAGTCATACTTTTGACTCTCCCATCTCTTAGATCTCTTAAGTAAATAGGGCAACTTCGTCTCCAATGCCCCTTCTCTTGGCAATAAAAGCAAATTGACTCCTTTGGAACAACACATGGAACTACTTCAGACATCGCCTTTCTCTTATGATCAAACTTTTTGATCATTGCATGTCTTTCATTGCCATTGTCTATATCCATAGAGGTCTTGAAGGCAGATTCACCAATCAACTTTGCTTTTCTATTGCGCCAAACCATTGCTGATTTAGCAGCAATAAGCATATAGGTGAGATCTATAAGGGTCACGTCACGGTTCATCATATAGTACTCTCTTACGAACTCACTATATGAGTTAGGAAGTAACTGAAGAAGCCAATCAACAGCCATCGCTTCACCGACAACGGATCCCATCATTCTTAATCTATCAATGTGTGACTTCATCGCTAAGACGTGTTGTAACAGCCCAAAATCTCAAGTATTGATTAATTGCTTTTTGGGGTGTTTTGAAGGGGAGACTCGGCGAGTTGGAGCCAGACTCGCCGAGTAGGGTCGCAGTTGTGGTCGCGGGTTCGCGGCTGGACTCGACGAGTCCAGGTATGGACTCGGCGAGTCGACGCTGTTCAGCGAAAAACCCTAGCCGTTCAGTTTGGGACGTATATAAGGGATCTTATGCCGTCATTGCTGGCCTTTTGGCCGATTGAAGAGAACCCTAAACGACTGAGGCGTCTAGAGCAAGCTTGAAGGCCATGGGTGATCTTGAAGGAATTGTTGTGCAAGGAGGAGAAGGGTTTTAGTTAAAGGAACTGCAGGGAGTTCGAGTTCTGAAGTTTGGGGACATGGAAGGTACATCATTCAGGTAATAACTCGGATTACATTCTCCTGTGATTGATGTGTATATAGATTTAGGGTTTATAGAACCCATTTGGAGTCTAGATGGTTTGTTGTGTTGTTATTCAACGTTTATAACCTTGTATTAGGACCCTTAGAGGTCCAGAAGGATCCATGTTTGTATATTCGGGAAAATATGTACCTCAGGAAGCAGTTCGATCGACTGCATGGCGTGGACTCGCCGAGTCGGATGATCAGACTCGGCGAGTAGCTTGAAGATTCACTGGGACTCGCCGAGTTGTTCTTCAGACTCGGCGAGTGGAGTCGGGGTGGCCCCGCGATTCTTCTAGGAGTAACTCGTCGAGTCAAAGGGGATACTCGACGAGTAGAAGGGAAATTTTAGAGGATTGAAGAACGACCAGACTCGCCGAGTCGCCAGGGAACTCGCCGAGTCCAACCGAGCTGACAATGGACTGTTGACCAGAGATGACCGGTGTGACTTCTTAGGGTCAGTTAACGTGGAAGATAGAAGTATTAATAAGAGATATATGATGTTACAGGGAGCTTGAAGCTCGGAGGATCAAGTGCAAGGGACTTCAGGAGTTGCTATCTCCCAGCGTCCGCGAGGTGAGTTTTCTCACTATACTGTACCCGGAAGGGTTTGATTGTGTGACCGGAAGGTCAAATATGTTATGTGTTATGTTTATATGCTATAAATGGAAAGTTAGCTGCTACGCGTGATATACATGTTTATCTATGGGCCGGAAGGCAAAGTGTTATGTGACAGAAAGGTTAGGTGTGATATGCTATATATGTGCTTTAAGTATTAGAGTATATGTATTATGTGCTGTGCATGTTTCGGGCCGGAAGGCAGGTTGATATATGATATATGTGCTTTATGTGTTAGAGTAAATGTATTATGTGTTATATATGTTTATGGGCCGGAAGGCAATTATCTTATGGGCCGGAAGGCAATTATCTTATGGGCCGGAAGGCAACACGTTATGGGCCGGAAAGCGATTATCTCATGGGCCGGAAGGCATTGTGCAGTGGACCGGAAGGTCAGGGACTGGAAAGGCGTATGTGCGAAAGGTGTATATTGGGGAACTCACTAAGCTTCGTGCTTACAGTGTTTATGTTATATTGTTTCAGGTTTTCTCAATAACGCGGAATGGCAACGGTTCGATTGTACACACCGAAGAAAGAGTTGTATTTTGGAGGATCCTGGTCGTCTATGCAAATGAAAATGGAACTATGTTTTGCAATTCAAATATGAATAAGATTTTTACCAAGTGCTTTAATATTAAATTGATTATTTAAATGAAAATTCTGTTTTTTTGAAAATAACGGTGTTACACGTGTGCACACACCGACTTGCCCTCTTTATGTTTACTTGCCAAAAGGGCTTGAGTGATATTGAACCTTTCAATTTTACAATCTTGTGGGTTAGGGAGAATAATTAGAGGAGGAGGAGGAAGTGAAGCATGATTTCTTGTTCCTCGATCGAATCGTGGAATATCATCTTCATGTGGAATACTTGTTCCATGGGTTTTGAGAAGACCATAGTTGTCGAACTTTGACATCGGGAGAAAAACGAATTCAAGTTAGTTGATTGATTGAGTCCTTGGTAAATCACCCAAATGAAATTCCAAGGCTAGGACCCAACACAATATCCTACAACTCGGGAGAAGGATGCCGTAACCCAAATCACAGAACATTTGAAGGTAAGTGAATGACGATTCACTAATTTCCACCATGAAAAACGAAAAAGAAATTTAAGTTTTAAATCTATGAAAACTCCTAGATCCTTTGAGATTCATTGAACATTTCAATGGCATGTTTAAATCTCGATATACCCCTCTTGTTTGTGACTGGGATGCCGAGGATCACAAAGCGGGTGTGAATAACCATGCAAACTACATGGTGCCCTCACATGTTACAATCACCTATTCGATGTGCCGGTAAACCACACACGCTCCACCGAACTATGACAAACATTGAGTCACCCTTTGCTACCTTTGCTTAGAACCATTTAGTGTGCCGGTAAACCACACACGCTCCACTAACGTCTTCGCAAGGGCACAAAGTGTAATTTCATGGAATTGCATCAATTGACTTTTGCCTAAGTAACTAAGATTAGGAATTTGAAAAATATTTAGTTACTTTGTATTTCATTATACTTATAATGGGAGGTTTCGTCCTATCCTACCCGTTCGGCTAACGACCCTCCACTGGTCAAGACTGCGGTGGGTAAGAGTAGATACCCATTCAATCGCCATTTTATAGGCAATTTCCTTAAACACCCCTTATAGACCAGCTTCGTGAATGAGGCCTACTAACGGTAAGACTGACTTTTACTCATACATATATATAATATTAGACCTTTAATGTTATATATAGTATAGGGTGTATTTTATACTTTTAAAATACTATATGGTTAACTTTAACAATTACACTTTTAATTCAATTAAAAGGTTAACCTAAACCTTTATGGATTTATTAAATCTCTTTTAATTATACTCCTTAATTAATTAATAAAACCATAAGGGTGTGATTTGAACTTTTCAAAACATTACTAGGGTTTTAGAATTTAACATTTCTAATTAAACTTTTAATCAACTTTTAAATTCCAAAACTTGAGGGCAAGTTTTGAAACCTTTTTCAAAACATTAGTGTTTTAACTATTTAAATTTCAAAACTTCAAAACTTTTGGGTTCAAATTTAAACTATAAAACCTAAAGGGGAAAATATGAAACCTTTCATAACAACAAGGATCAAATAACAAATAATTTTAAATTAACATTTAATCACATCATTATCCATATTTGATTTGTTTAATGATTTCTTGCAAAACAATTTATCAATTTACTCAAAATAATTAATCAATTATCTTATAAGGAAACAATTATCTTGTTAATTCATAATTATCTTTAATTAGATCAAGAATATAGTCATATATATCATAAAATCGGATTTATACTGATCTAACATGATAAGGTAACTTTCCTAATACAAAAACAACAAGAAATCCCGAGATAAGCATTATCTGACGAGTTGACTCGTCGAGTCAGGCATGGACTCGTCGAGTCAGGCATGGACTCGGAAAGTTCAGCCATGGACTCGGTGAGTCCAGCCTCCACAATCCAAAAAATCGAATTTTTCAGTTATATAATGCATCAATACAATAGAAACCAATCTAGGCTCTGATACCACTGATGGGTTTTGGTCATAAGACATCCTATGTGCTCATACAAACCCTAATGCTTGGATCTAGGTTTCTCTATTGTACATGCTTGATTGTTATGTAGCAATAACAATCCCAATTCCTCCTTGTATTGACTTTGGAATGCTTAGAGTCACAAGTGTCACTCCTCTAATGGCTTACAAACACCATAAGCAAATGGAGAAGGTATAAAGAGAGAAGTGAGAGGTTAGAATTCGTATCTAGGACCTCTTGGGAAGGGATACACGAATTCATGGCCCTAGGGGTGTTTATATAGGTGTAGAGATAGGGTTTCAGTCATTATCCTTATCTAGTTGATTATCCATTAAGCAACCAATAAGATAATCCTTGAATCCTTATCATACTCTAATTCTAAGGGATTTACACCTCAAATTCGTTCACCATATATATAAGATAATTCTTACCTTATTTTGTAACTATCACATAATTACAAATCAGCCCCTCTAGTTTAATTAATTACATTTGATCACAAAACTAATTCTTAATTAATTATTGACCAATATTAATTAAACAAATATGATTTCTCCTTTAATATATTATTCTTATAACATATTAATAAATCATATTATCCTCTCTCTCTTTATTCATTTCTCCAATCAAGTTGCTTTGGTGAAGGCAACCCAAAAGGACCATGCACCATCGGGTCAAGTACATACCAAAATAGTTATGGACTTAGACACTAATCCAACAGAAACAACAAATTATGGAAATTCATGTTGCTACTGTTCCTGCCGCTCCAGCACCCGCCAAACCATATGTTGGAACTCTCCCAAAGTATAACCATTGTAACTTCCATTACACCAGGGCATGTTGAGAAATGTATTGCAAAAATTGCAATAGGAAGGGGCACACAACCCATTTATGTAGGACTCCGGCACAACAAACCACTCAAACCACTAATACCGGAGTCAGTCATGCTTGCTATGGATGTAGTGATACATGGAATTTCAAGAGGGATTGCCCAAAAGCAAGGACTGTCGGAGATGTGGGTAGAGTTCTAACCATGGGTCACGAGGAGGCTGTGAATGATCCTACCATGGTTACCGATACGTTCCTCCTTAACAACTCATATGTACATATACTTTTCGGTAGTGGTGCAGAGAAAAGTTTCGTGAGCCATAATTAAACACTTACTTATAAAAAAATCCCCAATCACTAAAAGACACATTCACAGTAGAAATGGCGAATGAAAAGGCAGAGAGCACTGACTATATATACTTTGGATGTACCCTCACTCTAAATAACTACTCTTTCCAAATCGACCTGATGTCAGTCACAATAAAAAGTTTCGACATCATCATTGGTATGGATTGGTTAAGTCCTCACCATGCCGATATCTTATGTTGCGAAAAAGCCATTTGCCTTAATCTTCCAAGTTGCGAAACCGTCATCATTTATGGCGACAAACCCGACATGAACCTTCAATTCATTTCTTGCGTCAAGGCTCAAAAGTGTCTTCGCAATGAATATTGCGCATTCTTAGCTCATGTGGTGGATAAGAAACAAGAAGTAAAAGACATCAAGGATATCCCCGAAGTTTGTAACTTCCCTGACATTTCCCCCGAAGATCTCACAGGAATCCCACCCGAACGCTAAGTCAAGTTCAGAATCAACTTGATTCCTGGAGCTACCTCGTAGGCAAATCCCCGTACCGTTTAGCATCGGTAGAAATGTAGGAACTATCCAATCAACTTAACGAACTACTAAACAAAGGATTCATCAGACCGAGCTTCTCATCTTGGGGAGCACTGATCTTGTTCATGAAGAAGAAGGATGGATCGGTCCGCATGTGCATAGACTACTGGGAACTAAATAAACTCACTATCAAAAACCGATACCATTTACCTTGAATCGATAATCTCTTCCATCAACTTCAAGGAGGAAGTTTCTTCACAAAGATCGACCTAAGATCAGGATACCATCAGCTACGAGTCCAGGAGGAAGATATTCCTAAGACCTCATTCAGAACTCACTATGGTCACTATGAATTCGTAGTAATGCCCTTCGGTTTAGAAAATGAACCCGCGGTGTTCGTGGACCTGACGAACTGTGTGTTTCGACCTTACTTAGACAAAATTTTAATAGTTTTCATCGACGACATACTAGTCTACTCCCGAAGTAAGCAAGAAGACAGCTAGCACTTACGATAAGTCCTGGAAACATTAATGGCAGAGAAGTTGTATGCGAAATTCTTGAAATGAGAATTCTGAAATCGAAAGGTGGATTTCCTAGGTCACGTGGTCAGCGAAGAAGGGATAGATGTAGATCCTTCCAAAATCAAAGCAATCGAAAACTGGACGTCCCCAAGAACTCCAACAAAGATTCATCAATTTCTAGGCCTCGCTGGCTATTACAGAAGTTTCATTCACAACTTCTCTAAGATCTCAAAGCCACTCACCACCTTGACTTAGAAGGGTGTAACCTTCAACTGGGAAGAGAAACAAGAAACTGCTTTCCAAACACTAAAATAAGGTCTATGTAGGGCCCCGATCTTATCCCTCCTAGAATGGGTGGAAGATTTTGTAGTTTACTGTGATACGTCCAAGCAAGGGATAGGTTGCGTTCTTATGCAACGAGGAAAGTTCATTTCCTATGCCTCGAGACAACTTAAGAACCACGAGGTCAACTATACCATGCACGACCTCGAACTGGGAGCAATAGTTTTTGCTTTAAGGATCTAGAGGCATTAACTTTATGGTATGAAGTGCACAGTCTTCACGGAACACAAAAGCCTCCAACACATCTTCGATCAAAAAGAATTTAACATGAGGCAAAGGAGATGGGTAGAACTACTCAATGATTACGAATGCGAGATTTAGTATCATCCAGGCAAAGCCAATGTAGTAGCAGATGCCCTTAGTCGAAAAGAGTACTCAGGCCGGTGAGTAAAGTCAATAACCATAACCATCCATTCACGCCTATCCACACAGATCAAAGAGGCTCGGCTGGAAGCCTTGAAACCTGAGAATGTGACAGGTGAAGCCTTAAGAGGAATGGATAAATACCTGGAAGTTAAGGGTGAAAGAGTTCATTACCTCATGAATCGAATTTGGACACCGAAGTTTAGTGGGTACAGAGACGTTGTCATGAACGAAGAACGAAAGACTAGATACTCCGTTCATCCTGGTTCAGAAAAGATGTACCTATACCTCAAGAAACACTATTGGTGGCCAAACATTAAAGCTTAAATTGTATGTGGGCAAGTGCTTGACGTGCGCTAAAGTCAATGTAGAATACTAGAAGCCTTCGAGTTTACTAACACAACCAGAAATACCCAAATGGAAGTGGGAGCGGATAACTATGGATTCCATAACCAAGTCTCCGAAGACTACGGTCATGACACCATTTGGGTAATCGTTGACAGATTAACCATATCCACGCACTTCCTACCAATAAAAGAAACCGACAAGATGGAGAAGTTAACTAGGACGTACATTAAAAAGATAGTACAATTTCATGGTGTGCCAATATCCATTATTTCCAATAGTGATAGTAGATTTACCTAACGGTTTTGGCAATCACTACAAAAGTCCTTGGGAACCAAACTCGACATGAGTACAACGTACCATCCCCAGACTGATGGGCAATGCGAGAGAACCATACAGACGCTGGAAGACATGTTGAGAGTTTGTGTGATAAATTTTGGTAAAGCTTGGGATACCAATTTACCACTCGTCGAATTCTCTTACAATAAAAACTATCACACTAGCATCAAAGTTGCTTCGTTTGACGCCCTCTATGGTCGTAAGTGCAGATCCCCTCTGTGCTGGACTGAAGTGAGTGATACGCAACTAGCAAAGAAACAAGTACCTGACAACACTCTCACCGGTCCCGAGATCATACGATAAACTATAGTCAAGATTGTCCAAAATCGGTAATGACTAAAAGTAGATAGGGACCAACAAAAGAGTTATGCGGACAAACGACGAAAGCCCTTGGAGTTTCAAGTTGGTGACCGCATCCTGTTTAAGGTCTCACCTTGGAAAGGAATGATACATTTTGGGAAATGTGGAAAACTAAATCCAATGTACATCGGACCATTCTAGATTCTTTCTAGAATCGGCCCGATGGCTTACAAACTCAAACTACTACATGAACTCAGTAACATACATCCCACTTTCCACGTATCTAATCTAAATAAGTGTCTGTCTGATGAAACTCTTGTAATCCCACTCAATGAAATCGAGATAAATGAGAGTCTACACTTCATAGAGGAACCGGTGGAAATCATGGACAGGGAAATCAAGAGAACAAAATAAAGTCGTATACCGATAGTGAAGGTTTGTTGGAATGCCAAGCACAGACATGGATTCACTTGGGAATGGGAAGATTGGATGAAATAAAAGTACCCACATCTTTTCCCTAGTTCATGAGTAGCACTTTAGAAATAATTTTATCAAAAAATTTCTCCTAACCGGGGGGGGGGGGGGGGGGGGGGGGCGATAATGTAACAACCGGTTATTTCGAGTCAATAAAAGTCAATGAAAGTCAAAGGAAGTCAAATAAAAGTCAATTGTTATAACAAAAATCAAATAATTAAAATAATATAATATAATATACCCCATTTTATGTGTTTTCGGTTTTAGGAATCAAAACCCCACCCAAATTGAAAACACCTTTGATCCATTTGAGGATCGAAATCTCTCCCCATAGAGAACCTTCGGACCGCAAACCCCCACCGAGAACTATGCGAGACCGAAATCGTCATGCAAGGTCCCACCCTTTTGCATCGAAAACTCCTTGGACTGCAAAGCTTTCTAGACTAAAAACCAGACTTCTTGGTTAGAACAATTACACCGAAATCTTGTGATTTCGGTTAGGATAGGCCGAAAACACCACTTTTAAACAATGACACACAATTCAAGTGGATAAATTACACCTCCTAATGCACATGTCAAATCAAATTTCATCCCATATATATATATATATATATATATATATATATATATATATATATATATATATATACACACATACACATATAATCAACCGAAATCACTACTTCATTTCTCAAATTCAACTTCAAAATCCTTCGCATGTTGCTCTCAAATATCATAAAAACTCTTTCAAATCTTCATATCTTCAAGAGCCATTCCAGTATATCTTCAAATCTTCATAAGAACATCTTTAAATATTCAAACCATTTCCCAGGAACTCCTTCACACTTTGTAAGTAACCTTACACAAATTAGTGTTATTTAAAATTTAAATGGTTAGTTTATCTAATTTACACACACACACACACACACACATATATATATATATATATATATATATATATATATATATATATATATATATTGTGTCAAATACTATTAGGATACGGTTATTTTCGTGTGTTCTAACACGAAGAACATTACTAGCACATCGTAACGAACCAAGAACACACACTCGAGGTGAGTTCATAATCACTTTGTACGAAGCTTATTATTGTTACGTCTTATATTTTGTTGTACGCTTTTGGAGTCAAACTATGATTCAAATATAATGTAAATATTAAACTATAAATACAATGTTTGTAATGCTTTGATCTCTATATTGTAATTGTTGTGATATTGTACATGACGTCATCCACCCCCGAACGCTTCCGCCGTTTACTCAGTTCGGGTGTGTGACACTTTTATATCAAAATGAAAAAGAATGTGTGTGTGTTTACTAACAACTGGTGGGAGGATAGTGATATTCCTAATCTTGTATGAAAGAGACATACTTAATCATTTGAAATGACATTCCGACTATGAAAGGTAGTTTTCACCTTGACTCGGAAAGTGTTTCTAAAATGAACGACTTAGGAATGACAAGATACATTCTTGAAATGTAAAATCTATAAGAGATAGATAAAGATGAATGTTAAAGGTTTTAAAATTCTTTTTGTATGAAATGATAATATCTTGAAAGAGATCAAGATACAAGATTCCTTTGGATGATTCTTTGCATTGTTACATGAAACCTTTTGAGTCTGTCTCAAAGGACCTAGCACATAGGTTGATCTAGATGAAATGATTTATATTCTATTTTCTTGGCATATGAATCCATTATTTATGTAATATCATGAGATACAAAACTAAATACATGGTTAAGTCACTATATGAGTGTGAGAATATTCTACGAGTACTTAAAAAGTGATAAGAAAATGAATATGAGATAATTAGTTTAGAATAAAATCTTAATGTAAAGAGCTACATATGATTTTAATTTCTAGATAATTATGAATTATAATTGGATTAAGACTTCATTTTGGAATGAAGAGTAAGTTTAGTTGGAATGAGGTCCAAGTAAAACAAAATAGCACAATCTACTAAATAAGAATACACTACTTTTTAGAAGTTGACATCAAATATAATTGGATGAGCTAGATCATTAAAAAACTAGGTTGAATCCTTCCATTCAAGGATAACCTAGAAATATTTTGTGAGTAATAGAGTGTACTTAATCAAGATAAGAGACTATATGTCACATATGAGCACCAATTATATTCTCTAAAATATTTAACTATACTTAGAGTAATGTCAAATATGGAGATGATTGTATTCACAGAATTCACACAAATTAAATTTAGTCGAACCCATTAATAAAGTCTTTCCTTTTAAGCAAAGTATGAGTGGTCACACTTCAACTATAAGACCTTTATTACTCTAGTAATGGGATTTTGATTTGAATTTAGTATTTGGATATTAGAACATTCTAACAACAACTATTAAATAGTGTTTTGATATACTGGGATATGATCATTACATTAATACTTGTTGTGTTCTATATTAATATGTTTAATCCGTAAATAATATTATTATTCTAAAGGTTCATAGCCGGTCATGATTGTGGGAGAAATTATGAAGTAAGACTAATATGAAATGGATTGGTTGACTCTCAGTAGA
Source organism: Lactuca saligna (assembly GCF_052625555.1). Taxonomy (NCBI): domain Eukaryota; kingdom Viridiplantae; phylum Streptophyta; class Magnoliopsida; order Asterales; family Asteraceae; genus Lactuca; species Lactuca saligna. Next base: position 128,888,082 of record NC_136422.1, read on the forward strand.
TGAAAGTACGCAAGTGGTTGTAACCAAGTTTCATAGGTACTTGTTAGAGAACTAGTACTGAACAGACCCGCATCAAGATCATCTCATAGATCGCAGTTATGAGTGATACTGTAACAACGTAATTTTCAAAACAAAATTTTTATTTTGTCATAACCTTTTTCACATAAAATATTTTCAAAAATATCCAACAATAGTTATCAAAACATATCTTATCCCAAGATCACAAAAATCAAATCCTCTCTCTAGTGTGTACGAGTCATGCCGGCGCCTTCCCACGGTCCTCGCTAGTACCTGAAACACATAACACAACAACTGTAAGCATAAATGCTTAGTGAGTTCCCAAAAATACCCTTACACACATACGCCTTTCCAGGCCATACTCTACACGACCTTCCAGCCCATGTGTCTCAGGGGACTTCCATCCCAGTCCCATTAGACCTTTCGGTCCTACTCGTATCGACCTTCCGGTCCATGACTCCCTGACCTTCCGGTCCACGTCATAATGCCTTCCGACACATATCATACATAGCATACATATCACATACATAACGCATACAGAACATACAATGCATATCATACAAAACATGCATCACAAAGCATACAAGACCTTACGGTCACACATAGGTACCTTTCTAGGTACAGTATAGTGAGAAGACTCACCTCGTATGATGTCTAGAATCTCACGTGCTCGATATCTCTGAATCTCGAAACAACGGCCTAGCCCCGCCTAATTACAACAAATAATCATTCTAATTATTATCGGCTTCCAAGACTAAGCTACACCCTTTTCCACTATCCCACAGAAGGGTAAAAGACCATTTCACCCCTCCTTGACTCAAAAGTCCACATGTTGACCAAAACCCTAAAAGTCAACAAAAGTCAACAGCAAGCAGTACGCGGGGCTCACCAGATCCTGTACGCGGGGCGTACCCTTGCATTCCAGAAACGGGGAACACGACCCACTACACGACGCGTACTGGGATTATGCCCAACGTACATCCTAATTTCTCACTTTCTCATTCTAATGTCTTAAACGATTAAGACATAACCCCATATTCCAGATCTGTCCAATTTAATACCTCTTAATCCATAAAGTCGAAACCTTTAAGCCTTTGCATGGCTATAAAGGTTCCCCACACCTTCTAACACCTTTCCTTTCTCCTCCAAGAGTCTAGATCTCATGCATGGCTCAACATCCACGTCCAAGATTGCATTTTTATGAACATACAACTCATATAGTTCTGGAATATGATAGATCTAGGCCAATGGAGACTACTTGCTCATAAAGTCTCCATCTTGGGACCAAAAATCCTAGAAATTGGTCCAAGAAGCACACCATATAAACTACAAGGCAAGATCTGAACTTTTTACCTCAGGAAGAAGCTCCAACCTTTGTAGTCCTCAGATTTACACTTGTCCACCAACTTCTAGCCTCCACAATGGTCTCCTCTTCTCTTTAACCACCTTAAAATGACACTTTGAAGCTTAGAACACTTACACCCAAGATAAAATGAAGGAAATGCTCTCTTAGGGTTTCTTTCTAAAAGATGGTGGCTGAGGGGCAAGACCATCTCATTCCTTTTATAGCCCTCAAGTCATATTAGGGTTTTGAGTCTAGGCCGGTTACGCCCGACATAACCTTAGGTATGCCCAGAGTACCTGGATGGAACCGCGTACAAAATAAGCGCGCGAGTACGCACAACGTACTCCTTGTACGTGTAGTGTAATCACAAGCTTAACACTCAACACAAAGGACCCAATATGACAACTTGGAAAAATGAAGGGTTAAATGGTCGAACCTAAATTTCGGGCTGTTACAGATACTTGCTTAAAAGGTACTATCTTTGTATCCTTAACACCTGAGATACATAATGGGACTTATGTATAGGGAGTATTATGCTTTGATATGGCCAAATGTTATCCTTTGACCGAGAAGTTATAAAAGTCATATTCGGGTATGGTGTGAACTATTCAAGAGGCTTATGTAGTCAAGATGGGATTTGTTCTTCTTTTGTGCTGAGAGTTATACATCTAACACGTGTTACCCAAAGTGGAATTACAAATGAGATTGATTGTGATCCAAGGCTCATGTGCAACAGGATGTCTATAACAAAGGGATAACTGATAAAGTTACCTTAATACATCAATTGAAGCTTAGAGCATTTGTGATGTTGATGAATGGAATTCTTCGTAATATATTATTGGGGGCAGTTAAATGTTGTTGGATGTTCACCACTGTTAATATCAATCTATGATACCTCTTGTGCAAGTGGGAGATTGAAAGATCTTGTATGCCCAGGAGTCATTATAGAATGATATTGCTAATAATATATGATCCTAGAGGGTCACACCATATAACAAGTTACCGTTAATTGGTTATTTATTAGTATAATTTGATTATTAATGAATATATCAACAGTTGTATTTAATTGGAAAATTATTATTTCATGGAAATAATATTTTACTAATTAGAAATTTATTATTTGTCGAAATAATATTTATTGGAGAAATAACAACTTATGAAATATATCATAAAGTATTATTATGTATAAGTTATATTTATATCTTAATAAACTAGTTCAATTTATATAAAATATAGTTTTATATAAAATAAGGTAGTTACAATTTATATAAAAGATAGTTTTATATAAAATAAGATATTTATATATGACTAGTTAGATAAATATATATGTTGGGAATTCTTTATAAAAATGATTGATTTTTATAAAGATAACATGTATGTGTATATAAACTATCCATGAGAAAACTTTTGTCTTCTTTTGTGCATGCTTTTCTTGAAATTTATGAAGGAGACCAAGCATGGTATTCTTTATCCATGCTTGGGATAAAGATGCTCTCCATTTACTTTATGGTTTCCTTTCACTTTGTGTCCATTATATAAGAGAGAGCATGGAAGGGTTTTTGATACACTTCTTGCGAGCTTCTTCTTCTTCTTCTTTGGAGTCTCAAAACCATGCGCATGAGAGGCTCAAAGGGGCTGCCAAATTTCTAAAGCTCAAGCCCTTCTTCTCCTCCATTCTCTTGCACTTTGATGTTTGACAAATCCCCTTAGTTTCTTCACCTTTGAACATATATTTGGTATATATTTCAAAGGCTTATGAACAACAAATTACAATTGAATACTAGCATGTTTTGATGGTTCTACTCTTGCTTGGTGGATACTTGTAGAGAACTCTTTCTTTAGAGTTTCATGCCACACTTCATCAACTTCCAACCTCCCATGAGGATCAAAGTATTCAAAGTTTGTTATACTTTCCCTTCTATGGTTGTTTTAATCTTTCTAACTCTTCAAAAATGATCATTGGGGCGTAAAATAGTTTTAGTGTTATTCAACATTTTTAAAGCTTCAGTTGTCAATTTTACTGGTTGTGAAACCAAATTTTTGAATAAAAACCTAACATACTCCCATTTCTCCGAAATTTAAATTTTGCCACTAAGGCTTCCAATGGACATTCCCTTCTACTTAGGGACCAAAACACAATATGATAAGATTATAGCGTTGAATTTAGAAGTACCTAAACACCACGATTTACACTTATACTTCTATCTAGTTAATTTTAGCTTAACACATGTTGAACTAAAAACCATAATTCATGAAAGAAGTCTAAAACATCACTTTTCCCATTCTACCCTTTGACTCTAAGAGACAAAGCAAGAGTTTAATCAGTTATCCAACATTGTCATCATCCAATAAGGTCTGAACCCCATTCCCTTGAAGCCCAAGACCTTTACTTAATCCTTTCATTGTCGACAATCCTGAAAATAAGAAACTTTTTGAAACAGGATGTTACATATAGTCTAAAAATCAACCCTACTTCATGAAATAAACCCAAGTATAATGAGTGTAATAATTTATATTTGTGACATAATACGTGGAGCCTCTTAGACTGGGGATGGGTCCCATACATCATAATTCATAAGATCGAAAGGAGCAAAGGAATAATAGATACTTTTATTAAACGCTAAATCACAAAACTTGTCAAGTTTGCAACCACTACGATAAAAAAATATCACAACTATTCAAATGACCCAAAACACTAGTAGAGAGCAAAAGCTATAAATTTGATGCTGACACATGTCCCAAATGAGAATGCTAAAGATAAAAATCAAAAGGCGAATGACTCATCCGAGAAGGGGAAAAATTAAAACTAAAGGAAACAATATTTGAAATTTGAAGTTGATCGATGACAGAGAGTTTCCTTATTGTACAAATGATACAGATCACCCTCTGCGATAGTGGGTCCTCTACATAACAAATAAAAACAGAAAAATACCCAATAGACATTTTTACACAAATGACTGACTGAAGCAAGGTTTAAATAAAGTTTGGGAATATATTACACATGAGTGAAAGAAAAATAAGGGTTACAACATAAATCATACCCTCTCGTGTCATTTATGTAGCACTAGAAAGACATAACAGATGGAGGGGAACAAAACGTTCATGATAATAATCCTTGTCTGAAAACCGGTGACATCATAATAAGAATTCAGAGTTCATCCCAGAAAATCCATAATGCGTAAAAACAAAAGCGTATGTGTGATATGCTGCTACCGCACCGACTCTTTTCCCTTAGCTGAAGAGGGACCTAAAATCAAAACTAAAAACCGTAAGCACGAAGCTTAGTGAGCTCCCCCATAATACCTCATACCATGCAAGCATATAACATACAACATTCAACTAGGAGTTACGGGCCTCACCCACACTCATGAAGATATAGGCGCTGCCTACACTTCACTAGCCGGGAGATACGGGCCTCGCCCACACACTAATACCTGGGAGATACGGGCCTAGCCCACACTCCACTCTCGGAGAGATACGAGCCTTGTCCACACTCAGCCGCTATCCCATAATATACAAGTATCACACAGACAACAAGTATAGACAACTCTATCATACTGGCATATATCATAATCAACTCAACCAAGAGATACGGGCTCGGCCCAAAATCTAATACTAATATCTCGTCTATACGGGTCGGCCTTGGTGCCTTAGACCCGTTCCTACTGGTAGGAAAACTCACCTCAGAGTAGCTGCTGGTCTGTGCGGGAATAGTCTGTCTGCTACTGCTGCTGCTCCGGAAATATTCCGATTGTAATTCCCAGCAAACACTTAGTCAAAAACTGCTAACTGTCCTTTGGGTAAAATGAACCTTTTACCCCTGATCATGCCCTAAGTCAAAGTCACAGAACTTCCAGTTGACCTGACTCGCCGAGTTGGCTCTCCAACTCGTCGAGTCCATGTCCAAACGACTGTCCTGGATTCTGTTTCTACTCGTCGAGTTAGGCGTTGACTTGACGAGTTCTCCATCCAAACTGATGTTCAAGTCCTTCATCCTACTCGCCGAGTTGTATGAACAACTCGACGATTTCATCTTCATCCGATGAACACTTATGCTGCGACTCGCCGAGTTGTATGAACAACTCGCCGAGTCTGATCTTGATCTAAGGAGATTACCTTGAACTCGCCGAGTCTGGGCATCGACTCGCCGAGTTCCATTATGGGTGAGTTTTGGCTTCCAACTCACCGAGTCCACCCTGGACTCACCACACAACTCGACACAGCTAAAAGGGGATAGTCTCGGAGACTCGCGACCAGACTTGCCGAGTCATATGAGCGACTCGCCGAGTCTGCTTCATGCAAGAGCCATAAACGCGATTTTGCTCAAATCCAATCCATGTCATTCGTAGATCTGGGCTCCTAGAGCATGAATAACACGTAAAGTTTCCAACTTTACGTGTAAATATGCATCTATGAGGGTTTTAGGGTTCAAAATGCACCAAAAGATTAGATCTAAGGTTTTCATGCAACATGGGTCCAAAAAGGTAGTAGATCTGAGCTCCTGGAGCTCAACCATGCCTAGATCTAGGGGTTACTCAGCTTATTACGAACCCCCACACATACACAAGCTTGGAAATGGTTCAAGAAAGACTTTAATGGAGCTATAAGGGACTATCAGCATGAAAGCAAGGGGAAAATCGAGTCATACCTTAGGGAACACACTGAGGAAGCTCAAAGATGCTTGACCTCCTCCTCTTCTTCTTGATCTACTCTTTTTCCCACTCCAAAACTTCAAGAGAGCACCCAAATGCTTCAACTCACAAGGAAAACAACTCTTGAGCAAGGTGTAGAGCTCTGAGGGTGAATGGGGACGAGATTGGGACAGAATGAGAGTTTAAATAGGGTGAAAACCCTTGAAACTTAGGGTTTCATCTAACAGTGGTGACTCACCGAGTCCAGGATATGGACTTGCCGAGTCTCCAACTTATAACGTGTCCCGGGTCCCGGCTCTACTCGGCGAGTCGGACCTATGACTAGCCGAGTCCAAGGCTAAAAATGGAAAACACTCAAATAAGATTTACATACCAGGAACCAGGTGCTACAAAAGGTCTGAATCCTCCTTTATTTTCGATTTATCTTCTGTTTTGATGTAATTCTAGTGATTTTAAGATTTTAGTTTAATGATGTAAGGATTGTTGTCGGAAAAATCATGTTTCTGCCAAAATACCTCCACCACCACTCTTCTACACCAAATTTCATAACCAAGTTCCTTTATAACATAATGATTTGTGTATTTATATTATGTGTATGTACATATCTATTTTTATGTGTTTTTGTAAGTATGTATAATATATGTATATGTGTAATGTATGTATAAACACATGTATTTATGGTTAAAACAAAAAAATTATGTATGTTTATATATGTATGTTTGTTTGTTATGTGTGTATTTGTATTTTTATATATAAGTGTATGTGTTTATATATGTATATTTGTTTTACCATTTATAATTGTAATGTATGTATAAGTGTATTTTAATATGTTAATTTTTATATATAGGTAAGTATCATGTACAAGTCTATATGTTTATATATATATATATATATATATATATATATATATATATATATATATGTGTGTGTGTGTGTGTGTGTGTGTGTGTGAGTGTGTGTACGCGTGTATATGTATAAGTGTATGTATATGTATGGTCACCTAACTTGTGTATTTGTATACAATTTCAAATGTATAATGCTATAAAGGAAATTGTATTTGTATGTATATGTAATATGTGAATTTGTATGTATATGTATGTATGTAGTATATGCAAATTGGAAACTACAATGCTATAATGAAAAAAATGAGAAAAACAAAAAACAAAAACAAAGGAGGATGATATAATGGAAAGTATTATTTTTTATATGTGTATTTGTATGTATAGAAAATTATATACATAGTTTGTGTATTTGTATGCCATTTGGAAACTATAATGGTAAAGATGAAAAATAAACAAAGCAGGATGCTATAATAGAAAGTCTATTATTTATGTATATGCAATGTGTGTAACTTCTATTCATATTATAATTTTACAGGCTATATATGGGGTTTAGTTGGGCAATACTCTTCTACGAGATGGTAGATGTTATGGGCCTCGGACATGGAGGTGATGGAGTCGGGGATCCACCACCTCTAGGAGGCTTTGGTCGTGAACAACACAGACAGGATGGTAAGTCTTATTATGATATACTTACTAGCTATTTTTATCAATTTATTATAGTTTATCGTGACTAATATTTGTAATTTGTTAATTTTTATATGTAGATGTGTATTATGTACAAGTCTATATGTTTATATATATATATATATATATATATATATATATATATATATATATATATATATATATATATACATATATGTGTGTGTGTATTTGTATACAATTTCAAAAGTATAATGCTATAAAGGAAATTGTATTTGTATGTACATGTAATATGTGAATTTGTATGTATATGTATGTATGTAGTGTATGCAATTTGGAAACTACAATGCTATAATGAAAAAAATGAAAAAAAATGAAAAAAAAAAAAAACAAAGGAGGATGATATAATGGAAAGTATTATTTTTTATATGTGAATTTGTACGTATAGAAAATTAGATACGTAGTTTGTGTATTTGTATGCCATTTGGAACTATAATGTTATAGATGAAAAATAAACAAAGTAGGATGCAATAATAGAAAGTCTATTATTTCTGTGCATGCAATGTGTGTAACTTCTATTCGTATTATAATTTTACAGGCTATATATGGTGTTTAGTTGGCCAATATTGTTCTACGTGATGGCGGATGTTATGGGTCTCAGATATGGAGGTGATGGATTCGGGGATCAACCACCTCCAGGAGGCTTTGGTTGTGGACAACACGGACAGGATGGTAAGTCTTATTATGATATATTTACTAGCTATTTTTATCCATTTATTATAATCTATCTTGACTAATATTTTTAATTATATTTTTTAGGTGAGCTTCCCAAAAAAAGAAGAGGCCTAGCAAAAAACATCCAACTATCAAAGCTGATACAACAAATAAGGAAAAGCCCCTGGATTTGGATTTCAACAGAGAGCTCATATATTCCCCTATTGGGAACCATGGTAATTGGTTTACCCATGAGATTGGGAGGCATATGTCAATGAACATCCCTTTGAACGTATCTGGTTGAGAGAATGTTTCCCACGCTTTAAGGAATGCCATAGTCATGCATTTAAAGGTAACTTGGATGATATTTGAAGTTTAGTTGTGATTCATATTTAATTAACTAACTTTTTTATATTTATAGAATAAGTTTGATTTGGATAAGGTTAACTTGGATCCCGAGTGTGCTCAGTTGTTGCAGAGCATTGATGCAACTTTACAAAGAGTTTATAGAGGCTGAAAAAATAAAGCGCATACTTATTTTCAGAATATTGGGGGGGGGGGGGGGGGTTACAGATATCCGAAGGGCATTATCCCCCCCCCCCCCCCCCCCCCCCCGCGCGGTGATGGTATGCCACGTGAAAACAGGCGTAAGCAGTTAAACATTTTCAAACGCCTGTATTTTTAAAGCGTTCGACGTCAAACAAAGGAGTCTATGCACAACAAGTTGTAAACAGAAGGGGACCGTGCTCGTATAGCAATGCATGTTTCAAAGAAGTAAGCTAGGATATATTTAACTATTTATTTAAATTATAATTAATCTAATTTGTAATGTTATATAGGACATCACTTGAATCGAAGCATTTTGTAAGGCTAATATTGATCGTTAAGGGGTATTTAGTAGTCCTACAGTCGAGCAACAATACTTAGGTGGTTAATTTGTACTTTCATATAAGTCTTTATATCGTTAAGGGATATTTAGTAATTTAATTTTTATGATATTTATCATTTTTTGAAAATACAGAATGCTTTACTCCTTGAGATCAGCCAACAAACTTAAACTTCTTCTAAAACCAACGGTCTAACACAAAAGGATGCCCAAAATTGTTTTGAAATAATATTGGATGTTCGATAAGGCCATATTAGAGGCATCGAGCGTAAGCCTTCTACGGTGGTGTCGATCAGGAACAACCACTGACACTGCCATCGCTACAATCATAGGTGACAAAACTATTTAATTTTGGTAATTGTTTCAAATGTTAGTAATTGTTGGTTTAGTAATAGTTTCAAATGTTGGTAATTGTTAGTTTGCTAATAGTTTATATGTTTGGTAATTGTTAATTTATGAAAGTACAATGCTATAATGGAAAAAATGAAAAAGAAAGTACAATGCTATAATGTGTTATATGCAATATGTGTAGTTTCGTAATTGTTAGTTTATGAAAGTACAATGCTATAATGGTATTTTGTAGTTTGGTAATTGTTACTTATAGTACAATGCTAGAATATGTTAGATGCAATATGTGTAATTTGCTAATTGTTAGTTTATGAAAGTATAATGCTATAATTTTGTTTTGTAGGTTGGTAATTGTTAGTTATAGTAAAATGGTATAATGTGTTATATGTAGTATGTGTAATTTGGTAATTGTTAGTTTATTAAAGTACAATGCTAGAATTTTATTTTGTAGGTTGATAATTGTTAGTTATGTACAATGCTATAATGTGTTATATACAATATGTGTAATTTGGTAATTGTTAGTTTATGAAAGTACAATGCTATAGTGTAATTTTGTAGTTAGGTAATTGTTAGTTATTGTACAATGCTATATTTTGTACTTAGCTTGTATGTTTTGTATATAAAATGTTATAATGTTGGTTTAACTTATAAGACTATGTTGTTTTATTTGTAGTTGGAAATGCTTCAAACAATGTTAAAAGATCTGGCATGTAGTGCCACACTTGAAGATTGGTTTCGTTCATTGCCATAACGAAATGAAACCGGAGGAAACTAGGAAAGTGATGATGATGAGTAGCTAGTTGTAGGATTTTTGTATGTTTTGTTTGTGTAAGTATTTTAGACTAGTATTTTTGATATTTTGTATTGTGTAAAATTGGATTAGTATAATTAACCGATGTTGGGTTAATGTTTTGGAATGGAAGGATGTATGATTTGCTTAATTAATATCATGACAATTTTTATACTTTTTATACAGTTTTGTTTTTTAATGTGAAATAAAAAAATATACCAATACCATCGACGCCTTTAGTGGCAGCTGGGTATTAGCATTGACAACCCTTTAGCAGTGACATGAAGCATTAGCGACAACAAGCTGAGTATGAGCAACAAAGCATCAGCCGCGACGCATGTCGCAGGTAATACACTAATTTCTTGTATTGAAATAGGAAACAACAGTAATAGTTCTCTCATACCATATTGAACAAACAAGGGAGATAGAAAAAGTGGCTAGATCCTTTAATTACAATATAAAAGAAAACACAATTATATATAGGAAAACTATTTAGGATTAGCCTTATATAAGAAAACTATTTAGCAATAGCCTAATTAAATGGCTAAACAAAATCACCGAACATAAAATAATTCCAATACTTTATTATGCTCATATTGATATCATCCTCGTATTTTCCCCTATATGGTGAATTACAACTGGTTAACAAAAAGTTTCGAAGACTCTTCCGTTCATATGGTATATTATTTGTTACTGACAGATGAACAGTACTAAAGATGCGTCCCAATGAAGATGGTGATAACCTCTTACCAAAATTTTCCCTGTTTTTCTCGCAACTCTCTCTCTTCAGGGTTGAATCCCAATCGACCCACCTATTCACATACGCATTTATTAGACAAAGGAGTAAACCCAAGAGTGCTCATACAACAAACATGAATCATGCACTACATACCTTTAAGATTTCGTGAACCTTCCTACATATATACTTTTCCCTACTGCTTGCTCCTCGTTCTTTAAGCATCACAGGACCGATAAGATGAACAGCTTTCGCGTAGTGTTTCCTTACACCACGAATGCCTGTTATCTGTGTCAATGAGACCCGTTCCCAACCAATTTCAGGTTCAAGAACCTGCACGTTCAAGAATTTAATTAAAATCGTGTAATCTGAAAGCATCTAGAGATACTTAAGCTGAAAAATGATCTTCCATGTAATTATAAGACAGAACCTAATAACTATTTAGTCACAAATCATATGTAAGTGTTTTAGCACAAGTTTTGGTTTAAGTAGGAAGCTAGTACATACATCATGTAATGTTGCAAGCAGTGAACGCAAATTCCCTTCTCTTCCGGTGGACCACCTTTTGATCATATCATCATCGGGATTTCCCCCTACTTGCTGAAATAAATATTTTTTAACAAAATGTAAGACACAAATGTAATAAAGCATCGAAACTGGCTAATACTTTCTATTTAACTGAGGGAATTACATCTTTTTTTGCGTGTGGTGTTGAAGATGATGCCACGTTCACGTCACTTGAAAAAACATTTCTTCTTTCCTAGAAACACCAACAAACGAATTATTACATAATTAATGATCACAAAAGCGAACTACGTACTAAAAAACTATTGAAACTAATCCCTTATATTTATTGTTAAGTTGTCTCAGTTTTTTGGGTTAGATTGCATTAATTGCTGTTTCAATGTTATTTGATTTTTTGTAGCGATTGTTGATATTGGGCAAGTAATAAAGAGAAGAGTTGTAGAACATACTTGAAATTTGAGCGCAGTTTCAATCTCTTTCACGATCAAATCCATTGATGGCCGTTGTTTCTGCTGTTTTCCTAAACATTGGTGTGCAACTGTAACGAACTTATCGAAAGAATCCTCTTCCATTTGTTGCCTAAGATCGAAACTGACATAATTATCTCGTATCTCTTCTTTAGTTGAGGTCTTTGCCAATATTGGAAGGGATCGGCGTCTATCATTGAACTTGGGATCAAAACAAAATCTTGAGCACAAGACTTCGAATAATACCACACCGAAAGAGTACACGTCTGATTCTTTAGTGTATATCATCGTCTGTAAGAACACCGGGTCAGCATAACCTTGAGTGCCTTTGGCTTGAGTGATAAGATACGAGCGATTTCTGGTGGCAGGACCATATTTGGATAAGCCAAAATCTGCAATTTTGGCGTTCCAGTTCTCATCCAATAGGATGTTGGCACTCTTGATATCAAAATGGAGGACACGTTGGGCACCCCTGGGATTGTGAAGGTACTCCAAGCCACGTGCAGCTCCAAGACATATCTTGAGACGTTGAATCCAAGTGAAGTTGGGGTCCTGTAGATGAAAGTCGAGGCTTTTATTTGGTGCGTACTTATACACAAGGATCCTTTCGTTATTCTCATAACAGAATCCCAGGAGTGAGATGAGATTTTCATGTTTATTATCGGAAAGCAACATGATCTCCCTTTGAAACTCGGGATCTCCATCCTCGTTGGAAGTACTCCACCGTTTTGCAGCACCCGTGATCATCACCCCCTCGGAGCCTAAGAATTCGCCTCTATATACCTTCCCATATCCACCTTCAGCAATGAATTTGTCTTCACCGAAGTTGTTGGTGGCATCTTTTATGGTTTGAAGTGGAATTTTCAGGTGCTCAAACTCTCTCAAGAAAGATGACATTTAAGAGGTCGATTAAATTTGTGAAAAAAACGTTAAACGTTCCTAGCAATAAAAATATGAGGGATTAATTGAAAGAAGCTTAATTTCGATACATGAGTTTCTGTGAAGTAACACGATTCACATAAATACTTAAAGGATCTATACTCCTTGGGTCAACTCTCTCTCTCTCTCTCTCTCTCTCTCTCTCTCTCTCTCTCTCTCTCTCTCTCTCTATATATATATATATATATATATATATATATATATATATATATATATATATATATATATATATATATATATATATATATATATATATATATATATATACGGCCTAATTTTGTGAGACCGTGAGACACATTTTCTTTATTTTTTTTAAAAAAAACTTTAAATTTTTTCTAGTTAATTCAAGTTCTGAAAATAATATTTAAAAATTTTTTTTTTATTATTTTTCCATTTATTTGGCATTTTAAAATATCCACAGTCTAATATTCTATTTAGAATAATTCATGCATTTTTCAAAAAAAAATATAATTTTTTTTTTATTTTTTTTAGTTAATTCAAGTTCCGAAAATAATATTTAAAAAAGAAATTTTTAGATTTTTCCATTTATTTTGCATTTTAAAATTATTTTTTATAATATATCAGTGTAATATTATATTTAGAATATTTCACGTATTTTTAAAAAAAAAAAAAAAACGGGATTTTTTTATTTTATTTTTTATTTTTTTTAATTTTAATTTTTTTTAGTTAATTTAAGTTCCGAAAATAATATTCAAAAAAAGAATTTTTGAATTTTTCCATTTATTTTGTATTTTAAAATTATTTTTAGATTTGGTCTTACGGTCTCACAAAATTAGAATGGTCTCAAATGACCCTGAACCTATATATATATATATATATATATATATATATATATATATATATATATATATATATATATATATATATATATATATATATATATATATATATATACAGAGAGAGAGAGAGAGAGAGAGAGAGTTAAGTTCAAATGTGAATTGACATCTATTGTGTGGACATGTGAATAATGTTATTCTATGAGAATTACAAAGAAAATATGTTGTTTGATAATATAAATACGTTTAATCTTATATAATTATTTTAATTATTAAGCATTTTCACTAATTAAATCGTCTATAAGCTTATTATACATTTTTTTTTAATTATTCTTATTCGGTCACAATGTTATCAGGATGTTTATTGAGTCGTACCCTGTAAGAATTAAAATAAATAAAAAAACGATAAATTAGAACAAAAATGAATTACAACTGGTAATAATTCATTAAAATAACAATAGTTCTGTGAGATTGAACGTATTTACATTATTAAACAACATATTCTTTTAGTAATTTTCATAAAATAGTATTATCCACACGTCCACACAACAGTTGTCCATCCACATTACAACCTAGCCCATATATATATATATATATATATATATATATATATATATATATATATATATATATATATATATATATATAAACGGATATCTACGCGTTGCGTAAAATACAATAATATATTTGGAATCTTTATAAATGAATGTTTTTTTAAATATATCAATGACGTTGTTAACTTTTATAATAAATTATTATAAATGTTATAATAAATTATTATAAACATTGTTTGTTTTCAATTATATGATAATATAAACATCTATTAAAATTCTTTAATCTCAATTGTCTCAATGGCCTCTAATGCGTGTTACTCAAGAATAAAATTAAATATAATATATATTTTACGGATATTTATAGTTGTTTAGATTAATAAATTCTAAAAACTTTATTTGCTTAAAATTTTAAGTTCGATCATTGTAATTATTTCAAACATCAAATATTGTTTTAGTTTTTAAAGGTAACAATATAAATTTTATATATAATGTTATTTTTAACTATTGTTCTTACAAATTATTTAAAATAACATATTTGGAAACTCTTAATTAATTTAATTCGGTTTCAGGAATTTAACTTTTTAAAATTTATTTGATAAATATTGTTAGTTTTTTTTGTTATAACTATTTTAAACAACAAACATTGTTTTTTAATTTAAAGATAACATTATAATGTTTTATATAATATTACTTTTAAATTCTCTTATTGTAAGTTATTTTTAACCTACTTATTTGAAATTCTTAATTATTATAAAAAAAAATAGTTTCATGGTTTTTTTTTTCTAATTTAGGATTGCAATTTAGATTTAACACTGTAATTTATAATTTTTAACTATTTATAAAATTGTCACTCAATTTTTTTTTAATTTAGCAGAAATTTTGATTTAAGCTTAATTGGTTACCATTATATTGAAATTAATAATTTAACAATTTTACAAAAAATCATAAATTATACAAAAGTTGTGACTTTAAAATGACATTTGCTCATACACGACATAATATTTAAAATGACCTCAAATCCACTCCATGCATCTTTATTGGATATGGAGATGAAGAGTTCGGGTACATGCTATGGGAGCTAGAGTGTAACGCCCGTAGATCCGGGCTAGTCAAATTAGAGGAAATATGAGATTATTTAGAATAAATAATCTTAACCAAGTTGTGGAATATGTCTCAAGGTTTCCGTACATATAAAGAATGCCGAAATCGGAGCTATAACGAAGAAGTTATGGCCCGCCGAAGTTTTACGGCAAAACCGGCACGGCACCGGGAGACGTAAATAGTGAATTTACGATAGAAGACTTTTTAGTCTTAGAAATCTAAACAAAAGTCGTAGAATATGTTAAACTAAGAACATCGATAAAAAGAACGCCCAAATCTGACTTCGTATGAAGAAGTTATGATATTTCTAAGAGTCGGCTTAGCAGTGCACGGCCCGAAACTCGAATTTTAGTTCGATCGGTTTTTGGCTTACGCAACCTAAATGAGAGTTGAAGGTCTCATTAACAGGAACTCAACGGTAAAAAGACAGACGAAAACGGAGTCCGGATGAAGGAGTTATGAACTCTTCGCGGTCATTTAACAGTCTAAACGCCTCCTACTGTTAAATTTGAGATCGGTCGAGAATTAGCTGACGGAGTCTAAACAAAAGTTGTAGATCTTGATTTTACCTACGCGTGGATATAAAGAACGTCAAAAATGGAGCTCGTATGCGAAAATTATGATTTTTCTAAGTTTGAAGGCTGATACGCGATAGGGGGTGACGTGGCACCACCAGAATTGGACACGTGGCACCACCAGAAGGCCACCACATGGACCAACTCGACGAGTCATGACTCAGACTCGATGAGTCCATCAGATTCCTCCCCTATAAATAGAGGTTCCGGGTTCCCTCATTCTTCACACCTTCCTAAACTATTCTTTCTCTCTCTAGACTCTCTCTCTAGCCCCCTAACCCCCCTAAAAGCCTAGGTAAACCCCCTAGCACCCGAAGGAATCCCCGAGGCTCCCGGTGTCCCAAGAAAAAGGGTCTTTCGGCTCGGAAACGCTGCTCCAGCGAAGCCCGGTTTTCGAGAAAACCCGCTGTAAGTGAGCTATGCCTACGCTATCTTTAGTATAACTTATGTTTTAATATAGTAACATTATTAGGAACTTATAATGAGTATTTGGGCTATTATTATGAGTTATATTGAGTGTTATTTAACGCTTGTATAATAATAATAATAGTCAGACTATTAATTAGTCACGGTTATCATTAGACTAAACCATAGTGGTATTGATACTAGATTTTATCGAAGGAAATTGTTTTGAGAGTATCGAAGCGCTGTCCGAGTGCTGAGTCACCACCTTTCAAGTGAGTGCATAGTCCCTTTCATGAACATGATTTTAATACAAGTATTGATTGAAGTATTAATTATATGTTTATGTGCGAGTTAATTGATGTTGCTTGAAATTCATGTTAAAGAACATACCTGATTATATTTGATAATTTAGGATAAAGAGTAGACCTAAATTAAATATGAGGAATATTGGGTAGTATATTCTTACGAGTACAAGTGAGTTAAACTCAGAGAATAGAAGTTAGTATATGTCACTTATCCGGGAGTATGGATTAGACATAGTCATTGTCCCTAGTCCGAGAATATGGATTAGGCATAATCATTCGTTATTAATCCGAGAGTATGGATTAGTCATTATCCCTAGTCCGAGAGTATGGATTAGGCATAATCATTCATCATTAATCCGAGAGTATGGATTAGTCATTGTCCCTAGTCCGAGAGTATGGATTAGGCATAATCATTCATCATTAATCCGAGAGTATGGTTTAGTCATTCTTCCCTAGTCCGAGAGAATGGATTTGGTAAATTCGTTCATTTCTGATCCGGGAGTATGGAGTAGGTAAAATGACTAATCTTAGGTCCGAGAGTATGGATAGCCTCGTTGCGAGGATCGACGGGGTGGGATAAGAGTTGTTTATATATATGTATGGTGAAATTATATATTTTGTGAATTTTAAACTATATATATGGTATAACATTGTGGGATTGAAATCCCTATGTACTCACCAGGTTTCCCAACCTGACCCACTCAGTTTATTTATATCACAGGTGTTCATATGAAGTCACATTACACTGAGAGATCAAAGAGATGTAGATCACTAGTGTAAATAAATGTAAGTTCTGTTTATGCTTTTGTTCCTGTATTGACAATGACATCCCAAACGTTTTAAAATGAATAAAATACGTTTCTTCGAAAATGTTTTAATAACGTATTTATCATGTTTTTCTGGGAACGAATTCCGCAACATTTTTATTAAAAGAAGAACTCTGATTTTTATAAAGCATAAACAAAATCGATCTTTTGTGGCCGTGAAAATGGGGATGTCACACAGAGCTAAAGAAGGTTATTCGAAGTACAGATATGGTTTTCTATGAAACCAGTATTATGATTTCAAGGCACCGGTTAACAATCAACAAAGCTCCAAAGTTTTAGATATAATATATGAAAATAAAGATGATGTTTCCACTAAAGAATAGGATGAAGAAGTTGATGATGCAAATCAAGAAGGTGTTGAGAAGGGGGAGCTTCCACCCCATGATACTTTAGATACATTTTTAGAAGTTGAAGAAGCTCAATCTCATATTGACAAAGAAAATTGGCTGAAGGCCATGGAAGAAGAAATGAATTCTTTGCAGAAGAATCAAACATATGAGTTGGTGAAACTCCTCAAAGGAAAGAAAGCCTTAAAAACAAGTGGGTTTTCAAGTTGACGAAAGACGGAAAGGGAAATACTATGAAGTATAAGGCGAGACTCATTGTCAAAGGTTTCCAACAAAAAGAAGGAATCGACTTTAATGAAATTTTTTCGCCTGTTGTGAAGATGATGTCTATTCGAGTTGTACTCGGATTAGTTGCCAGCCTAGATCTCGAACTTGAGCAGATGGATGTGAAAACAGCCTTTCTCCATGGTGATTTGGATGAAGAAATATACATGGAGCAGCCTGATGGCTTTAAAGTCCCAAAGAAGAGCATCTCGTTTGCAAATTAAAGAAGAGTTTTTATGGTCTTAAGCAAGCCCCAAGGCAATGATACAAGAAGTTTGATTCACTTATGATGAATCATGAGTACAAGAGAACCGTTGCGGACCACTGTGTCTATCTGAAGAAGTTTCCAGATTGGAAATTTGTCATCCTTTTGCTCTACGTGGATGATATGTTGATAGTGGTTCAAGATGCGACGATGATCGACAACTTGAAGAAGGAGTTGTCTAAGTTATTTGATATGAAAGACTTAGGTCCAGCACAACAGATATTGGGCATGAAAATTATCCGTGATAGAAAATCAAAAAAAAAAATTGTTCTTATCAGAGGAAGAGTATGTTAAACGTGTGATCAAAAGGTTCAACATGGAAAATGCCAAGCCCATTAGAACACCCTTGGCTAATCACTTCAAGTTGAGTAAGAAAAATTGTCCATCTTTTGAAAAAGAAAATGAAGAGATGAAAGCAGTTCCTTATTCCTTAACCGTAGGAAGACTTATGTATGCGATGGTTTATACAAGACCAGATATTGCTCAAGTTGTTTGTGTTGTGAGTAGATATCTAGCTAATCCGGGAAAACAACATTGGGAAGCATTCAAATGGATACTTCAATACCTGAAGGGTAGTTCGAAACTATGTTTATGCTACAGGGGAGCAAAGCCAACTGTGGAAGGTTATACAGATGCCAATATGGCAGGAGACCTTGATAATAGGAAATATACATCAAGTTACATTTTCACTTTTTCAGGGAGAGCTATCCCGTAGCAATCCAAGTTAGAGAAGTGTGTTGCACTGTCAACAACAGAATCCGAGTATATTGCTGCTGTTGAAGCTGGGAAGGAGCTTATATGGATGAAACGGTTTCTTCAAGAATTAGGTTGTCCACAAAGAAGAGTACATCATTCATTGCGATAGTTAGAGTGCTATGGACCTGAGCAAGAACTCGATGTACCATTCCTGCACAAAACATATTGATATACGTTATCACTGGCTTAGAGAAGCAATTGAGGGATGAGAATTGAAGTTGTTAAAGATCAACACCAACAACAATCCAACAGACATGCTATCAAAGGTGGTGACACAAGAGAAACACAAACTATATGCTGACATAGTTGGGATGAGGATTGCTGGACGGAGACTAGAGGGGGAGATTTGTTGTGTTCCAGCCTCCAAAGCTATAGTAGCCATTTTGTTGACAAAATGAGACCTAGGGTGGCAAAGTCTTCCAACCCTAGAATGAACATAGTTAATGAAGGCAACTACAATGGTGGCTGACAAGATTATAAATAGAGACTTCATTCTTCAGTTGTATGCATCCCAAATACATAGAAACAGATAATATAACACTTAGAGTGAGATTGTTAGTGAGAGGGTTGTTTTTTTGTAATAGTTGAATGTGAGAGTTGTTCCTCCTATTGTAATTCTATTTTAGTGTTTAACAGAAGAGTTTTCCAACCCCAACAAAAACTTGTATCTTATCAATAAAACAAATAAATACATAACAGCACGGTATAAATGATGAAAGAGAAAAAAATATTATAATATCTTTATTTAAAAAACTATAAATTAATTGACTCACGTGAGGGCTGAAAAGTTCTAGGGTTGCAATTCTTCTATTTGTTGGTAGATCCAACATAGGCTGTATATAATCAAATTCATAATTATATCATTATTGCATATACACACTTTGGACGCACAGTAAATGGAAAAAAGAAAAGATCGTAGGAGTATAAATCTACCTGTAGGCCTTGAGGAGTAATTAATGAATCTCGATACGTGTACATTTCCTGACAACAAATGAAGCTGAACAAAAATGATTTATAAGATTATGAAATTCAGAAGTCTAGTTTTACCAAAAAATAATTAGGAAAAAAAGGTTGTGAGTTGTGGCATCAATTTCACACAATGAATTCGCAGCCTACCATCTCCCTCTGAATTGCTTAAGAATTAACATTTAACTCTTAGCCCTTAGGCCAATCCCAGTATTGATTAAATAAAATACCAATACACATGTTTCATATATACATACACACAAATATGTATAGATACATATATTTTTGTATATATGTAAACTTTGAATTCAAATTTATCAGCAAAGGGCTCCTTTCTCTCCACCGTGTTTGATATTACCTAGGTAATTATTCGTTAGCGTACAACTCCATATGTTTTAGAGCAACTAAAGATGTTGAACGAAGCTCAACATCACCTACAAAGGACTATAAATACTCAAGAGAAAACCTAGTTAAAAGAATATACTCCTTGTGTACCAATCTGAATGAGTCTTCTAGCATGAAAAAAATGGCTGATGACAGTTACAAATTAATGTAATTGTGACTTTGTGCCTTGAGTAGTAGTTGTAATTTGGAGATATGTATCCCCTGTCCAACAATAAAACCTATATCAGCAATCAACACCGGTAATAAAAAAAGAAATTTAATTTCTTATTGATTATGAATTGCTAATGTAGAGTTCTTCACTTCTTCTAGCACCAGTTGCTTTTCTTTAAAGATTATATAATACAACAAGTTTATCAAAGAAGAACAAGAAGTCACCTGGAGTTGCCACTACACGACGGTCGGTAAACCTTGATTTTGGGATTGATGTTGGTCGACTTTGTCGAAGTGGTTACAAGAAACACAAATAAATTTGTCAAAATTATTATATAAACAAGAAAAGAAGCAGACATGGAAAGGTAAAGTCAATTTAAATATATTGTAATGATGAGGCGGTGATGGTGGGTGATTTTTATGTGTCGACGACGAAGGGTTATGACGATGTCTCGGTGAAGGAGGTGGGAGATGCTGAGTAGTCGGTGGTTGTAAGTGATATTGACGACTATGTTAGTAGTCGTGGGCTCGTGGCCTGTTTACACATTCAATGGCAGAGGAGGTCATTTTCGATCTGTATCTGTTTCTATTTGAACATACACACAAATACAAAGAGACACAAACCGCCTCAAATTGGAGACACATGTGGACGAATAAGTCAAAACCAGATGGCCAACAAAAATAGAGCCATCGATCGTCTCAAAACCACCCAATGATCCAAGCAAAACCGGAAACCACAATTACTATTCATAAGCATGTTATGCTTTTATATATATATATATATATATATATATATATATATATATATATATATATATATATATATATATATATCTATATCTATATATATATATATATATATATATATATATATATATATATATATATATATATATAAGAGAGAGAGAGAATTAGGTTCTACGGAAAACAAATAACCATAAAAAACTCTAAAAACCATAAAAAATTATTTTGGGTTCATAAAATTAAAAAAAAACGATTTTTAGTAATATAAAGTAAAAAAAAAAGATTTGTAATCTGAAAGTATTTTTTATACATTTTTAAGGTTTCTAGGGTTTTTTATTTTCCATATAATATATATATATATATATATATATATATATATATATATATATATATATATATATATATATATATATATATATATATATATATATATATATAAGCAAGTTCAACAACGAACTTCAACCAACGAACCCATAAATCCATTACTTTTCCCGCTATTATTTTCACCAATCCTTCTGCAATATCAATCGATTGTATCCCTATTGTATCCTAACATTGGAAATTTCCCACTATGTATGGAATCCACAACTCCTTCTGTATCACAGTCGTCGGAAACTCAAAGGCTGTGGCTCCTTTTATTGGCGTATCCACTGTCATCGTCACTCAGTACAACCAAAATTCTCTTTGATATGTGATTTCAACGAACTGTTGATTGTAAATTTTGTCCAAAACAACATTCTGTTTCATGTATACGTTAGGTAGATATGAGGTTTTATTGGTTCAATCTCTTTTCTTTCTTATAAGGTTTAGGATTGATTTATTTGCAATGAAATTACTCCAATTAGTCATAATTTCATGTTTTATGATCATCAAATTAATTACTAAATCATTGTTTGATTATAAAGACTGAAAACTCATTAATTTGGAGTAAAAAAAATCAAAGAAAATCTTATGCATTTGAATGAGGCATTGTTTTTTATTTTCCTATTTGTTTCACTAAAACCTTCAAAATCGTGATCTATTAAGCTATTTGATGAATCATGTTGTTCTTATGCACAACTTTGTGGTTTCTTTAGTTTATTTTCATGCCCTCTAAGTGTTTTTTTGTTTAATCCCCATGTGAATATTTTCATAGTTTAATCACTCGTTATTCAGAAGTAAACCCATCAATTATCTGTTTGTTCTTTTGCAACTTTCTTGAAATTTTTTGATACTTATTGACTCTTTCTCGTACCTACATGTTTACACACAAAATTGTTTTTATTTCTATGATTAATCACCTGATATTAATTTTCGTGATTTTTCCTGAAAGTTTTTACTTCCAAGCCCACCTGCAAGTAATCACCTGATATGAATTTTCTTGATTAATCGCCTGATTTCGAAGCTATAAATAATCAAAATTTTAAAATACGTCAAAGACCAGAAATCTCATGATGTGACTAAGCTATTCAGAAAAATGACTCGTGATCACTTCACACCTGATATGGTCACTTTTGTGTCTATAATCCACTCTTATGGGAGTGATTTTGTTGAGTTTCTTCATGCATATGTTATTAAATTAGGGTCCTCTGAATTCAGAAAACTTCGTTTTTTCACATCTTATAATCATATTTTATTTTACATTACTGGTATTCTATATTTCTATCATGACAAAAGTGTTTTTTGTCATGTTTTCTTGTTGATAGGTCTAAGTAAGCTTGTAAGTGGATTAGAACATATGATTGAAACTTACAGTGATTAGTCTTTTTTCATGTCCTCTAATCTCTTTTTTTTCTTTGTTCCTAAGTACCAATCCTCGTATTTATTTTTAAAATTAATAGGATGTTTTGTTGATTTCGTTTTCATATAAAATTTAGTTGGGATTTGGCTACTTTGAGTGTTGATTATTAATCTTTTTTTAGGTAATTTGATAAAACAAGTAGATTACTAATCTTTTTTCAATTATACCCCTGTCACTTCATGTTGTTTTATTTTTTTCTTTTTGTTTAATTCTTTTGTAATGTAAAAAAGTTGTGGTTCTATTTCACAATAAAATATATATATATATATATATATATATATATATATATATATATATATATATATATGTGTGTGTTTGGTGAGACTGTCTCCTATTTTTAAATAGATATCAAAATATAAAATCAAAAATTTGCCTTTTACTGAAGCTTGACCTCATTCAAACGAATTAGTAACAATGTATATGCAAATGCATATGTATATTGATATGTATATCTCTTATGCTTATTCTTATACATATGCATATTCATATACTTATTCATACGTATACGAATAAGTATATGAATATGCATATGTATATACTTATAAATATACATATGTCATATATTAATCATTATGCATATGTGTATACATAATAATCATATTTTTTTAATTGTCTTATGCATATACTTATATTCATGCATATTTATATGAAGTATTCATATACGTATTCATCTATTTATATATATATATATACTCTAATGCATATAAAGACTCTAAAATGTTTTTTTAAATGTTCATGTGCATATGCATATGTTTTAAAAATATGCATACACACACACACACACACATATATATATATATATATATATATATATATATATATACACACACATTAAAAATGCATTTTTTGATAATTTCTTTTTTTAAATATTAATTTCGAAATGTAATAAATATTTTCGTTAATTTAAAAAATAAAAAATATATATTTATTTTTTTCAAAAAGTGAAAATATACCTTATATTTCGAAATTAAGATTTAATTAGGATTTTTTTCAAAAAAAAAAGGTATTTTCAATGCATATTCATATTTTTTTTGTACATACATACATTTTTTTTTTAAAAAAATGTGCATATCTACCGTACATATGATTTTTTTTTTTTTTTTTGCAATTTTCTTATATATATATATATATATATAGAGAGAGAGAGAGAGAGAGAGAGAGAGAGAAAAAGTTCAATAGAAAACCATAATTATGAGTTCTTCAAGGAACTAATTCTTTTTTCAATTTCTAGAGCTTATTTTTTATCGAGAAAAAAAAAATCTAAAAATATCTAAATTCATATATTAACATTGTGATTGTGAAAAATATTTTTCGGATTCACCGTGTGAATCCGGATTAACGTTGTGAGTTTTCGAAGATCACATTGTGAACTTGATGTAAAAAAAAATCGAATTTTATATCATTGGAAAAAGGATAAAAAGTTATGAATTTCTGTATTTTTAGTTAACTTTGATTTAACGTTCCATATTTAGTTCTTGGGTTCTCAGAAATCAATGAGTTATCAATGGATCTCACCATTATATATATATATATATATATATATATATATATATATATATATATATATATATAGGGAAAAGTTCAATAGAGAACCATAATTATGGGTTTTTCAATGAACCAAATCTTTTTTTTCAATTTCTAGAGCTTATTCTTTATCGAAAAAAAAAATATAAAAATATCTACATTCATATATTAACATTGTGAATGTGAAAAATATTTTTCGGATTCACTGTGTGAATCCGGATTTACGTTGTGAATTTTCGAAGATTCACATTGTGAATTTGACGTAAAAAAAATTCGAATTTTATATCATTGGAAAAAGGATAAAAAAATTATGAATTTCTGTATTTTTAGTTTTTTTTTTTGATAAAAAAACAAGTTCTAAAAGTTGAAAAAAAAGATTGGTTCATTGGTTTCTTGGTTAATTATGGTTCTCTATTGAACCATATATATATATATATATATATATATATATATATATATATATATATATATATATATATATATATATATATATATATATATATATATATATATATATATATATATATATATATATATATATATATATATATATATATATAGGGTTAAGTTCAATAGAAAACCATAATTAACAATGAACCAATCGTGAGCGTCGGAAGTCATAATGATCAACAACCAATGAAATAGATGTCAATTTTTATATTGGATGCATACACATCGGATTATACCAAAAAATCCACTTGTTTACCAAAAAACTCACCTATTTTTTTCATTTAAAATATTTTTTAGGTCACATTTTTTATAAAAAGAAAATTGAATATACCGTTGTTCTTGATTTTTCCTCCTCTTTCCATAAAGGATGGTTAATAATGGTCTCAGCCACACATTTATTTTGCCGCAAAACACTTAGGCGTACCGACAGAAACAGATAACGGATACACATGTGTTTTCTAACCAAACATGTTTCCTTAAACTATACTAATCATTACATTTATATATATACATAAAAACATACTTTTAATATTTTATTTTTAGAAAACTATTTTTATTGAAAAATTATTTTAAATATATCAAAATTCATAATTTTTTATTCTCTATAAATAGACATCTATATTGGTATAGTTTTTAAGATAAAATAATATTTTTTTAAGTTTCAGCTCTCGTTTTTCATAAATAAATAAAAATCATTACATTTTTATTACAGTACATTCGTTATTCATTTATGAATAAAACGTATGCTTAACTTTTTTTATAGTTTGAGTATCGCTCATATATTAATATAATACATAATAAAGTTTTATTACTTAAAAAATATTTTTGTACATCATCTTTTATCATATTTATATTTATATATGAATAAAACGTGTATTAGTTGTCGTCATATTTTATAGACAAAACTTCAAAAATGGTCCCTGTGGTTTCCAGAAATATCAAGTTTAGTCCCTAAGTTCAAAAAACCTCACAGATGGTCCCTGTGGTTTCAAAACTTTTAACAAATGGTCCCTCCGGCTCACTCCGTTAGCATTTCACCGTTAACTCATTTTTTAATAAAATATTGCAAGGGTAATTTCGTCATTTCAGTTGTAACCTCCTCTCTTTAAAAGAAATTGCATGTCTGATTTTTGGGCAAATCCTTTAGCTTCATCAGTCGATCATCTCTCCTCCTTTCCACTGTTGCTCGACCGTTGCACCCTTCACGACATCCAATCGCTTCTGATTCAAAGATGGTGACTTGCAGATGTGGGAATGAAGCAACGAAGATCACTTCATGGACGGATTGTAACCGTGGAAGGCAATTTTGGAACTGTAAAAGATGTGGTTTCATTCGATGGTCTGATCCCCCTATGTGTGCTAGGGCATTGGTGGTGATTCCAGGTTTGATAAGATCAATGAATCGATTGGAGGAGAGGGTCGCCACTTTAACTGCAGAATTGTGGAACTACTAGCTGATGTTGTTTTGTTCATGGGTGTTTTTTTTTTGGTATTATTTTAATCTCTAAATATCTTCTGAAGGTTTGGATGGTAATGGAGTTTTGGTTTTTGGTTTGTAACCATTGCAGGTTTTTTTTTTTATTTTAATCGGATAGGGGTTTTTTTGCTTTCAGTTTATGTAGGTGGTTTTGGAATTGGTGGTGTTGTATTTGGTTTACGTATCAGATTAATGTGTAATGCAGTGGTAATGGTAATGGTAATGGAATGTAGTTTGTTATAGTTCATTGTTCAATTTCTTGAATGTTTTTGAAATGTAATTGTTAAGTGTATTGTAATTGCATCTTGAAGATGGTTTTCATTTGCAATTGAAATGTACATTGTTATTAATTGATATGTGAAGTGAAGGGTAGTACACAAAACATATTAATTCATCACCAAAAAGTGCATACACACCATTACATTCAAAGTTATAAAGTTCTTAACACAACCATGATCCAAAAAGTGCATACACACCATTACATGCAAAGTTTTCAAGTTCTTAACACATCTTCAAACAAGTACACATTACATAAGTTTCTAAATACCTACAACACCAACATCCTAATAACCACTAAAAAGTCAATTTTCAGCCTCCTCCAACTTCACCACTGCCTCCCTGCCCTTTACATGTTCTGGAATTGTGCCCTTTGTTATGACACTTTGAACAAGTGACTGCCAAATATTTCCTGCTCAATCTACCAGCTTGGCTGTTTGGCTCATCAACACCCCTTCTTCTCTTCTTTTTAGGCCTCCCAACCTACACATGTTGATATACTATAGTTAAAATTGAATTCATTCCATGTTCACATGTATACTATATATTTTGTGTACTTTAAATACAAACCTGTGTCTTATGTTTTGGTGGAAGTAAAGTGAATGGGCAGTCACTTTTAGGCCACATTGTACGTCCATTCAATGGATCAATTTTGTTGAAATACATGGCTTTCCATGTTGATAACCTATAGCAAGGATGGACCCATTCATCAACATGTGGGGCATTTTCACCATTTTCAATTTTGTCCCATATAGCACAAACAGCATGTCTACATGGGAAACCTGTAATCTCCCAAAACCTACAACTGCAACTGTGATCATTCAAATTTACCACATATTGGTCTTGCCATGTGCTTGCCACTTGGTACTTCCCTGCCCCATTGTATTTAGCCACATACTTTGATGCATCAGCCTTAATCTTTTCAAACAGTGTAGTTGCAGTAGGGGTTAGAAGTCCTTCACACTTATCTATTTCCTTTTGCACCACACATAACCTCTTCATGAGATACTCTCTAATATACTCTAAGCAAGTGATAATAGGTTTATCCCTACCTTCATCTAGCTTTGAATTGAATACCTCACAAAGGTTATTCAACAAACAATCAGTATGTGCCCTTCCTGAATAATATATATTAACAGAAGACAATTACACATATAGTAAACACACAAAAGGGAAGATTAACAATTCTCAATAAATTTCTAGAAACTTACCACTAAAGTGAGATTTAGCCCAAGTGTTTGCTGGGATCTTAGACACCCAAGCATGAGCCTCTGCATTGATCTTCTTCAACTCATCCATTGCTCTGTTAAAATGATTGACTGTTGTTGCTCTACCACACTCCTAAAGCTGGTCACTTAAGTCTTTTCCTTTCCATTGCTTCTTCATGTTTTTTTGGATATGCCTCAAACAGAACCTGTGTTCTGCACTAGGGAATACTTTCTCCATTGCTGATATTATTCCCTAAACAAAAGTCAATGTAATCAACATTAGTTAACCAAATGTATTTAGTAAAGGTAATAAAAAAGTTAGGTGGTACACACCTTTTGTCTATCTGAAATGAAGGTAAAGTTTGAATTTGGTCCCAGATCCAGATCTTCTCCTAACAGTTCCAAGAACCAGGTCCAGCTACTTGTTGATTCTGTCTCTACCACTGCATATGCTACAGGGTATATGCCATTGTTTGAGTCCAACCCTACAGCAGTTAACACTTGCCCAGGGTAAGGGCCCTTCATGAAAGTACCATCCAGACCTAGAAAATCTCTTAATCCAGATTTGAATCCTAACTTCAATGCACCTAAACAGACATATATTCTTCTAAAAGTTCTTGTGGTAACAGACAGGGAGGTTTCTGGATACACATCAATCCTAACTGTTGTACCAGGATTAGTGTTGAGTAGCTCCAACACATAATCCCTCAAAAATCCATACTGTACTTGGTAGTCCCCACTAATGATACGCTCAGCCATTGACTTTGCCCTAGCGACCTTTTGCAATGACGTTCCTACCTCCAGTTTCTTGCACAACTCTTCGTGTAAAGCTTTCACTGGAATTTTAAGGTTACTCTGTATTTGTTGAACAATTAAGTTTTCTACGTATCTGGAAGTGCAAGCTTTAACCGCCCTTGTTTGCAAACATTTATGCTCATCCTGTACTGTTTTCACCAACCAATCCTGATTTTCATTAGCCCTTGATATTTGGACTGCCCATGGACATGTACCTTTATTGGCAATTACATCTTTACCCTTGCACTTTGCCCTACTTCTGGTTGAGGGCCCACCACTATCAACTCCTGTAGAAGGCTTACTTACAACACCTTTACATTTCACCCTAATCCGGATTTTGTCATTTTTGGCTAGGTATAAAGACCTCCTTGTTGCTACAGCATGTGAGTTCATGTAGTTTTTAACATCAACCTTGGTTTTGAAGACCTGACCAATCTGAAATGGTTTAACATGAACCTCTCCATGTGAGCATGTACTTGACTTACTCAACTCTTTTAGCAGTCTCTTCCTATCATCTTCATGAAATCCTGCAAATTGATAATCATCAGTGGCAATAACTTCCAACTCATTATCAAAGTCAACCACTCCAATCCCATCATCTTTTGAATGATTGTTCAAGATTCCATGTTCATCTACATCAACAACATTATGGAATTCACTCATGTCTACATCTACATCAAATTGTATGTTAGACTCATCCACATTGTATTCACTGTCATCAGAATCATCTCCACTATCCTCAGAACCATGGCCACTCTCAGAGTAGAAAGCATCTCCACTATCATCACTCACCATACCCTCTAGATAATCCACTTCTGGTTGTTTTTCAAATGAAGTTTGAACATTAAACTCAGCATCATAATCAGCATAAAGTGAGTAATCCTCTACAAATGGTTCATAGTCATCAACTGTTGTAGTATTAGCTCCATTATCAGCTTGGCAGCTTGGTTCCTGTACATGGTAAGTTCCCAATTGTTCTTCAGTTTCAACTGCACTAGTGATCACTTCTTCTTGAGTTTCAATTTCATGATTCACCACTTCCTTTTGAATGACATGACTTTGTTTACCTTGTGACCTTATAAATGGTACAATACTCTTTGAGTAATCATGGCCTTCATCAACATCTAACACTTGTGACTGCTCATAATCAGGGTTCATAGACTTGTTTAGATCAAGCTTTCTACTACATGAGTCTGCTTCTCTCCTACAAGGTTTCTTTCTATTCATTTCAGGTGACACACTATCAGGCTCCAACTCTTCAATAACAACTTTAGAAGGAGACTTGTAATAACTACCTACCCTTGTCTGACCAGTTTCAATATACACCCTAATAAGTCTGTGTTTAGGGACATGTGATACCATTTTAAGTACATCTTGATCATTACCTAAAGGCATTAAGCCATAGTCCAAAGGGTATTCAGGGATACAGAAATGGTAGTAAAGGGTTTGCTCAGTTTTGTACCCTAGTTCTCGAACCATGTCGTCAAGCTCATGAACTGAAAATAAATCAGTGTCAACATAATCTACATATGCTACAACACCATCAACGTATTTCCTTCCAGGTGCTTTGGTGAAGACACCACTGTAGTGTATCTTCAACGTGAAATAGTTCTCATAACCTTCTGTAAACACAAAAAAAAAAAAGAAAGAGTAAAATCAATGATTTCCTTACGTCAACACAATAGACCAAGAAAAAACAAGTTTTGTTGTAGTATTGTACCGTATGTTTTTCCTAAGTCCTCCACGGTTACAAATTTTTCTCGAAAACACCATATTGATAGCACCATTGCAATTTCTGCAGCTTAAAACCCTAAATCCCAATTTCTGTTCTTGCTTCTACGATGGGAATGAACCCGATGACTAAACCTGTAACTGGTTATCTTCTTGGGAGAGGGACGGGTAGTGATGTGCAAGCAAGTAATCATTTCATATTAAAGAGAGGAGGTTACAACTGAAATGACGAAATTACCCCTGCAATATTTTATTAAAAAATGAGTTAACGGTGAAATGCTAACGGAGTGAGCCGGAGGGACCATTTGTTAAAAGTTTTGAAACCACAGGGACCATCTGTGAGGTTTTTTGAACTTAAGGACTAAACTTGATATTTCTGGAAACCACAGGGACCATTTTTGAAGTTTTGTCTATTTTATATTCATATATAAATAAAATATTTATCATATTTTTGTTACAATTAATTTGTTATTCATATATGAATAAGTAGTATAAACGATACTTAAATTGTAAAAAAAAGTTAATCATATTTTTTTTATTCATAAATGAATAACGAATGTATTATAGTAAAAATCTAATGCATTTTTATTAACTTATTAACAACGATAGCTCAAAATTTTAAAAAAAATTAATTTATCTTAAAACTATATCAATATGGATGTCTATTTATAGAGAATAAAAAATTATGAATTTTGATATATTTAAAACCATTTTTTGATAAAAAATAATCATTAATATTTAAAAAAACGAAAAAACTATTTTTTTTATATATTTATTAAGGTAATGATTAAAATAATTTAAGGAAACATGTTTTGTTGGAAAATACATGTGTATTCCTTTCCCATTTTCGTCAGTATGATGGAGACTTTTGCAGCAAAAATAAATGAGTGACTGAAAATGATTTCTCAATTATCAACATTTTTAATTTTTTTTTAATTGAACTTATGTCTCTCTCACTCACTCTCTCTCTCTCTCTCTCTCTCTCTATATATATATATATATATATATATATATATATATATATATATATATATATATATATATATATATATATATATATATATATATATATGGAAAAAGTTCAATACAGAACCATTATTAATTAAGGAACCAAGTAACCAATCCAAAGCGTCGAAATTTAAAGCGATCAACCGCAAAAGGAAGTGTTGTATACTTTTACAATAGACGAACACGCACCAGATTATAACAAAACTCATTTCATTTTTTCGTTAAAAAAAAAATTAGCCCATGTTTTTTATCGAAAAAAAAACGATTATTCCGTTGTTCACGATTTTTTGTCATCTTTCTAAAGAGACCCATGATGATATATAAAAGACGATCTTTTTTTTTTCAAGAAAAACTCACTTCATTTTTTTGTTGAAAAGTTTAGGACTAGTTTTTTTATAGAAAAAACTTAATAAATATATCAAAAATCATGTTTTTTTTGTACTTTTTAAACATAGATTCATATTCTTCAGATTCACATTGTGAACTTGTTCAGATTCACATTGTCAACATTTCCAGATTCATAGTGTGCATAATAGTAAGATAGATTCACAATGTGAATCTGAACTGATCGAGCTTTCTCACGTCGTGAATGTTACAAATTGAAATATTTACAGTTTAGAATGACAGTATGAATCTACACTGATCGAAGTTTTTTTTTTATAATCCTTTTCAGATTCATAGTGTGCATAATAGCAAGTCAGATTCACTATGTGAATCTGAACTTATCAAACTTTTTCACAATGTGAATACTAAAATTGAAATATTTACAATTTAGATTCACAATATAAATCTACACTGATCGATGTTTATTTATTTATTTTTTAGTCGGTTTTGATGTTTATTAATAGAATACAAAAACTTAATATTTTTTGGTATAACTAGTT
Source organism: Lactuca saligna (assembly GCF_052625555.1). Taxonomy (NCBI): domain Eukaryota; kingdom Viridiplantae; phylum Streptophyta; class Magnoliopsida; order Asterales; family Asteraceae; genus Lactuca; species Lactuca saligna. The sequence goes on from NC_136422.1 coordinate 128,920,580, forward strand.
TTTTTTTTGTTTTTTTTTTGATAAAAGTAAACATAAGTATTAAAAAAAACTAACAAAATGAAGTGATTTTTTTTTCTGAAAAAAAAGTTTGTTTTTTTTATATATCATCATGGATCTCTATGGAAAGAGGACGAAGAATCGAGAAGAACCGTATATTCGGTTTTTTTCTTAAAAAAATGTGGCCTAAAAAAATTTTAAACAAAAAAAAGAGGTAGAGTTTTTGATAAAGAGGTGGATTTTTTTGGTATAATCCATTGTGTGTGCATCCACTGTACAAATATACATCTATTTCCTTGGTCGTTGATCATTATAATTTCCGATGCTCACGATTGGTTCGTTGGTTCCTTATTAATTATGGTTGTTTATTGAATCTCACTCACTCACTCACTCTCTCTCTCTCTCTCTCTCTCTCTCTCTCTTTCTATATATATATATATATATATATATATATATATATATATATATATATATATATATATATATACAGAGAGAGAGAGAGAGTTAGGTTCATGTGAGACGGCCTAATTTTGTGAGACCGTAAGATGCATTTTTTTATTTTTTATATTTTTTTTAGTTAATTCAAGTTCCGAAAATAATATTTAAAAAAAGAATTTTTAGATTTTTCCATTTTTTTTGCATTTTAAAATTATTTTTTAGAATATGACAGTGTAATATTCTATTAGAATATTTCACTTATTTAAAAAAAAAATGGAATTTTTTTATTTATTTTTATTTTATTTTTATTTTTTTTAGTTAATTCAAGTTCCGAAAATAATATTTAAAAAAAGAATTTTTAGATTTTTCCATTTATTCTGCATTTTAAAATTATTTTTTAGAATATGTCAGTGTAATATTCCAATTAGAATATTTCACTGATTTAAAAAAAAAAAAAAAACGGAAATTTTTTTTTTTAGTTAATTCAAGTTCCGAAAATAATATTTAAAAAAAGAATTTTTAGATTTTTCCATTTATTTTGCATTTTAAAATTATTTTTAGATTTGGTCTCACAAAATTAGAATGGTTTCAAATGAACCTGAACCTATATATATATATTAGCCGTTTACCCGCGCTAAGCGACGGGTGCAAATAGTTTTTTTTAGGGCTAATGTAAACAACGACTTGGATCGGGAATCAAATGCCGACCTTGTGTTATTAGTTGAAAGCAAAAACCGACCCAATGTTATTAGTTGCAAACATCATAAAAGTCTTCTTACTTTGATGCCCCTTAACCCTTGCATCTAAAAAAGGATTCAAAACGTAAAACTTTAATGTTGAACCTAAAATACGTGATCGTTCAAATTCTAACCCCCATCCAAATATTCAAACCATTAAACCCATCAACCTCAACATTAATCATAAAAAGACAATTTGGTAAACCAAACTACTACAATTTAAATGAAACACAACTCAGTAGTCAAAAAAAGAACCAAAAAGGATAATGCATTTACTTTGTTACCTTTTATTCCAGCAAGAATTGTTGATGTAGATAAAGAGAAATTGAAATCTCTTAAGAATTTTGCTGGTGTTCTGCAAGCCCTAATCACAAAAGTAAGAAAATTTGAAACCCATACATGGAGAAAGGACAAAGTAAAACATCGTTGATGTAGATGGAGAAAGAGAAACACCTCAAGATCTTCAATTTGGATTTCTTGCTCAGTAAAACATCGTTTATTAGGTCGAGATAGGAGGGCGAAGAAAGTGAGAGTGGCCGAAACGGGTGCGCGATTACTGCATAAATTTCTCTGATGGAAAGCAACGAAACATCTTCGATTCTGGAGAAATCAGGCGGAAAAGGAAGCTTGGCAGGTGAATGGCCAGTGTGTCACCGACAGTGGAGGCGATTAGGAAGGAGACGGAACGAAGAGGACATGATTGTGCTTGTAGTTTCTGATCTTCGTTGCCAGATGATCAATCATCGTCTCCATCTAAAAATTCCCCCAAATCGATGTAAAAATCCAAATTTAAAATTCTCCTGACGCACAGATCGGTTCATCACCGCCTCCGCTAAAGATCTAAAAAAATATTGCCCTGATCTACGTGCGCGGACCAGATCTACGTGCGCCTCCGGGGTTTCTTTCCACTCCACATGGGCATTGTTTCCCTTGAAGCATCGGATGAAGTTGGAAAGGGGAAGTCTTCACTGCATCTTTGGTGGTGTCGATGTGAATAGGTTAGATGGCAGCTGTGCGTGTTTAGGAGATTAAGTAATACGTACATCATCTGTGTAGTATAATAAGTATATTGGTTATATGCTTAATATCATTGTACATGAGGTAATATATGTTGTACCTCTTAATTTTCAAGAAATAGGCAATATCCTTAATAATATAGTAAAGATATATATATATATATATATATATATATATATATATATATATATATATATTTTGATTTTCTAATATGTGCCTAAGTACACATATAAATAAATATATAAGATATACACACTTGCCATTGTTATATACAACTTTTACTTTTAAACTACATATTTATCTTTCACGAGAGTTGCACGTTAACCGTAAAAGAAGACATACATTTTTAAACACAGGATACCATTAAGTCGAGTCATGTTTAGTCGTAACCAATATGTTATTTTTTATATTTGATATACTTACTCGTTTAAAATAGAAGAAAAGAAAGTCAGTTGTATTTTTTTTCAAAATCATTTATTTTCAAATATATTATCTTTTAAATTTAGGTTGATTTTTTAACGTCAAGTTGTTCTTTAAAATATAGATTTTTTTTTTTTCTTTCGTCGACTTGCTTTTAGATGAAGCGTCGAATAGAGGGAATATAAGCATATGGAAAATAATAATGAAAATTAGGTGGTATTGAGAATGGATTGTGGGATATAAAAATGGATGAGACCTTATTTTAGTGATAGTATATATCTAATTTAAGTCCATATTTTATTGTTGGACCCGGCATCTTGTAGCCCACTGGATTGTCTCCAGAGACAGGAGAGTGAACGCAAAAAGAGTGAACGCAAAAAGGGCAAAACATGTAGGATATGAAAAAAAGTAACGATTAGATTAAACCGTTTTTATAGCAAACGAGGAGACGATGAGATATTAAGCGAATGAAGGAAATCTTCACGAATCGTTCTTCACGTTTCGTAGAAGAGGAGGAGACGGTTGACATTTGGATGGTAAGCATGTCTTGAGAGTATAAAAAGTCATATGATTAGATCATTGAAAACTTTTATATGAGGAATTTAGATGTAACCCTAATTGATTTGATTTATATATTGATGGTTGCTCAAGCTGAAATTCTTAAGAATACAAATAGAACAAAAATATTTATAGGGTCTAATTCCAAGAATTACATGGATATTGATGAATTAGAAAAGATTTCTCTGCCCAATCGAAAGAAGCCAGCCAAGATCAAACCGTTTAATCGAATGATAAAGAGAAGGACTAATTTTGAGATTGTTCCCATTGTTGACCCCAATGAGTCCACTTGTTTTTACTGCTAATTGAAGGGATATTGGTAGCGAAACTGTCCACATTACCTGAAAGATCTTAGAGATGGTAAAGTGAAGTTGTGTAACTCTATTTCCGGTAAGTCCATTATCTAATTTCATAAGTTTCTATTTTTAGACTCTTAATACATTATGTGATGACCATATTTTGATGGTATTGCAGGATCTAGAAGAAAGAAGGAAACATAAACAAGTGATCTAAACCTGATCGTGAAAGATGGACTTTGGTCTCATGGTTCAATGGTCAGTATTTGGAGCTACTACTAGGGAGTTATGACAATTTAATAGATTGCTATTACTCTTCAGAGATGTTTAGAAATAAAGCTTTTCAGTTCATGCATTGTAAGGACAAGTTCCAATTTTAATTTATTTTAATAATAATGAAGTTTTAGTTTACGTAGTTGTCTTAACCTATTTCCTTGCAATGACGTTAATGAAAACATTAGTTATGTTTCAAATAATAGCAATATTAATTATGGATTTGATTCTTATGATATCGATTGTGGTAATGTAATAATTGACCAACTGAAAAGAAATAGCATCACCCATTGGATAGATACTTGGTGTTATACAAGTCGTATTGTTGGAAATTATAACTTAATTCATTTTTTACACGCATATGTGAGGCAAGTAAATGGCTAATGAATTTAGTATATGTTAATATGGACTACTTAGATCCACCACAAGGGACGATAACTCTTTTCGTCATGATTTACTATGTTTCAATAAATATGGTTTTGTTTATAAGATTAAACAAAATTCTAATACTTTTAAAAATTTCATGATTAATAGAACGAACAGAAGAATCTATTATGAAGAAAGATAAAAGATTCTCCACTCTGGAAAGAAAGGAGAATACTTTGGTATCATGATTTATGATCATATTAGTAATTTTAGAATTGTATCATGATTAATCCTCCAAGAACATCTTAGTGAAATTGTATGACTAGGAAGAGGTATCGAACATTATAGAAAATGGTTCGATCATAGATTAGTCATACTTTGTTCCAATCAAGTTTAAGAGCCATGATCTAGTAACTATAAATCTTATTTGAAACTCATTTCAAAACTAAGAAGGATGTTAACACCATGTAACATGTGGAGTAATAATGTTATCTACTCTAGCGCATTTAGAATTGGATTTTTGATGTTTTCAATTGGTCTAACACAAGAGGGAGATGGTAGTGTTGCAAAGAAATGTGTAACACCCTATTTCGAATCGTTTCCTACTTCGGGGCTTTGACCCAAAGATTAGTTATCGTAAGTATAACATCTCGATGATAAGGTAATTCATATTCCAACCCTTTAATTCATTTATATTGGATTTTGGTCCCAAAGTTTAAGAAATGTATGCAAAAAGGGCCTTAATGGCATATTGGTAAATTAAGGCTTCGGAGTACGTCATGCGTACGTGGTGTACGTTGAGCGTACTACGGTGCATCCTAGTACGTTGGTCGTACATCATTGTACTCTAGGCGTACTTGCTAAATGAGGAAACCCTAATTTTTGTAACATCCATAAAAATCATGCCAAATTTAAACTTTTTAAAACATTTAGAAACCAACAGTTGTTACCAATTTGTTTTCAAAATAGTTCTATATCAAAGTCTCCCATAAATAAAATCATAAAAAGTGAGGAGCTGTACGATTACGTATTTTCCTTCCCGCAATCATCTGTGGTACCTGAAACCAAAACTGAAGTTGTAAGTCCAAAGCTTAGTGAGTTCCCCCAAAATACCGATACACAACAAATAGCACATATAAAAATAACATGTAATGGATCCACAACTTTACAGACTGGATTACCCTTGGGCCCACAATATGAGTCTGGCTTGCCTTCCGGGTCTACAGCTCACATCTGGCTTGCCACTGGGCCTACAGTACGAGTTTGGTATGCCCTGCCCGACCCTCAGCTCGTATATGTAATGCTCATGAGCCTACAGTACGATTCTGGTATACCAAACAGACCCTACATCTGATATGATCCTACCTGGTTGTTCCTTACTTGATAGATCATGAAAGTAGACTTTGAGTTAATGATGAATGTAGACTAATAATTAGTCGCAGTAAAGATTAGACTAAAACTTAGCGATAATAATGCTAGGTTTCATCGAAGGAAAATATAATCGTTAAAAGCGAAGCGCTGCCTGTGTTTGGAATCACCACTTTAACAAGTGAAGGCATAGTTACATTCATCTTACACATAGATATGAAGTATTTAATATAAATTATATGTCGTGAGTGCATAATTACTTTCATTTTACACATAGATATGAAATATTTAATATAAATTACGTGTCGTGAGTGCATAGTTACTTTCATTTTACACATAGATATGAAGTATTTAATATAAATTACGTGTCGTGAGTGTATAATTACTTTCATCTTACCCATAGATATGAAATATCTAATATAAATTACATGTCGCGAGTTCATAGTTACTTTCATCTTACACATAGATATGAAATATTTAATATAAATTACTTGTCGTGAGTGCATAGTTACTTTCATCTTACACATAGATAAGAAGTATTTTATATAAATTACGTGCTACGTGTGCATATTATCTGTATACTTGCTATCTATGTTGGATGACGATTTTATACATCTTTTAAATGATTTAAAATGTATATGTATTTTATATCTACAAAATATGTTGAGTAAAACATAGGTAGATTAGAGATGAGATAAATGATGAGCGATGAAAGATCAGATGAATGATGAGCGATGATATATTAATGGTAAATTATGGTAAGAAGCGATGACCTAAGCGATGACCCAAGCGATGGCCCCGTCATCTAGCAGAGTATGGATGACAACCACTGACTATTCTAGACAGTCCAGTGGAACACTAGCAGACTCGCAACCTGTAGACTATAAGACTTAGTACCTAAACCCTAGTGACTATAAGACTTAGTGTATGTCGAGTAAACCCTGGAAATGATGGATTTCATGTTAATTCCTTAGAATGATCCTGAAGAATGAATGAACGAGGAATAGCTGAATCTTAGGGTAGATCCTTAAGAGTAAATAAGATAATGGGGATGGGTAATTTGGTTGATTGTTTGATGTTTAACATAATAATAATTATATTATTGTGGGTTGAAAACCCTATGTACTCACCAGGTTTCCCAACCTGACCTACTCAAACTTATTTGTATCACAGATGTCGATATGAAGCTACTTTACACTGAGGGATTTAAAAGAGATGTAGATCACTAGTGTAAATGAATGTAAGTTCTATTTATGCTTATGTTTTTGTATTGACGGTGACATTCCAAATGTTTTAAAATGGATAAAAATACATTTCTTCGGAAATGCTTTGATAACGTATTTATCATGTTTTTCTGGGAACAAATTCTGCAACATATTTATTAAAAGAGATACTTTGATTTTTATAAAGCATAAACAAAATCGGTCTTTTCTGACCGTAAAAATGAGGATGTCACAGAAAACCCCCACACCTAAGTAGTACGTTGTTATTATGTATAAAGTTGATTATAAACAAAAATACATTGTTACTATGGTTTAAAAGATAGGTAGTTTGTTGGTAATATTGATTAAAATGGTAATAAACAAAAGTACATTGTTATTATGAATTAAAAGCTAAGTAATATGGTGTTATTATGGATTAAATTGATAAGAAACAAAAACACATTGCAATTAAAGTTTAAAGTTAAGTATTTTGCTATAATTATAAACTAAAGTACATTACTATAATAAACTAGAGTATATTACCAGTATAGTTTAAGAGTTAAATACATATTATAGTATACTAAAGTACATTAATATTATAGTTGAAGTATCAAATTGTGTTACCATATTGTAGTTTCTAAGGTTGCATGAGGAAGTTTCTAACATGCGATAATTACTACAACAAATTCAAGATCAAATGTAAATGTTTTTGAAACAATGGAGCATGCCCGGTAATTAATGTCGTAATCCACCCGATAATCTACCCAATGACATTTCTTAGTTTTTTAGAAAATTGACAATTGTGTAAACACTTGGCATTGTTTTCTTCTGTGTTATTACTTAGCTGGTATGGAACAATTGAGTAAAACTTAGTATTGGGACACTTTTTGTGTATTTTCACACTTTAATTGTAATGTTTAGCTATGTTTGTGTTTGAATATGAATACTTTCAACTTTTGAGTATTAGTTTTTTTTAACATACTGACACAAAAAATGGAAATTTTAATATTATCCATTAAAAAAAATCATAAATACTAACGGATTATTGACGAAAGGTGTCAAAGAGAGTTCAACTTTTGTCGTGGACAAAATGAATAGTTTAGGAGTAGGTTTAAATGGGGGTGTGTGTGTGTATGTGTGTTAGTCGTTCAAAAAAACTAAATCAAAGAGAGTCAAACATGGTTTGTCGTTAAAGCGTAGCTAATCCGTCGATAAAAACATGTTGTTGGTATTCAAGTCAAACACAATCAAAGAGGCATCTGAAAGCATAGTTGACCCGTCGGTAAATTAGCAATTAAATCGGTCGTCGATATTTTGTAGATTGATTGTCACTAATCCGTCGATACATATTATCCACAACCTTAAACCCAACGGCCTAGATTCCATCAACAAGCCATCGGTAAAGGCTATCACCGACGGAATATCGACTGATTATGCTGTCAGTATTTCCCACTATTTAGTGTGTGTGGCCGTAGTGAATGAGGTGTAACCAAACTCTTTTAAAAGCCAACATCTCAATGCGTCGTTTTTAATTAGAACATCCATAATAGTGAGTTCAATGAAAAAGTTGAATCATGTGATAAGTCTAGTTGTTATTCAATTGATGAAACTCTATCATTGTGAAATAAAACATTGACATTCAACGGATTTAAAGTTCAATAACTATTAAACTCTTCACCGGGAAAAAAGAAAGTTTTATAATTCTTAAATAAATATTATAAATTAGTTTTGGTTATATTCCTTTGAATTTTATAGAACTAAGAAAATATTGATAGAATTGTATAGAATATAAAGAATTATAATGTGTCAATTTATTGAAATAGGTAGAGTTAAATGTATTATGAATGCCTAAATGTATTATGAATGCCCTTAAAGTCTCTCATTTTTTAGTTTTTCATGGTCTTGATAAGAGAAAAAATCTTACGCAACAGACAGCAGACAAGACTAGGAAAATCACGTTACTAACAAATGAATTCTTCCATGAAACTTACATTTTTACCTTACAGAGGAAATTAAACTTGGTTACGTCAGGGAATGTTGAAAAACTACTAATTGCACATTTGTACCATGCAAATCAACGAAGCAAAAATCACTCAAGATGGTATAGACCAGCCTATATGAGCCTTGAAAATTCTACCTATATGGGCCCAATACCACATTTATTAAACTTTTAACCCAAGAATTTATTAGTTAAATTCAGCTCGTTAAAATGCGCTTCAAGAACGACCAAGAACCTCTTACATGTATGGAGTATGAGGCTACTATTTGTCTTCAGCAACTGCCGAATCCCAACCATTCTGTCGATACACACAATTATTATACACAAGAGTGATACCCAAGAGTACGCATACATCAAACAATAATGGTACAATGCTACGAGTAAAAAAAACAGAAAATCACTAACTTAATACCTTTAAAATTTTGCGAACCTCTCCATATATATACTTTTCCTTCCTGCTTGCCCCTCGGTTGTTCAGCGTGTCAGGATCGGTTAAAATAAGAGATTTATGGTACTCTTCATGTGTATCTGCAGTGCTCCACAGACCTGACAGGGAGACCGGTTCCCAACCACTTTCGGGTCCAAGGATCTGTAAGTTCAAGATTTTAGTTAAAAATCTCGTTATCTAAATGAATCTGAGATATACATGATGTTCATCTCTGTTGTACACTTGTATCAAAAGTACATTATTTAAATAGGATGATTGTATACATACATATTGTAGGTTTGAGAGTAGATCACCCAAACACCGTTCTCTTCCCTTTGACCACCTTTTGATATCATCATCATGTTGTTCGCCTATACGCGTCAATTGGTTAACGAAAAGCTCTGCAAAAATGTGGTTCAATCAAGGTGATGTCGACAACTTGTTACCTAGAATACGAAGCTGATTTCGCTCTTCAGATATTTGTTTTTCTTTAATAGCCCTCTCTTCAGATTTGAAACTCACTAGACCCACCTGTTGACATACATTAATTATTACACAAATTAATTAAGGAGTAAACACAAGAGTGCTCATACGAGAAACTTAACATACATGAATCGTAGGTATACAGTATACTACATGCATACCTTTAACATTTCGATAACCTTACTACATATATACTTTTCCCTAGTGCTCGCCTCTCGCTGTGTCAGCTTGTTAGGACGGATAAGATAAATAGCTTTCTTATAGCTTTTTCGTACAGCATCAGAGTCGATCATATCTGTCGATGAAACCGGTTCCCAACAACTTTCAGGTTCAAGAATCTGCAAGTTCAAGAATTTAGTTAAAATAATAGTTGTCAAACCTAAGTCAACAAATGTCAACAAAAAAGGGGTAAAGATAAAAATAAATAATGTTGAATAAGATGGACATGTGACTGCTTTTTTTTTTTTTTTTTTTTTTTTTTATATTTCATTCTATTAATCAACATTAAATTTAAAATTTAAAATTTAAAATTTGAAAATTTTCATTTTAATTACATTAAATTAATAATATTAAAATAAAAATTAAAATAAAATTAATACAAATTATAAGATGATATAATTTCATATATTTATTTAAATCAACAATTATAATTTTTATATAATTAAAAAAATATCTTTTAATTAATAATTTATTTTTAAAAAAATGATTAATATATTTGAGTTTTATTATAAAAGTTTAATTAATTTTATAACTATGGTTTCCACGATTTATAAACTAGTAAAAAAAAAATAAAAGAGTAGCTCTCATTTAAAAAGTTGAGTTGTTATTGTCTCTAAGTAATTTTTTATCTACTATCTTTGTTCTATAACTACCAACAAAAATCGAATCTAAAGATAAGTAATTAGGCTGAAATATTTTTTCTTCCATATAACTAATAGTAATTAAAGAGAACAATCTATATATTACGGAAAAGATATACTTAATTACTAGTTGTCATATATAATGTTTTAGCACAAGTTTTGGTTAAGTTAAGTAGCTATGAAGCTTGTACAGACCTCATGTAGTGTTGAAAGCAGTGCACGCAAATTCCCTTCTTTTCCGCTTGACCACTTTTTGATCTCATCATCAAGATTTTCCTCTAATTGCTGAAATTAATACAATTTGTTACCAAAATGTAAGAAACAAAACTAAGGCATCAAAACGTTAATAATTTCTATTGATTCTAACTGATGTCATTACATTTCTCCCAACTTCTTCCTTTTGAGGAAGTAGATCTGGCTTCTCCAATTTTACTGCATATGCCGTTGACGATGATGTGGACTTCACATTATCTGAAAATACGACTTCTTTTTGTTCCTACGAACACCAACAAACAAGCTATGAGGTAATTAATGATCACTAAAACAAACTTTAAAAAACTTTTTTTCAACATGAAATTAATCCATTAGACGTATTGCTTGTATCACTTATGCATATTTTGGGTTAGATTGTTGTTTCCAGCCTTAATATTTCAATTGTTTTTCAAACGTTTGTTGATTTTAGAAGATACCTGATATTTGAGTGCAGTTTCAATCTTCTTCACGATCAACTCCATAGATGGACGTTCTTTCTGCTCTCTTTCCAAGCATTTATGCGCGAGTGTTATGAAGGTATCAAAAGAATTTTCTTCCATTTGTCGCAGTAGATTAACATCGATAACTGCATCCCTGATTTTCTCTTTAGAGGAGTTCTTCACAAACGCAGGTAGGGATCTTCGCATATCATCATATTTATAATCAACACAAAGCCTTGAACACAAAACTTCAAATAGCACCACTCCGAAAGAGTAGACATCGGATTCTTTTTTATAAAACGATGTTTCTATAAAAACTGGATCACAATAACCAAGAGTGCCTTTGGGATCAGAGAAAAGAATCGAGTGTTCTTGGTTGGCTGGACCATATTTGGAAAAGCCAAAATCTGCAATTTTTGCATTCCAATTTTCGTCCAACAAGATGTTAGCACTTTTGATATCACGATGTAGAACTCTTTGTTGACCTCCCCTGGGATTGTGAAGGTACTCCAAGCCACGTGCAGCCCCAAGACATATCTTGAGACGTTGACTCCATGTGAAGTTGGGGTCGTGTAGATGATTGTTGAGGCTATTCTTTGGAGCATACTCATACACAAGGATCCTTTCCTTACTTTGATAGCAGAAGCCGAGGAGTAAGATGATATTTTCATGTTTATATTTGGAAAGCAACATGATCTCTCTCCAAAAATCAGCGTCCCCTTGATTATTTGAAGGATTCAAGCGCTTTACAGCTGCAGCCATGGTTGAACCGTTGGATTGGATGAGTTCTGCCCTATACACCTTCCCAAATCCACCTTCGGCGAGGAAGTGGCTGTCACCAAAGTTGTGGGTGGCGTGTTGTATGTATTCAAGTGGAATTTGGAGCTTCTGGTATTCAATCATGAACGAGGACATTTTGTTTGTTGTCAAACTACAATGGCGCTTGTAATCGGAAGGATTGAGAGAAGTATATGCTAATGATACAATTTTTTTTTCAAGTAACATGATGTATTTAACATAATCGATGATAATTAGTCAACTCATCCCTCCTGCCCCTAACCATCTTGACAAAGAAAAAGAACATTGCATTTTTTAAATCGTTCTCTATTTATAAAATATAGAATTATATAAAACTGGTTGGCACTTCTTTTTAAAATTTTGTTATTAAAATATAGTTCATTGTATTGTGTACTTGGCTAATAAATGACACATGACATAAGATGGAATATAATTGACCATGTGGAGTTGATATGATTTTGAAATATAAAAGTATTGGAGACTTTTATGTGGTAATAGAAAATCGTTGGAGACTTTTATGTGGCAATTATCTATTGACTCAAATGTCATCGAGATGTTGACACTGTCGATTTACAACTAATACGATCAAGCTATGGGTGTGTTCGACACATAGCTTTTTGGAGCATCTAAATTCTTGTTTTAAGAAAAATAAAAAAAAAAAAGTTTCATTCCACAACAGGAGTTAATATGGTTGAGACTTCGAAGTGTGGTTGAGCCCATGTTTGGCCCTTTCCTTTTCATATTTTGGAAATTTTTACAACGTAGTTAGGGACTTTTTTTTTTTGCCTTTCCAAGAGACGAGTTTTCAAGAAGCAACAACCATCAATGTTTGATGTCTCCTCCAAAGCAAGAACCCGGAAATCTGTCACTTGTTTCTCTAAATTGAATTAGCCCTCTGTAGATAGGTTGCGGCTAATACTTCTACAATTACAAAACCATAATTTATATGAATGGAATCAAAGTTGAAGCTTGTGATAGATCGTTTCACCTTTTTTTTGCTCTTTCGTGCTTCTATTTACTTGTCTATTCGCTATCTAATGTTTCTATTCGCTACTGAATGTTTTTAGAACCGGTTTCAACGAGAATCGGGGACAAGAGCGGTTCACCGCCAGGTTTTATGTCAATTTCTAGACTGGTTCGAACTGGACGGTTTCATCAAAAACCGAGTTTCACCGGAGTGGTAGAACCGATAAAAAATCGTTTGAACCGATTTAATGGACTTAGATAGTTGGATTTCACTTAGCCCATTTAGAAAAACATTTCATTTCCAAAGAAATTGAATAGCTCAGTGGATAGGATATTCAAAGTATACAAAACTTGAAAGCCGACACACATAATTGTCAGATGTAAACCAACGGTTGAGCGACATTCGAAAGTGTTGAACGGGAACAGGTTATCATACTGGTTGAACTAAAAAACCAATTTCTAAATCGTTGTCGTCACCATGTATGTTATGGTTTTAGTATTCCAGTTTTTTTCTATTGTTTCCATCGTTGTTTTTGTTGGAAAATTTAGTATAATTATTTACATTTTTACTAACTTTGGACGTATATAATTATATACATATGTTGTATATATAACTAACTCTAAGTGGGTTTGTGTTCTCCTCCATGAGGACTTCGAAACGATATATTATCTGTTCAAAATGGAGTACATGTGAATGAGATATCGATACTCAAAGAAGGGAATTTGAGAATAAATTTAGCAAAAAGAGATGAATGTGGGAATGAGTCCCACATTGGTAGAAAGATCAAAATCAACAAGGTTTATAAGCTTGAATACATGTAAGGCTTACAAGCTTGTTTCTATGCTTTTACTACAATTTCTACCCACGCGCAAGGGGTGCAAATCTTGGATTTCGTAGACCAAAAACACCGAACCCGTGCATGGGCGCAACCGGCGAACACGAATGCAACTCTGAAAACTTAGGTTCGCATTTTTGCTAAACTTGACAGTTTTGGTCCCTATTTTGAATTATGTAACGGATGCATTAGTTACGTAATTAATGACATTTATTGGAATTAAATTCTCAATCAAATCATTAATTGTTTCCATAACACGATTCAAGTATAAAAGGAGACCTTTACCATCTCATTCAACACACGAATGAATATACTAGGGATGAGCAAAAGGACCGAACCGGTTGGAACCGGCCCGAACCGGACCGGAACCGGGAACCGGCTTCCGCCAAAATCAAGAACCGAACCGGCCTGACGGTTCTATCGGTTCCGGTTCTACCGATTCCCGGTTCCTATCGGTTCTTGTCGTGTCTTCAAATGTTGGAACCGGTCCTTGAAAAATAGCATTATACGGTTCCGGTTTTTGCCGGTTCTACCGGTTCCGGTTATATCGGTTCCGGTTCCTACCGGTTCCCGGTTCCAAAAATCCACAAAAATAACGTCCCGGTCCCGGCCCGACCGGTTCCATCGGGTTCCGGTTCCGGTACCGGTTCCGACCGGTTCCCCGGTCCATTTGCTCATCCCTAGAATATACTCTTCTTTCTCCTCCTTCTCTGTACTCCTGCTTCCGGTAATTCTTTCAGGCAAGTGAAATATCCGACAATACACCACTGTTAAGGTTGTTGTATCCTAGGAACAGATGGCGAATCTGTCTAAGGAAATCGAGTCCAACTTGAGCCTTAGCCACCACATTTTGCTACTAACATTTATTTACAGGAATTTTTCAAGAGGAAAACGAACTCCTTACACTAACAGCCTTAAATAGATTTATTCTTTGTTCTAAACTTTTCGTTTTTCTGTTCTTTTATTCTAAATCGATTTTGTATCGACTTTTTCCTATAATCTATTTAATTGTTGTTACGACTCTTTCAGAATGACTGGAACTCCTGCTGCTGGTGCTACCCCTGCTGTGAACCCGAATGCACCGGTTCCAAACATCATGCTAATCATGCTGAGAGACCTAAATTTTTTTTGGTATGAACTTCAAGAGGTGGCAGCAGAAGATGCTATTCTAGTTGACCACCTTGAACCTGGCTCGGTTCCTAACATAAACTGCTCCTGTAATTGTTAAGGGGCAGGCTAATGCTCAAATTGTGAATGCAGTAGGTGCATGGAAGCGTTCAGAATTTCTGTGCCGCAACTATGTGTTGAATGGCCTAACTGATGCACTTTACAATGTCTATTGTAAAGTTGCAACTGCTAAGGAACTATGGGAGTCTTTGGAAAGGAAGTATAAGATAGAAGATGCTGGAACCAAGAAGCATGTTGTTGCTAAGTTCTTGGAATACAAAATGGTTGACTCAAAATCTGTTATGAGTCAAGTCCAAGATCTTCAGGTCATCATACATGATAACAATGTAGAAGGGATGGATCATAATGAGTCATTCCAAGTTGCATCAATGGTTGAAAAGCTTCCTCCCGGTTGGATAGACTTCCAAAACTACCTTAAGCATAAGCGAAAGGAGAGGTCTGCAGAGGAACTGGTGGTGTGTCTTCACATTGAAGAATACAATCGAATGGCCTTGAAGAAAGGTAGTGAAGTTGAATCTTCTAAGGTTCATATGGTGGAAGCTGGTCAAACTTCCAAGAGCAAAAGCAAGGGACCTCACAAAGGGAAAGCAAAGGGCAAAAACCTAGGCCTTAAAGCAAGAACTTTCAAGAAGAAGTTCAAGTGCTACAATTGTGGAAAACCAGGTCACAAGGCTTCGGAGTGCCCGCAACCTAAGAGGGAAAATTGTCAAGCAAACATGGTGAATGATAACATGGATTTGGTAGCCATGATAACTGATCTCATGTCTATAGCTTTTGAAGTGAATCTCATGAATACAAATTCAAAGGAGTGGTGGATTGACACATGTGCTACTCGTCATGTGTGTCATGACAAGAGTGTTTTTAACACCTACAAGGAAGTTGAAGATGGTGAAAAGCTTTACATGGGAAATGCAGCTACCATGGATATCAAAGGTGTTGGTGATGTCATTCTAAAAATGACTTCGGGGAAAGAAGTGAAGCTTAGGGATGTTCTGTATGTTCCTGAACTTCATAAGAATCTAGTGTCGGGTGGTTTGTTGAACCAATTTGGTTTTAAGCTAGTGTTTGAGTCGGACAAGTTTGTTTTATCCAAAAATGGTATGTTTGTGGGAAAAGGATATGCCTTGAATGGCATGTTCAAATTGAAAGTAATGGTGACCAACAAAATGAATAAGGAAAGTTCTAGTTCTGCTTTTTTGCTTGAGTATTCAAATGCTTGGCATGGTCGCTTAGGACATGTAAATTACAACTTTATTAAGTGATTAATTAAACTAGACTACATACCAAAACTTAATATTGATGCAAATCACATATGCCCCCACATGTATTGAAGCCAAACAAACTAGATTATCTTTCCAAACAATCAAAAGAAATACTGAACCTCTTAATTTAATTCACACTGATGTGTGCGATTTAAAGTCAATTCCTACTTAAGGTGGGAACAAATATTTCATTACATTCATCGATGATAGCACAAAATATTGTTAGATATATTTACTTAAGATTAAAGATGAAGCAATAGACAAGTTTGTCTTATATAAAAATGAAGTTGAGAATCAACTCAACAAGAGAATTAAAGTGGTTAGAATTGATAAGGGTGGAGAATATGTTTCTCCTTATGCTGAATTTTGTGCAAAAAATGGAATTCGTCATGAATTCACATCATCCTATTCACCTCAATCCAATGGAATTGCTGAAAGAAAGAACCATACCTTAAAAGAAATGGTCAATGCCATGATAATTAGTTCGGGTGTAAACCAGTCAATGTGGGGGGAAGCTATTTTGTCGGCTAACTATCTTCTAAATAAGATACCTCACAAAGAAAAGAATGAAACACCGTATGAACTTTGGATGGGAAGAAAGCCATCATACAAGTACTTATGAGTGTGGGGGTTCCTCGCTAATGTTGTTGTACCACCGCCTAAGGTACAAAAGTTAGGTCCTAAATTAGTGGAGTGTATTCATTGGGTATGCACAAAGTAGTAGTGCTTATCCTTCCTTGTGCATGATTCTAAGAATCCTGAAATACACAAGAATACCATAATGGAATCAATGAATGCTTCATTCTTTGAAGATGTATTTCCTTGTTTGAACAAGGAGTTTGAAATCCCATCTTTACCTAACAACGAAGTTGTTCGAGAAGAAGAACAAGCTCAAGCTGAGGAAGAAGAGATAGAACTCAGAAGAAGTAAGAGGGATAGAATTGAAAATTCATTTGGTGATGACTATTACACTTATGTGGTGGAAAGTGAACCTAAAACCTACCAAGAGGCGGTTACTTCTTCTGAGGAACTTTATTGGAAAGAAGCCATCAAAAATGAGGTAGAATATATCTTATAAAATCATACATGGGAACTAGTGGATCTACCTCTAGGTAGCAAGCCATTGGGTTACCGTTGGATTTTTAAGAGAAAGATGAAACCTGATGGCAATATTGATAAATATAAGGCAAGACTAGTAATCAAATGTTATAGACAAAAGGAAGGTCTAGATTACTTTGAGATATATTCATCGGTAACGGATAACATCCATTAGATTAGTTCTTGCCATTGCAACTATTAGAAACCTGCAAGTTCATCAAATGGATGTGAAAAATGCTTTCCTAAATGGGGAGTTGGAAGAAGAAATTTATATGGAGCAACATGAGGGCTTTATTGCCCCGGGACAGGAGAACAAGGTTTATAAACTTGTTAAGTCTATATATGGATTAAAACAATCTCCAAAACAATGGCATTAAAAGTTTGATCAAGTCATGATGGAAAGTGGCTTTAGAATCAATGAGTGTGACAAGTATATCTATGTGAAAACTACCACTCATGGTTATGTCATCTTGTGTTTATATGTTGATGATATGCTTATCATTGGTAGTGATAAGAAGATAATAAGATCCACAAAGGATATGTTGAAATCCAGGTTTAACATGAAATATATGGGTTTAGTGGATATGATTCTTGGAGTCAAGATCTCAAGAACCCAAAGTGGTTTGATTTTAAGTCAGACACACTATGTGGATAAAATTCTTGAAAATTTTGCTAAGGGAGATACTAGAATCTATTGAACTCCAATTGAAACTAGTCAACATCAACGTAAAAATAGAGGTGATAGTGTTAATCATGTGGAATATTCAAGAATTATTAGCAGTCTGATGTATCTAATGAGTTGTACCATACCTGACTTAGCATATGTTGTTAGTAGACTAAGTAGATACACTAGTAAACCCAGTTCTAATTGTGGCAGACATCCAGTAGTTATCGAAGGATACACAGATGCAAATTGGATATCTGACATAAAAGATTCTAGATCTACAAGTGGATATGTGTTTACACTTGGAGGTGCTGCTATAGCATGGAAATCATCCAAGCAAGCAGTTATATCTAGACCCACGATGGAATCTGAATTTATCTCCTTAGATATTTGTGCTGAAGAGGCAGAGTGGCTACATCAATTTGTACTGGATATTCCTGAATGCCCCTAAGCCAGTAACGTCCATATGTATACATTGTGATAACCAATCGACAATTGGTAGAGCTCAAAGTACAATGTATAATGGGAAATCAAGGCACATTAGACGTATACATAAAACGATACGACAACTAATCTCTATGGGGTTTATCACGGTTGACTGGGTAAAGTCAAAGGATAACATTGCAGATCCGCTTACAAAAGGCTTGAGTAGAGATGTAGTTTATAAGTCATTAAGAGGAATGGGACTAAAGCCCATGAATGAATAAATTCATACAAAGAAAACCTTACCCAAAAGACTGGAGATCCCAAGATCTGGGGGGAAGTTAACACTAACTCCTAGTCCATTCCTATATGGAGTGACAAAATTAGGCTAAACATATGGTTTTTAATGATTCTTGGAATCACCGATATGAGAGAGAAGTGGGGTCACTTCAAAGGGAATTATAGGGCCATAATTCCTAAAGCTCTTGCAGAACCAGGTTAGTGTTCATGACTAAAATGAAAACGTATATGAGGATATGGCCTTGTCAGGGAGAGTCCTGTGAGATTTACATTACCGTCTACAAAAATGGCAGCTTAGTTCAAAGACATCGAAATATACTAACTGTTAGGAGATTAAGTGTAACATCTTAAGGGAGGGTTCAAATGGTAATACCTACCTATCCTATGCATGATTCAACTATTGAAAATTTTGTTTGGAAATTGGATGTGTAGAGATCGATCTCCATTCTTGTGGGGGATTGTTGGAAAATTTAGTATAAATATTTATATTTTTACTAACTTTGGACATATATAATTATATACATATGTTGTATATATAACTAACTCTAAGTGGGTTTGTGTTCTCCTCCACGACGACTTCGAAACAATATATTACATGTCCAAAATGGAGTATATATGAATGAGATATCGATACTCAAAGAAGGGTATTTGAAAATAAATTTAGAAAAAATGGATGAATGTGGGAATAAATCCTAAATTGGTAGAAAGACCAAACTCAACAAGGTTTATAAGCTTGAATACATGTAAGGCTTACTAGCTTGTGTCTATGGTTTTACAACAATTCCTAGCCGCGAGCAGGGGGTGCAAATCTTGGATTTCTTAAAGCAAAAACACCGAACTCGTGCATGGGCACGACCTGTAGACACGAATGCAGCTCCGAAAACTCAGGTTCGTGCTACCCTCGTTTTTGCTAAACTTGATAGTTTTGGTCCCTATTTTGAATTCTGTAACGGATGCATTAATGACATTTATTGGCATTAAACGCTCAATCAATCATTGATTTGTTTCCGTTACATGATTCAAGTATAAAAGGAGACCTTTACCATCTCATTCAACACACAAATGAATATACTCTTCTTTCTCCTCCTTCCCTGTACTCCTGCTTCCGACGATTCTTTCAAGCAAGTGAAATATTTGGCTGTACACCACTATTAAGGTTGTTGTACCCTGGGAACCAACAGTGAATCTGTTAAAGGGAATCGAGTCCAACTCGAGCCTCAACCACCACGTTTTGTTACTAACCTTTCTTTACAGGAAAATTTCAAGAGGAAAACAAACTCCTTACACTAACAGGTTTATCTTCCAATTTGTAGATTATTATTAT
Organism: Lactuca saligna; assembly: GCF_052625555.1. Taxonomy (NCBI): domain Eukaryota; kingdom Viridiplantae; phylum Streptophyta; class Magnoliopsida; order Asterales; family Asteraceae; genus Lactuca; species Lactuca saligna. The sequence continues at coordinate 128,940,572 of NC_136422.1, forward strand.
TATTTAGTTTGTGTATCAATTTAGATATACTCTTTAAACATGCATGCTAAATGTTTGATAAAGTGTTCAAATTTCAGTGAAAGCTTACTGTCTTTTGGATTTATATGGGCATCCATTTTCAGAAATGTAAAAATTCTATTAGATCTTGTGTATAATTTATTTTTGTGAAATCGAGTTGATGATTGTGTAATTTATGTACGTGGATTGTACCTAGCTCAAGTCTCTGTTTCTTTATTTTAGTTCTAAATGTAGAATACAACGAATTGATTTGTTTAGGTAAATTGAAAGAGAATCCCCATGAATCAATACACCCTAAAAGTGTTGATTTAACATTTCTATGGGAAGAATGTGTCAAAATAAAAATGCTTAGATAATTTCACTTCTCTTTTCTGATTTCTCAGAAGGAGGTTGATTATTGTGTACCCGTATCATGTTATGTGTTCCAAACCCAACATCTTTAAGTACAATTGTTTGCAATTTTTCGTATTTTTTGAAACAAAAATATTAAAGGGCCTCATTTTTTTTATTTGTCTTGGGCCTCAATGGCTTGGATCGAATCTGACCACCGGCCACCATTCCACATAGGAATCACATGAAGCGGTGTGCACGTCGTGGTGGGTGTTCCACTTCAGAATATAGTATGCTAGCTTGTATTCTCAGTTTTTTACAACGAAAACATAACTCAAGGGAAAAAAATGCATCGTCGAGTTGGTATGTCCTCTTTTATTCTCAATTTTTGCACATGTACATAGTAAACATAATTTTTAGATTTAATATCTTAAACAATAAAATTTTATAAAATGATGATGTGTTTTTTCCTTTCAAATCTAGAGTTTTTTTTACTAAAGTGGTATATTTTAATAAGATATTTACCAAAATGGTATGGTTTTAAAAATATTTACCATTCAACTTAAATTTTATACCAAATCAAAGTTAGAAGTTAAACTAAATAAGAAAATTAACATACCATGGTAATTACCTGTCCGTACTGTTCACATGTGGGTAATTTCTTATTTTTTGTACACATCTAGGTAGCAACTTTTTTTAAGTATTCACATATGAACATTATGAAAAAATGAAAGGTAATTACCCTAATAAGTCAATTTCACAGAAGATTAATTGTCTTTCATATTTTATAATATTAGTTGATAACAAGATTTGTGTAACATCACGACGATGAGGTATTTCCAAATTTAATCCTTAAGTATGATGGTTCATGGTATTCAACGTTTGTGTAGGATAAAACTTGCAAAATGGCCCATAGTGACATTTTTGTAATTTCAGACTGAAGGATAGTACGTTGGGCATACATTTGCAAGTCTACTACGTTGGACATACATTACATACGCAGGGCGTACGTGCAAAGGTTGCAAACCCTAAATTTTAGGGTTTGGAGCATATTTAAACATATTTATGGCCTCCAACCTCATCTCTCATCAACCTCCAATACCTTCATTCGGTTCTAGTAAACCCAAGCCACTTGTTTGAGCATTTTTGACCCTTGTGTTTATGTGTGTGTGTGTGTGTGTTTGGTGATCATGAAGGAGGAAGAAGGAAGTAGAACCACCTTAGAAGCTTAAATGAGCCTTGGATATGGGATCTTCACCTATCTAGCAACCACCAAGAAGTATAAAGTTTCAAACTTGGCTTATATTTCATTAGATCTTGCTAAGTCCTTGATTCATGAGCATGTTGTTCCAAGTATTGACCTTTTTTGGAGTGTTACATGCTTTATTCCATTCTAGTTGTCCTTTCAGATGTTTTGAGGGGTTTACAAGCAAAAATATGGTTTTGGATCTTAATCATTTTCGATGGATATTTTTGGTCCTTAATGGAAAAGGCTTGCAATTCATTCCCATGTGTGCATGGTAAGGGGCACATGCTTGGGTAAGTACGCCCAACGTAAGTTGGGGGTACGCCTAGCATAATGAGCAGAGTGCCAAACCCTAACTTTTAGGGTTTGGGCACTATTTAAACATCTTTATGAGCTCAAGTCTCTTTCATTTCTCAACCTCCACTTATCTTAGAGCCTCATTTCGAACCCTAATCCCCTTGATAGTGTATTCTTGAACTTGGAGGTGATTTTTAAGGATTCTTAGTGTTATTTCAAAGAAGTTGATCTTGGAGATCAAGCTTGGTGTAGCCTTGCAGTTATAGATCCAGAATCTTCAAACTCTTATGAAGCTTCAAGAGGTAAAAAGAATGTATCTTGACTTCTTCTTATGCTAGTTTGAGTTTAGGGAAAGATTAAGGGCTTTTATGGTGTATTAAGTCCTCTTTATGAGTTTGAGCCACTCTAGGAGCTTGGAGTGATAGATATTGCCTCTTATGATTTTGTTAATTCATAAAAATGTTTGCTTGATATTTAAGAATGGTCATGGATGTTCTAGTTAGATTATAATGGGTCATAATGTATTAAGATGGTTGTTGGGTTCCAATAAGTCATGCAAATGCATAAAGCTGTCATCTTTATGCATTAAGAGCTTTATTTTAAGGTTCCCTGAAGTTTGGGTGCAAAGGGCTTAAGTTGTTAAGTCAGAAAACCAGTTTTGGAATGAGTCAAGTTATGCCCCGCGTATATGATGGTATGTGCAGCGTACCTTCATTTGGTGGTGATCTGGATTCACCGTGTATGCCCAGCATAACTTAACATACGCCCAACATACGATGTTCAGCTGGGATTGGGCTTGTTGTGTTTAGGGCTTCGCATATTTGGGCCACCTTGTTGCTTTGGGCCTTTTAGGCCATCTGAGATCAACTTTTTGGGACTAAGGAAATTATTGGGCTTTACGATAAGGCTCATATGGGGTTGGGCCCAATTTGGAAAATTGGGCTATTAGTAGGCATTTGTGGATCTTTCATTTTTGGGCCTTTTTGGTTATTAGATTTGGGCCTTGGTTTTGGTTTAAGTTGGGTCAGGGGTAAAATGGTCATTTTACCATAAGTATGGATTATGGACCATAGATTGGAACCTAATTGCTAATCGAGTGTGATTTTGTTCTGATAGCTCGGGGAGTCATCCGCGCAGCAGCTAGGGATTTCTTTCAATGAGCTTCAGCATTCGCGGTGAGTCTCCTCATTGTTCTATGGGTCGAAGGGACCACTGCCGGACCATTTGGTTTATCGGTTATAGGAAGACCCACGGGTGACCCTTGGTACTTTTTATGAAAGTCCACAAGGCAGCTCCTGGCAATCTATATGCAAGACCAAAGTCTGAACTCTGGCAGTTAATTAGTTAAGTATTTGTAGATTTTATGCTAGTTTTCTTTGTGATTCTTACATGGAAGACCAGGAGGTGGCTCCTGGAACTTGTCTATAAGACCCAGGGTTTTGGCCCTCGACTTGTCAAGGAAGACCATGATACGACTCGTGGCATAATCGCAAGACTATGGTTGACACCTAGCACTTTTGATTGATTACTGGATATGCATGATGTGTATTGCTCATTTGATATGTATGGTATGTGGTATTTAGGGAACTCACTAAGCTTGGTTCTTACAGTGTGTGGTTTATGGTTTCAAGTACTTCCGGTTCGAAAGAGAAAGGCCCGACTTGATGGCAACACATACACCTGTGTTTTTCCGCAACTCGTGATTCTACGATTTACTTTGATAATTGTTTTATTCTGGAATAGTTTAAATGTTTCAATAAATGTAAATGGATGTTTGAATTTATATATAAAAACGATTTTTTTTCACCCATGATTTTCGGGATGTTACAAGTTGGTATCAGAGTCTTGGTTTGAGGGATTCATGCATACTCTCGCGTGTGCCAAAACTCAAACTGAAGGTTTGGTGAAAACTTTAATAAAATAAACATTTAATGAAAAAGAAATTCCTAATCAAAGAAAGGGGTGTGATGCGTGCAATCGGCCAAGCTCAAGTAAGTGGTCCCCAAAATACCAATACATGTTTATTATGATATATGATATGATTATGAGAATTGCATGCTAGAATAGAGCTAAGGATATACTCGGTATTATATGATAAGAGAGATGCCTTTATATGCCTGATTCTATGAGCTTTATAATTGCATGCTAGTATGGATTCCAGATAAGTGGATAAAATGGCTTAATTAATGTATTTGGGTGAGCTTTTCCATCGTTTGAATGTTGCTTGCTTTGTGCATTATGGGACTATTGGTGATGTGAATTGACTGCTAAATGAATATGCTAAGTCACATGTGGCACGGGTTAAATAATCTTAAAGTGTTGGATTTGACCCTATTGCAGAGCTCTTGTATGAGTCCAACCGTTATAGGTTTGAGTCTTTTACTCAAAGGATTATGTGATCTCTATTATATGTGACTATATTCATGTGGAAGTTAGTTGACATTGGTGGGAGTCTTTCAGCAGCCAAGGGTTGGGTGAGGTCGAGAACCTAGGAGAGCCTACGATATGCTTCATTAGGTTTAATGGTGTTCTTTAGTAAGTTTTTGGTGCATCGGTTTAAGAAGGTGACTTAGAGGACTCGGTATGATCCTTTAGGAAGGTATGGATAGGTTTGAAATGTAGTATTGGGCCTGTACTACTGAAATCCCAAGATCCGTACTTAAATTATAGAGAGTCTTGAAGAATCCAAGAAGCTTAGGGGAGGCGGAATATTAGGTATGTTTTGATCTTTGGCATGTTGTATTTCAGCTTGGTAAGGAGCACTTAGGGAGGTGGTTCTGTTCTGGTTTGGGTTCTGGATCAGGTGCAGGTGCTTAGCCAATTAGCAACCAGATATAGGAGTTCACCCCATTAGATATTTCTCGCGCTATTTCGAAGATCTTGGATGAGCGCTTGGGTGTGTTCTGTGTTGAGGTTATGGCTATCATCGGACCTCGCACTCCTTCCTTTCATGATATCCATGCGTGCGGAGATCCTACATTGCATGGGAGAGGTACCCTTATTACCAGTAGCAGGTGGTTAGCAGATATGGTTAACCCATTCAGTACGAGTTTCTGTCCCGGGGAGGCAAAGGTCAGATATTATTCCTGCCTATTGAAGGACATGGCACGAGATTGGTGGGAAGAGGCTGGTAGTGGAATGGGTGATGATGATGTTGATGCTATGTCATGGGATGACTTCTCGACCAGGTTCCAAGCTGAGTTTGCATCGGAAATTAAGGTGCAACAGTTGGCGCGACAGTTTCTGGATCTCCTCCAAATTACTGAGACTGTGGAATAGATCACTGCCAAATTTCAGGAGAGTGCTTTAAATGTTTTACAATATGAAGTTGATGAGGAAATGAGGAAGGTGAGGTACCATGATATATTGTGGGAAGATATCAGGGAGTTTGTGAGTATTTCAGGGTGCGAGACCCTGAATTATATGATTTCTAGAGCCCAAGAGAGGGAAATCTATTTGGAGCACCTTGGGAATAGGGGACCAGATCAGGTGCTTATAGTGGAGGGTCGCGAGAAGAGACCCAAGACTTCTGATCAACGCTTGAGGGGCCAGCAGGGTCGGAGTTAGTGCAGCACTTGCGAGAAACTGCATGATGGAGTTTGTCATTCCAGGGGTAGGGCAGGAGCCCCAACACAGAGGATTTGGGCATTGCAGTGCCAGACAGGGGACGTCAGGACTCCAACAAATAACATTGCGAGTATGTTATCTTTTTCTTTTTATTCGGTTTTTATCAGTATTTATGTTGTTTAGTACCTCACATCGGTTTGGGTAAGCGTTATCTTTGGTTTATTTCTATGTTCATGTTTGGGTTACATCTTTAAGAATTATTATATGTCATTTGTATGTCGTGAATCGTTAGTGGGTTAGTAAGGGGTTGTATCATGTGTAGCGGGTCCCCGATGGTCGGTTGTTATTCTGGTTTTTGGTCGAGATCGGTTCAAGGGCATTTTGTGGAAGGTTTATGATTAGGATGTAGCAGGCTAGTTCTCCAGTATCATCAGGATTCAGTGGTTTTAGCAATTATGCTCGGTTGGCTCTCGGGGGTACCAAGGGAAGTATTCTATTGCGGAGGTTTTGGTATGAGCATTTGTTCTCTGGACTTTGAGATGTGAGGGTTGTAGCAAATTTAGCTTCTGGGTTATCAGTTTTGATGGGATTCGGGAAGTGTTCATCTAGTCTTTAGGGGTTGTGCAGTATTTTAGGTTTGGCTAGTGATGGATCACTAGCATTGGTAAGTAGGTTGTCAGTAGTTTGATTATTGGAGGGTAAGAAGGATTGGCAAATCCTTCAAATCTTGTGTGTTATAAGAGCTTAGTTAAATCAAAGTAGGGGAGTACTATTTGGAAATTCAGGAGCAGAAGCAGGCATGAAACTAGAATGGGGTTCGCATCCCCATCAGGGTGTAAGGCGGCCCAAGTGGCTGTCTAGATTGAGGATTGTGTGAGTTGGGAGTTCGGGAATCTTCCAAACCTTTGGTTCACTCCTTCTTGGTGTCAGATACCAGGCCTTAGTGGACCCAAGTTGGGATTGCAATCATGTCTCGAGTTCATCTTGGGTGTTTGGTCGAGTGCATGCCCGACTTTGGATATGTTTGGATTGATAAACTAGAGATAAGATCATAGGCGGCGGTTGTGGCAACTCAGAAGTGTTGTAAAATTGCGGGGTGGTCATAGCATTCACTAGTTAGCAGTTAGTGTGGGATTGTTGTAAGACGGCGGGGAGGCCCATAGCATTCCCTGGTCCCTGTGCAGCGGTGAGATTATGGCAAATCTATGATTTTTTCACGGGCTCTTCAGATGGTTTACGATAGGTTGGTCTGTTCACAAGGCTGTGGGAGGGCCACAACATGTTCGGAATCAGGAAATGGTAGGTCGTTGGAGACCGGGTATGATGTAAGACTTCGGTGGATCTTGTAGCATTCGGTTTTATATTGGGTTTGGTGTCAAGATGGTTCGGGTAATTATTGCCAGTTGATGCATTCTTTCGGAAGTCGTGGGGATTGACTGTTTGGGTGTCTTTTGGCTCGACAACCGGGAAGGAATCCGGTATTTTAGATAGTTTGGAAACAAGTTGGGGACGAGGGAGGTCTCGACTGCTTTTAGAATGCACCTAGGAGGCAACATGATGTTTCTGATGGGTTTTGAGCATTCTAACACTCCTATGGTGTACATGCAACCTTGGAAACCATGGATCTATGTTTTCTCTATTATACATGCAAACTTTCATTTTCCAAGGTTTTCGTCCTAGATAGCATATCATGAGGTATATGTAATACAAAAAAATTGGTAGAATGACATACCTTTCTTGTAGCTTGGATTCCTTAAGACCGTGAGCCTAGCACCCCAAATGTGATGCCTCAAATGCTTCACACAACATCACTAACAATTGGAATAACTTAAGAGAAGATTATATGCACCAAAACCGGCTATCCCTCACTAGTATCTCTTAAGTCCCGATTTTCTAACATGATGCTTCTTTATATAGTGTGCCTATTAAGGTTACACCATGTAACTCATGCCTTTCCACATTCCTCATAATCCATGGGTTTTAGCCTCCATGGATCATCCATGGGTAACCACATCGGTTTAGCCCATCATAAAGAACTATGGATCATAAGCCCACAATATAAGAATGAATGATTTACCAAATCAATCCCCATTTATTTAATTGGTCTCTTTTGATCACAAAATTAATTCTAAACTAATTCTTGATCAATAATAATTAAATAATTCATATTAGTATATTAGAACTTATAATATATTAGTAAACCATAAATATCCTCTTCTCACAAAAGTCTATCCAAATTGTTCTGATGCCATGCAACCCAAATGGACCATGTCAAATCGGGTCAAGTACATACCAAATATATTTATGGACTTAGACACCTTATCTAGTAGTCTCCTACTTGGATAAGTCTAATAACTATAGCTACAAGTACGACTTCAGGATCCGACCAGCAATCGTGGCTCTTTCAAAGTTGTGCGGAACAAAGTTGTGCCATTTTAGATAAGTGATCATATAATCCTCTGTTTCAAAATATTAGCCAAACAAATACATGGAACATCGTGCTACTCATTGCCCAATAGTTTGTTTTCCGATTTCCAATTTGTTTGACATAGAACTTAATCGATCACATGAATTGAGTTCTGACCGGCCCGGTACATAGGTCAAAACAAAATCATCGAGGGGCCCAAGATATCGCTTTTAATCCTCCATTGACTAAAAGGAACAGATAAACTTCGACTCATATGCTTATACTAACTAATCATCAAATTTTACACAACAACATGTTTTATAACATCAAGTTACTGATGCATTTTTGTACTATTAATGTACAACCAACTCATAGTCAACAACTTATATCTCTTGGTTTGAAGACTTATATGATGTTACCGTCTCACGATCACTCAAGATAAATTCCATGAAGTGATACAAGTGAGCGTGGGTTGATTCTAATACTTAGAACTTATGAGCACTCATGAATGTTGCAACAACAATTGTTATGTCAAATAAAATTCAGACAAATCGACAAACCCAATTCATGACAGTCTTATTTCAATACATACTTCCAAAGTATGATAGGATGTGGATAGTTAGAATAATATGATATACCATAACGTAATTATTCTGGAAGTTAAAACATGCAAAATGAAACAATAGTAAACAATTGACACAAGACAGTAGCATACTAGTAACTAAAAACACCTTATATTTAAACATCTAATGTTAATTACATTTCAACTATTAAAAGTTTCGAAAGCTATCTAACTACTAAAACTAATATCATCCTTCAGCACAATGCGCCTCGCATGTTGTAAATGCTTAACCCTGTACAGTCCCTTCGTGAGGGGATCTTTTGGGTTCTCATCTGATGATACCCTCTTTGCCACGGGGATTCCTTCTTCGATTCGATGTCTAATGAAGTGGTATTTTCTGTTGATGTGTCTGGATCTTCCGTGATCCCTTGGTTTCTTGGCTAAGGCAACTGCACTCTCGTTATCACATAAATTATCCATAGGCTCTTTTATAGTTGGTACAACTCCAAGGTATCCAATGAAGTTCTTCAGCCATATTGCCTCCTTCGCCGCTTCACTTGCTGCTATATACTTTGATTCGCAAGTTGAATCAACTACTATCCCCAGCTTGGAACTTTTCCAAGTAATTGCTCCTCCATTTTGGGTAAAGACCCATCCCAACTGAGAGCGTAAATTATCCCTATCAGTCTGAAAGCTAGCATCACTATACCCCACTACTCTCAATTTATCACTCCCACCAAGGGTAAGGACCCAATCCTTAGTCCTCCGCAGGTACTTGAGAATGTTGATATCTGCTAACCATGATCAAAACAAAGGCAACATCAGGGCGAGTACAAGTTATAGCATACATGATCAAGCCTACAGTGGAAGCATACAGTACTCAACTCAACTGGGCTATCTCAGGCTTTGTACTCGGGCTTTGAGTCTTACTCAGTTTCGAGTTACTCTGGATCGGTAAGTTTCCTTTCTTGGAATCCTACATGCTGAACTTATTCAACACCTTATCTAAGTAGGTACTTTGACTAAGTCCAATTAGTCTCTTACTCTTGTCTCTCAATATCCTTATCCCTAGGATATAGTCAGCTTCTCCAAGGTCCTTCATAGCAAAACACTTCCCAATCCAGGACTTAAACTCCTTCAAGTTTGGGATGTCATTTTTCCATTTCCTATGAGTAGTATGTCATTCACATATAATACTAAAAAACTAACTATACTCCCACTAGCCTTAACACATACACATGACTCATCCTCGCTCCTCGAAAAGCCAAACTCTTTGACTTTCTCATCGAAACAAAGATTCCATCTACGAGATCCTTGTTTTAATCCATAGATGGATTTCTCAATCTTACACACTCTATTAAGGTACTTTGCATCGACAAAACCCTCTGGCTGACTCATGTAAACATCCTCATCCAACTTTCTATTAAGAAAAGCGGTTTTGACATCCATTTGTCATATTTTATAATCATGAAATACAACAATGGCTAGCGTAACCCTAATAGACTTACTCTTCGCTACTGGTGAGAAGGTATCATCATAGTCAACTCCCAGAGTTTGATTAAAGCCCTTCCCAACCAATCGTGCTTTATAAATGTGTACATTCCCATCCATGTCAGTCTTCTTCTTGAAGATCCATTTGCACCCGACTGTCTTACGACTCGGTACATTGTCAACCAAGTTCCAAACTTCATGTCATACATGGACTGAATCTCACTGTCCATAGCCTCTTTCCATTTGGTAGATTCAGGGCCTGCCATGGCTTCCTTGAAGTTTTTAGGTTCATCCAAATTTACTAGTGTACTATCACTGATAAATGCATCACCTTCTGTAGTAATATAGAAACCATAATAATAATCAGGTGTGTGCTTAACTCTTGTGGAATGCCTCAGAGGTACGAACTCATCGATCCACTCAATAGGAGTTTCCTCCTCAGGTTAACCGCTATTGTTTGAAGTTCCTTCACCGCTTGACTCTTGAATTTCTTCAAGGTCAATTTTCCTCCTATTGTTTCCTTAGCTTATGAATTCTCTCTCAAGAAATACTCGTCTCCTAGCCACGAAGACAACATTGTCACTCGGTTTGTAGAAGAGATAACTAAAGGATTTTTGTAGGTAGCCGATGAAAATACACCACTCACTTTGAGTTTCAAGCTTGTCGTGAGTCTCGCGCCTCACGAAAGCCTCGTAACCCCAAATCTTGATGTGGTCTAAAGTGGGAACTTTCCCAGTCCACATATCATGAGGTGTTTTGGCAACCTTTTTGGTATGGACTAGATTAAGGATATAGGTGGCAGTCTCTAAGGCATACCCCCAGAATGAGATTGGTAACAAAGCTCGACTCATCATGGAATGAACCATGTCTAACAAGGTTCGATTGTGCCTCTCGGCCACACCATTCAGTTGTGGTGTCCTAGGAGGTGTCAATTGTGAAACAATTCCACATTCCTTAAGATAGTCAAGGAACTCAATACTAAGATACTCACCACCCCAATCGGATTGGAGCATCTTTATCGTCCGACCCAACTGATTCTCCGATTCTTGTTTAAACTCTTTGAATTTCTCAAAGGTTTCTGACTTATGCTTGATTAAGTAGGCATAATCATATCTATTGTAATCATCAATAAAAGTCACATGGAAGCGGTTAGCATCCCTTGTGGCGGTTTTGAAGGGTCCACACACATCTGTGTGTATGAGGTCCAACAAACCTTCACCCCTACTACAAGTACCAGTGAAGGGTGACTTAGTTATTTTTCTAAGTAAACAAGATTCACAACTATCATCTGACTTTAAGTCAAATAACTCGAAAACTCCAGCCTTTTGGAGTTGGTCTATGTGCTTCTTGTTGACATGTCCAAGACGACAATGTCACAATGAAGCTTTATCCAAATTAGTGGAAGAATCAATATGCAATACATTATTTCCTAAGTTGTCTACAACCCACACAGTTTCATATACACTATCATAAGGTAATGCTTTAAAATAAAATAAAAACACCATTATAAAAAGGATTAATACCACTACATTCATTATCAAATGAAAAAGTAAATCCTTTCTTGTACAAACCATGAAAGGAAACAATATTTCTCATCATTTCAGACAACAAACAACATTTATTTAAATCTAATATTAACCCACTACTAAGCAATAAAGAATAAACTTCAATTTTGGTGACAGATGAAGCTTTCTTATTCCCTATGATCAAGTTTATCTTCCCATGCTCCACATCCTCAATTCTTTTTAGGACCTGCAAATCAGAACAAATGTGAATTCCAAACCTAATATCAAGGACCCCAAGAATTAGTATGTAGTGAGTTATTAGACAATATAGTGTAAATACCTGCATGGGTGGGTTTAACTTTCCCATCTGTAACATCCTGCAAGTACTTGGGGCAGCTTTGCTTCCAGTTCCCTTTTTCCTGACAGTAGAAGCATTGTGCATCCTTTGGGTTGGAAGAGGGAGTGGCAACACCACCTTTGGTTCCACTCGAAGAGGAGCCATCAAGACACTTTCCCTTGGTACCCTTCGAAGGGGTTTTCCTCTTCTTCCCTTTACCTTGCCCGATTTCTAGAACAGGAGCGGTAGTATGAGTGGGAACAACATTCTTACTTTTGATACTACTTTCAGCAGTCCTCACAAGTCCTTGAAGTTTGGTAAGTGTGACCTCCTCCTTTTTCATATGATAGGTCATGTGAAACTGATAATAACAGTAGGGTAAGGAGTGTAGAATGATATCTATTGCTAACTCCTCATCAAAGTTCATATTTAACTTTAGCAAATGGTCCACGAATCTTTTCGTCTTCTACAAGTGGCCCGTGATAGACTCTCCATCCTTCATTTTTGTTGTTATCATGGAGGTGATGATTTCATACATTTCCCGACGAGCACTCTGATGGTATCTTTACGTTAGGTCTAGGTGCATCTCATAAGGGTAGAAATCTTCATAGGATTTCTGGAGTTCTACTGTCATGGTAGACAACATGATCCAAGACACCTTAGTGGCATCCTTCTTATGGCTAGTGTACTCAACAATCTCCTCGGGAGTAGCAGATGACTCATCGATGATCTTAAGCTCCTTTTCGAGGACATATTCCTTGTCCACATAACGAGTGAACATCATTATGCTCCTAATCCAATCATTGAAATTAGTTCCATCAAAGATGACTCTCCCACAAAGTTTCATGAGAGAGAAGGAGTCGGTAGGGTTTGAACCAAAAGTAGCATTGTTGGAAGACATCTGAAAAGGAAGAAAGACAGGTTTAGATTAGATATAAAATCCTTAATAAGACACCCAAATGAAATATTAAGACCCAACATAATATTTTATAACATGGAAGTGGGATGTCGTAATCCAAGCTACAAAATATTTGAAGGTAGGTAAATGACGATTTACTAATTTCCACCATGAAAAATGAAATAGATTATTAGGTTTTAATTGGATTGAAACTCCTAGATCTTTTGAGATCCATTTAACAATTCAATGGTATGTTTAAATCTCGATTATGCCCTTCAAGTTTGTGTCTGGGATACCGACGATCACAAACAAGGTGTGAATAACCATGCAAATTAACTTGGTACTCTTAATTTTATCGCCTAATTGATGTGCTGGTTAACCACACACACTCCACCGATCTATGATAAACCTTGAGCCACCCTTTTCCACCCTTGTTAAGTCCAAGTTAGTGTGTCGGTTAACCATACATGCTCCATTAACGACTTTAGCAAGGTGCAAAGTGTAATTTCATGGGTTTACATCAATTTCGCATTTTCCTAAAGTAACTAAGATTGGGAATTTATAAAAGGTTTAGTTACTTTATATTTATCATTATACTTTTAATGAGAATTATAGTCTTTATCCTACCCGTTCGGCTAATGACTCTCCACCATTCAAGGAAGCGGTGGGTGAGAGTGAACACCCATTAAGTTGCCATTTTATAGACAAGAACCTTATACCCCCCTTATAAACCGGCTTCATGAATGAGGTCTACTAACGGTAAAACTAACTTGATCATATATATATATATATATATATATATATATATATATATATATATATATATATATATATATATATATATATGTTTGTGTGTGTGTTTCTATATATATATATATATATATATATATATATATATATATATATATATATATATATATATATATGTATGTATATGTATTATTAACTTATAATATTATAAAGTATAAGGGTTGAATTTTAAGCTTGTAAAATTATAGGGTTTGGAATTAAAGTTTTCTAACAAAGACTTTACAAATTCCAAAACTTGAGGGCAAGTTTTGAAACTATTCAAACCCTTTTATTTCTATAACTTATGATTTTTAATGATTTTAGTGGAAAAGACTTTTGGAATTTCATAACTTGATGACAAGTTATGGAGTCCATTAAAAAGCATTTAGATCAATAATTACATTAACAAGTATGTCAAATAATTTCTATGATCTAACAAAACTCATAAGCATGCATAATTCAAATCAACAATTTTCAAGTATAATATGAACTTAATATAAAACTTGAAACTTTAACAATTATCTGCGAAATTTGATAACCACAATCATTACCACATCAAAATCAGGTTCAACAATCTAAAAACAATTTAGGGTAATGATCCTAGTCTAATTCCATCAATAAAAATCGAAATTCTACACTCAGGGCCTCCGAATCGTCGAGTGCATGAACCAACTCGACGAGTTGGATCAGTTTTCACATGGACTCATCAAGTCCCCCCATGGACCCGGCGAGTTCACTGAAGAGTGGGCATAAATTTTGATTTTTTTAGCAATTTTCATCAAGTATAATTGAAAACAAGCCTAGGATCTGATACCACTAATGGGTTTGGAGCATTCTAACACTCTTATGGTGTACATGCAACCCTAGAAACCTTGGATCTATTTTTTCTCTATTATACAAGCAAACTTTCATTTTACAAGGTTTTCATCCTAACTAGAATATCATGGGGTATATGTAATACAAAAAAATTGGTAGAATGACATACCTTTCTTGTAGCTTGGATTCCTAAATACTTTGTGAGCCTAGCACCCTAAATGTGATTCCTCAAATGCTTCACACAACACTACCAACAATTGGAATAACTTGAGAGAAGATTATATGCACCAAAATCGGCTAGCCCTCACTAGTATTTCTTAAGCCTCGATTTGCTAGCATGAGGCTTCTTTATATAGTGTACATATTAAGGTTACACCATGTAACCTGTGCCTTTCCACATTCCTCATGATCCTTGGGTTTCAACCTCCATGGGGCACCCATGGGTAACCACATGGGTTTAGCCCATCATGAAGAACTATGGATCATAATCCAACTATATAAGAATGAATGATTTACCAAATCAATCCCCATTTGTTTAATTAGTCTCTTTTGATCACAAAATTAATTCCAAACTAATTCTTGATCAATACTAATTAAATAATTCATATTAATATATTAGAACTTATAATATATTAATAAACCATAAATATCCTCTTCTCACAAAAGTCTATCGAAATTGTTCTAATGTCATGCAACCTATATGGACCATGCCAAATCGGGTCAAGTACATACCAAATATAGTTATGGACTTAGACACCTTATCCAACAGTTTCAGGCAGTATTAGTGATTTGGGATTCTTGTGTGTGTGTGTGTGTGGGGGGGGGGGGGTAGGAGGTAGCTTGTTGTTTGGAAAATGTTAAGTCACTTGCAGTGGAATTAAATAATCTTAGAGTAATTGATTTGACCCTGTTGTGGAGCTCTTGATTGAGTCTAACTGTTGTAGGGATGAACCTTCTACTCGAAGATTATCTGAGCCTTCTATTATGTATAATTGTTCTGTAGCTGTTTATGGTCAATGAATCTGTTTCCATTGGTTGCATCAAGATAATCAGTGTTTGAAGTGTTTAGTTTAGTCTTTTATTTGATAAGGGATTCGCATGTTAATGTTTTAGCATGGGTGTTCTATCGGGGAGTTAGATCAATGTAGATTTCAGGTTTCAGAAATGTAGAAGTGGTTTTCTTTAGGAGCTAAGGGTTTGTTCATCTTTAGGATGGAAGTTTCTAGTTGGGTTCAGTTTTCTTGAGAAGGTCGTTTTATCCTTAGAATTTTCAGTTGCATTCCTCGGGTTGTCTAGTTTGATCTGAGTGTTAGTAAGGAGCGATTTTGAGGATGAAATCTAATTTAAGTGAGAAGAGTTGTAACAGTCAGTTTCGGATATGCTTCATTATCCGGAGTTGTGGCCCAATCTTTAATCGTCATGAGGCTTAGGGCCTTGGGGAAGAAAGGTTTTGCTCTTTTCGGATGTGGGTGGTATGGTTTAAGTGATTCAAGTGTTCGATGGTGTCTTTGGAGGCCAAGGTATAATCGTAATTTGACAACTCGATCTTTTATGAATTTTGGATTTTATTTATGAAGTTTTAAGACTTTGTTAAGTTGTTACAAGCGTAGGGCTTCTCGCCACCTTTCCATGGATATAAGGTTCGCTGGAAACAAACATAAGATGAGGAAGTTATGGTAATTTGAAATAATTGGCAGATTTGGTCCTTAATGGAAAAGGCTTGCAATTCCGTCCCATGCGGGCATCGTAAGGGGCATGTGCCTGGGTGAGTACGCCCACCGTAAGCTAGGGGTACGCCCAGCGTAATGAGTAGAGTGCCAAACCCTAATTTTTAGGGTTTGGGCACAATTTAAAAATCTTTATGAGTTCAAGGCTCTTTCATTTCTCAGCCTCCACTAATCATAGAGCCTTACTTCGAACCCTAATCCCCGTGATAGTGTATTCTTGAACTTGGAGGTGATTTTGAAGGATTCTTAGTGTTATTTCAAGGAAGTGGATCTTAGTGATCAAGCTTGGGTTATAAATCTAGAATCTTTATACACTTGGGAAGCTTCAGAAGGTAAAAAGTTCTTATCTTGACTTCATCTTATGCTAGTTTGAGTTTAGGGCAAGATTAAGGGCTTTTATGGTGTATTAAGTTTTCCTTGTGAGTTTGAGCCACTACAGGAGCTTGGAGTGATAGATCTTCCCTCTTTTGATGTTGTTAGTTCATAAAAATGCTTGCTTGATCTTTAAGAATGGTCCACGCATGTTCTAGTTGGATCATAATGGGTCATAATAGATTAAGATGAATGTTGGGTCCCAATAAGTCATGAAAATGCATAAAGGTATCGACTTTATGCATTAAGAGCTTTATTTTAAGGTTCCCTGAAGTTTAGGTGTAAAGGGCTTAAGTTGTTAAGTCAAAAAATCAGTTTTGGAATGCTACAAGTTACGCCCCGCGTAACTAATGGTACGCTCAGCGTACATTGTTTAGGTCGCGATCTGGATTCACTGTGTACGCCCAGTGTATGACGTTCAACTAGGCTTGGGCTTGTTGTGTTTTGGGCTTTGCATCTTTGGGCCAACTTGTTTCTTTGGGCCTTTTGGGCCATCGTAGATCCATTTTTTGGTACTAAGGGAATTATTCGGCTTTAAGATAAAGCCCATATGGGGTTGGACCCAATTGGAAAATTAGGCCATTAGTGGGCCTTTGTGGATCTTTTAGTTTTGGGCCTTTTGGTTATTGGATTTAGGCCTCAGTTTTGGTTCAGTTGGGCCAAGGGTAAAATGGTTATTTTACCCCAAGTATGTATTATGGACCATAGATTGGAACCCAATTGTTAATCGGGTGTGATTTTGTTTTGATAGCTCGGGGTGTCGTCCGCGCAACAGCTAGTGATTTCTTTCAGTGAGCTTCAGCATTCGCAGTGAGTCTACTCATTGTTCTATGGGTCGAAGGGACCAATATCGGCCCATTTGGTTTATAGGTTATAGGAAGACCCATGGGTGAACCTTGGTACTTTTTATGAAAGTCCACGAGGCGGCTCCTGGCAATCTATATGCAAGACCAGAGTCTGAACTTTGGCAGTTAATTGGTTAAGTAGTTGTAGATTGCATGCTAGTTTTCTTTGTGATGCTTGCATGGAAGACCAGGAGGTGGCTCTTGGAACTTGTCTGTATCGGCCTGGCAAGGAAGACCATGATACAGCTCGTGGCATAATCGTAATACTATTGTTGGCACCTGGCAAATGCTAATAAGTCCATTGATATATGTTAATAAGTCCATTGGTATATGGAAATCTAAATTTTCAGAATAGTATTTGCAACTTATACAAAACCCCATTATTGTAGGAATCAGTAGTGGTACAAGTGGAACTTAGATTAAGGCATATTTGCATCATCTCAATGCATTGTGAGTATTCACGAATCCCCCTATTTTTGGTTTTTATGTTTTGGGGTGGCAAAGCATGTTATAAAATTATTTATTGTTCGTTGTATTTAAATTGATTTGTATCAACGTTGATTGCTATATTTTGCTATGTACGTCTATGAAACTTGAAACATGAGGCCTTATCGTCTTAATTCCCTTCCCTTACACTTTACTCCAACCATTAACTCTTTGAGCCAATGTCATTATGATACCATATTCATCTATGGAACGATAAGCATAGATCTTGATTTGGCATCAATCATAGGCTTGGTTGTAAAATCATTGTTTGCTCATATACATACAAACTATAGCAATGAACTTTGTTTCTCATTATAGCAATGAACATTGTTTCTCATTATAGCAATAAACTTTGTTTCTCAGTATAACAACGAACTTTTGTTACTAGAAACCTATTTAATTTTCTTAGCAACGAACTTGTTTGCTCCTTGTAGCAACGAACTTGATTGCTCATTATAGTAATGAAACTTGTTTACTCATTTTAGTAACGAACTTGATTTCCCATGAGAATATGAATGTTGCATCTTAATTGGGCAACATACTTTATCTCTCATGATAACAATGAACCTTGTTTATGCAAACTTATTTACTCATTTTTGGAATACATTTTTAATTATGGAAACTTTTATCAAAACATTGATTTCGGTTCATGAAACCAATATTAATTTTAATATGTGAACTCACCAACTATTTCGGTAGTTGACTGCTCATTTTAATGCATTTTTAGGAACTAGTCTATAAGATGGCACTTCGGGACACAACACTTTTAGGAGCATTCGCATGTGTTGTATTTCAATTACATTGTAATTCCACTTAAAAGTTGTTCAAACCCATTGTAAATTTGTAATGCTATTTAATATTGTGGTTGGTGTTGTCTTCATCTTTTGCTATGAAACCCTTTGTATTGCGACGTCCTGTATTTCCACTTTAGCGGCGTGTGACACTACAACGGTTAGACTCAAACGAGAACTAGGAAATACATTGAAATAAAAAAATTCTAAAAGTATTTAATTCTATGAGCATGAAATCTTCAGATTCCGTCTTGCTTTGTTTGTATAGTTGCTAAAGATTTCTTCTTCGGGTAAAGGTAGTCTAATAGCATTTTCATAACACAAGATTTTTGTTTGAAGATGTGACATCAAATCCCTACAAATTTCTACATTGAAATTTTTTATTTTCATGGTTAGTGTAGTTGTTTTTGTGTATTTTGAGTTGTTGATATGCATAGGCAATGGCCTTTTCCATTTGTAATAATACGCAACCTAATCATTGGCATGAAGTGTTGCAGTATAAAATGAAGTCACTGGTTCCTTCTAGAAGCAATAGAATTGATGTGCTACCTAACATATGTTTCAATATCAGGAATGTAGTTTCCTGCTTGTCTTCCCAGTTGATCTTTGTTTTCTTATCTGTTCATGTCATGAGAGGTTTTGCTATCTTGGATAAGTATTTGGATCCTCTTAACTGATCGAGCATCTCATCGATTATTAGGATTGGGTAACAACTCTTAATTGTTTAATTTAATCAGCCCCCTATAATTGATACATGTTTGAAAGGATTTGTCCTTCTTCTTGACAAACAGAACCGATGCTCTCTAAGGTGAGAAGCTTGGCCTGATAAACATTTTGTTAAGAAGTTCATGTTGGCTAGAAATTTTTTGCATTTATGATAGATTCAACCAATAAGAATTTTTTGCAACTGGTGCTTTTCCTAGGACTTAGTCGATTTGGAACTCGACACGTCGAACTGGTGGTTTTATAGGTAAATCTTCAGGAAGTATATCGGGGTAGTCACATACCTAAGGTATATCTTTGATCTCCTTGTTCCTTTTATCTACCACATTTGCCAAGGAGGCATAATGATTCTTATGTAGATAGTTTTAAGCCTTGATGTAAGAGATGGTTTTGATATTTTGCCTAGTTACCACAGATGGTTCCTAGATTTGCTCTCTTGTTTCTACCGAGAGGATTGGCTTAAGTTTCCCATGTATCTACCATCGTATTTCCTTTTTTATCCTCAGCTCTTATGGCATCCTCTTTCTTGATCAAAGTTATTTGACCAACTACCTAGGTTGTTAGACTGATGACCAACATTTTAGGATGGTTGTAGGAGTTATTCGTATGATATGAAATCATTAAGTTGATTGTAGTTGTTTCTAGTAATGGTGTCAGTGTTAGACGATCACCCGTTGATCTCTTGGGAGACATTGTTTCGTCCTAAGCATAAATGATAGTACTACAACGGATTTTTTTGATGTAGGTTTGTTGAATAATGGCCCTATATTGGATACCATGTGTAAGTAATTATATTGTACCTAAGAAGACGGAATTCTACTAGAAAAATGAATAAAAGGAAACTATAAAGTATTGGGCCAACTACGCAATTTCGTGAAGAAAATGTTGCAGGGAAATTTGACCACTACTTTGATGTTTTGATCATATATCAAGATTTGGATTTCTAATTAACATGAATCAAGATGTTTTAGAAAATCAACGGAAATTTGACACTTAGTTATGTATACTGAAATTGCTTTTTTATCATGGATTTATATCAATCAAAGACTTAATTGATATTTTAGATATATTGAAAATATATTACCCTATAAACATCAAAATGCTTCAATTATTACACATTAGGTCTATTACAACAATGATTAGACTAATATTGTTCGTGTAACGATGACCTGATTTCTACAGTTGTCATATTTATCTATATCTTTGTAAATCTTATAAAAGAGGTCATACAAGTGAATATAGTTGAAGATATGTAATATATTTGTGTCATGTTCATTTGAAACCCCCCACAATATCTCAACTTTCAACCAATTAGTAACAACCGCTCAAGAGTTTTGAACTTATATCTTATAATAATTTAAATAAATGAACTTATAACACCATTTACTATACACTTATTATTTCATCCTCATTTATATAATTCTAGTGGTTTTGTGATTCAAATATAGAAAGTTGAAGAGATATGGAGAATTGAAGATTTAGCTTTTGTTTCATAAAAAAAAATGAGAATTTAATTATGTTTCTTAATGTATCAAATATATTAAGCATATGTTGAGTTCTATGTATTCTTTTTGCTATATTTTATGAGTGTTTAATATGTTTCTTGAATACAAATTTTAAAATACATGCTTTAGAGTTTTAATGTTAGTAAAACTTATAGTACTTCTATACTACTTGGTATATATATATATATATATATATATATATATATATATATATATATATATATATATATATATGACAAAATTGCAAAAATGGTCCATGTGGTATGATTTTTTTAGGGTTTTAATCTAAACAGTAACTTTTTTGGTTTCATAGTCCTTTTGGGCTACTTTCATTGTAGAATTGGTCCTTGATAATCTTGAAAAGACTACTTTTCCCTTTTAATTTGTGTTTTCCATTTACTTAAATATTTTTTCTTTTATTTAATTATAAATGTTAAATCAAATCAAGAATGGGACCCACCTCTCTCTCTCTCTCTCTCTCTCTCCAAACACCCTCCTTGTTGCTTCGTCAATAAGGGCCACCGAACCCCCTCCTACATATTTCACTATCAGATCAGTCAAGAGGTGGCCGGAAACAGCTCATCGCCACCGACTGTCTTCACCCTCCTTCTATCCATTCCATCGACTGAATCACCCAAACACCCCCTTTTCCTTTCTTGGTTGTTGCTCGTCTATTACAGTAGCCCAAGCACCCTTTCTCGCCATCTTCTGAACCACCGACTACAAAGATCGTCTCCGTCTTCCTCCCTTTGCAAGTCATTGTCCGAGGACCGCTTCCTTCCATCCATTGACCACCACTGCTGCTGTTGAGACTCTTCGGTCCACCACCTGTTGCCGTCGTTGGTAAGCTCTCGCCGTCTCGGTCTCTTTAACTTCACCAGCGCAATTTCAGTTGTGTGCTTCATTTCGTCGATTGAAGACAACTGATAACGAATCGCAAAATTGCCTCTTCCCTTGAACTACAACTCACGATGGACTAATAGAAGGCGAACTATTCAACATACAACTTTTGGTTCAAATTATGCTTTGTTTTAGCTATACTTTGTTTAATTTGATTTTGTAAACCTCTTGTGAATGCTTATGTGACAGTAGTGAAGAAGATGGCTTGTGATTTGTTTCACCAGTTAGGACAACAAGAAGGTAGGCAGTGGTTCCTAATTGGGAAGATAAAGTGAGCAATCAAGATCAAGATTGGGAGCGGGAAAGACGTTCGACAACGGGGGAAAGACGTTCGCTTTCATCGATTTCTTGCAGTACCGATTGAACTTTTGAAGACAAGACTCAAAGAGTTTTTGTATATGGGTACACTGATCGCAACCTCTCTTTTCTTTTACCCTCAAGAACACACCGGTGGAGGTAGAGATGATGAGGGTTAGTTTACGGACAGATCTGAGCACTCTTTCTCTTTCTCTCCCTTCTTTTCTCTCTCTTTTACAGTGTTCAGTATTCATTACAATCACACACCCAAACTTTCGATTTTCTAAGAACGAATAGAGAGAATGCAT
This sequence comes from Lactuca saligna, assembly GCF_052625555.1. NCBI lineage: Eukaryota > Viridiplantae > Streptophyta > Magnoliopsida > Asterales > Asteraceae > Lactuca > Lactuca saligna. Next base: position 128,962,789 of record NC_136422.1, read on the forward strand.
TTGCAGGTGGAGTTTTAATGATTTTGGAGGTGAGGGAGAAAAACAAATGTCGGTGTTTGTTGAAAGAGAGAGAGAGAGAGAGAGAGAGAGAGAGAAAGGTCTCATTCTTGATTTGATTTAACATTTATAATTAAATAAAAGAAAAAAATATTTAAGTAAATGGAAAAAACAAATTAAAAGGGCAAAGTAGTCTTTTCAAGATTATCAGGGACTAATTCTACAATGAAAGTAGCCCAAAAGGACTACGAAACCAAAAAAATCACTGTTTGGCATACAGGTTTAATTCTATAATCAGAATGGTATGGTTTTAAAAATATTTGTCATACAGGTTAAATTTTATAGCAAATCAAAACTAAAAAGTAAAATAAAGAAGAATGGAATTTGACTTATTAGGGTACTTACATTTTCATTTTGTTCACGTTTGGTAATTTTTTTGTACACATCTAGGTATATGACCATTTTCAAAAAGTTTGTTACGTTGATGTGTACAAGAAATAATAAATTATCGAAACGTAAGCAAAACGAAAGTGTAATTACCCTAAGTAATTTATCTTATAATGTTTAACCTCCGCTAAACCTTTTAGGATATTCGTTTTATATATTTTTTTTATTTTGATCCGGTAAACTAACCTACTCCTAAATATCATCTATATCTCATAATAAGACTTGAATCTCTGATCTCTTATTGATGTCCCACCTTCACCTTTAATAAATTCTCTTACTTCCTTACTTGACCTTTAATAAATTCCCTTACTTCCTTACCACTGCTAACGATCTGAAAACAATTCATATTTCCGATTTTAGTGGTTCGATCTACTTCAGCCGATAAGGAGTCTGCATCAGGGTTTTGACCTTTTTTAGATTACATATTAGATTGTGATCAAGGCTCGAATTTCTTATTACGCCTAAAGAAGTTGAAGATGGACAAAATATTGATAGAAGATGAGTAGTGGGAACATATTTCATACTCTTCTTCCAAGTGATGGAAAGTGAATTGTTTTGTGAAAGGTCTACTATAAGTTGTCAATATGGTTAACAGAAGATTGCTCCTTAAATAAGGGTTTGTAGAAATCAAGACTTGGGCTTCGTTGAGCCCAATATTAGGTGGTGGAGGACTGGAGGTCTACACTACGGGTGCACATAATCGGATCGGATCAGTTTTTAGAATATCAAATTTTGGATAATTTGAACAGGATACAATTTTGTTTAAATGGATTTTTGATATTCTGTTTTTTTTTTTTTTTTTTTTTTTTTTTTTTTTTTTTTTTTTTTTTCAGTTTAAATTTAACTCCAGTCAAATAATTACTTGTACTATATTTGGTTTTAAAATACAAAAGAACAATGATAGAAATACAATAACATAAATCTAGAAATTGACAACATAATTATTTTTAATTGGTTAAATTATCGTCTTTAGGGAATCTAGCGTTTTTTGGCTATGTTGCAACCAGATAAACTAACGCCCATTATACCAAGTCTAGAGGATGGTAATTTCGGGGGTTATTACAGTATAAATGGCTCTATTAATGACTATATAGCAGTTATGAAGAAAAATATATTTTATTGTCCGTCGACCACAATCGGATTTTGGATTTTTATTCGGGATTAAAAGTCTTTTAATTCGGATAAAAATCCTGCAAAAAAATCTGATTTCAAACTTATAGGAGATTTCGTTGATGTCCAAATCAAACTTATAGGAGATTTCGTTGATGTCCAAAATATCGGTTATATCCGAAGTAGATATTATAGAACCGGTATACAAAAAATCCTAATTGGGTTTTCTATGGAACAAAATAATAAATAAACACCTTAAGCCCAACAAAAGGGAGTCATTCAAAAAGCCTATCTGAACCGTACATAAAGTAAATTATGATTGAATTAAGCATTATCTGTTGTTTCCATCAATAGGTAAAAGACATTTTCAACAAATAACAAGAGGTTTTTCAAGGGGAAATGACGTCACATGTTTCTGGATACCTAAAAATCACATAAGGGAAGGGATTGTTGGGTACTAACATCATTCAGCTAATGTTAGGTGTTGTTTGTGTTTTTTTAAAACCACTTCGGATCATTTATTGTTGTGTCGCGTAGCATATGGTCCTTCGTAGCTATTTGTTTTTCAGAAAACTTTTAACTTAAAAATTGTTGTGCATGTGATGCATGTCATAACACTTGATCATGTGCTTCAAACCTCTTCACATCTTACGTAACTTATTGCCACAGTCTACAAATATTAAAAAACAAACATACTTTTTATTAAATGTTGCAGACGTTTGGTCACCCTCTCTTGCTACAGAAGGTTGCAGATGTGATCCACATACTTTATACATTTTCGCTTCGAAAAAACAAACGACATCTTAGTTTTTTTCATAAAAACCATTTTTAACCACTTATTACTGTGTCGCGTAGCATAGACGCAACAGTTGGCCTTTCGCGGTTTTTTGTTTTTTACAATACTTCTGATTTAAAAACTGATGCACGTGTGTTGCATGGCGCAACACTAAACCATCTTCTTCAAACCATTTCTCACTTTACCTTAAATTATATTATTCAATATAGATTGATTTTTTTAACGTGTTTATTATTTTAATAATATTATAAAGGATATTATAAAGCTAATCATTAAAATTACCAAATTTATTGAAACTAACCATAAAAATAACCATCGTTTTTGAAAATTTAACAAATATGAACATATTTTTTTGCTAAATTAACAATTTTAGTTATTGTTATTTAGTAAATATTATGTTTGATTATTCATATCATCAAAATGATCTTTATATTTTATTTGCATATGATTAAACTAAATAAAATTTTGATTTGAAATTACTTTTAACTATTATATATTTCATTTCAGTTTATTGCAATAGTCTGCAGACGTAAAAAAACAAACAAACTTCTTATTATGGTTTGCAGTCGTTTGACCCACCTCTTCTACTGCAGAGTGTTGTAGATATGGACTGCAGACTTCATGCATTTTCACTTTGAAAAAAACAAAGAACACCTTAGACAAACCATAAATAATCTCACACGGGGTAATAAATGCAAAATTGAATAACATAACACAATAAATTTATGTGGTTCATATGGTTAGAGAGAGAGAGAGGTTATACAAATTCACAGAATATAATTATCAATTAGTTGACCTAAAACTGTCATTGATGTTTGTTGATGATAAAAAATCCAAAATATAGGGCTCTATCTGACCTTAGACCGGATGGAGCGGATGTGGGGAACAAAAGCGGGGAGCTTCCTACCTGGCGGAACATCGCACCGTCGGTGCAGGAATGGGTTGTGCGGGAAACGGAGAGGGGAGCCTCTCCCGCTCTCTCTCTCTCTCTCTCTCTCTCTCTCTCTCTCTCTCTTGCTGCGATTGGCCGGCCTTTTTCTTTTTATTTTTTTTGTTGAAAAACAACTGTTGAATAACGGTAAAAAAAAATATATTTTTTTTTTGCTGTAACGGCTACTTTTGTTTTTATTTATTTATTTATTTTTATCCTTTTACCACTACTATAAATATATACATATAACTTAAAAACATGACATTATCCTCTATTCTCTCTACTTTATATCAAAAAAAAAAAAAAAAAAAAAAAAAAAAGAATCCCGACAAGCAAACCCCAAGTTCCGATCGAAGGAAGAAAAGTCATGATTCGAGTATAAACATCCCTCCTCGCAACATTTTTGGTATTGATTCATCTCCGCAAGGAGTTTACCGCCCCCAACTCGATACTCTCATTCAATCTCCACTACAATTCCAATACCAAAATGTTGGCCAATATACCCGATGCAAGTTCTAAATGTTCCGTCGCAAATGTTTTCAGACTTTGTTGTGTTTCCGGATCAACAATCGTCAAATCAACCTCAACCCCAAACTCAAACTGAAACTCAAACCCAAACCCAACACCACCACCAACTTGTCGATGAATCAGATGGCGCGGAAGAAGAAGACATGGTTACCGAAACTCAACCAACACCACCACCACAAAGACGTAAAGGGAAAAAACAAGTGTTCGAGGGTATCGCACAACCGGGAAGACAAAAGCCGATAGCATGGATTCCACACGAAGAGCTAGTTTTGGTCAAAGCTTGGGTTGATATTTCTGAAGATTCGATTCAGGGAAACGCACACCCGGGAGAACATTTTTGGTTTCGCATTTTAGAACGATTTCGAGAGGAGCTAGGAAAATGTGACGACTACCGTACGAAAGATCAACTTAATTCGAAGTTTCGAGAAATAGCAAAGGGGGTTTAAAAAATTAACGGGTTGTACAACAACCTAAAAACCCAACGAAAAAGCAGCCAAGGCGACGAAGAAATACTTCAAGAAGCGTTGCAGTTTTACCTTGAGGAAGTCGGAAAACCATTCAAGTGGCACAATTGTTGGAAATTATTGGTCTGAAGTCCTAGGTGGAAAAAATACGAGCGGAATTTTATTTTTCGAGTTCAACAATCAAAACGAAGAAAACGGGATTGTAACGACCCGTTTCCGGTATGTTAATTCCTTGGTATTTGTTTTGAAGTTTTGCAAGAGGGACTCGGCGAGTTCATAGCCTGACTCGCCGAGTAGGGTCGGGGTTTCGAGCACGTGTTAGCTGGAGACTCGGCGAGTCCATATTCCGGACTCGGCGAGTCTGTCCGTCTGGGTGAAACCCTAAATCCCCGGGTTGCCCACTATTTAAGCCACCTTATGGCCCTCATTCTTGCCTCCTTCACCCTCAGAAGCTGTGAGAAAAACCCTAATTCATCCTTGAGTGTTTGTAAGTGATTTTGTGTGCATTTGTGAAGGTTTGAAGAAGGAGAAGAAGAAAGGAGCAAGGAGAAGGAGTGTAGAGCCGAGATTCAAGGGAAAGCAAGAGCTCTTTGAGGTATTCTTCTAGTTTCTTTCCCTTTTTATGCTTAAAAGCCCTTTTTAGATCTAGTTGATGCCTTTCTTAAGCCTTATGTTGATATGGAAGCCTTATCATGCCGAGATATCTTTAGATCTGTGTATTTAGGATTTGTAGAGCTCAGATCTACTGCCTTTTTGGAGCTATTTTGCATATTAACCCTAGATCTACCCCTTTTATGCATCTTTTAGCTTTTATTCCCTTGTTCTTGTGTTTGTGCACGTAAAGTTGGAAACTTTACGTGGTAAAACAGCTTATTGGACTCAGATCTATCATTTGTATGTTTTGGATTTGAGCAGAAACGAGTGTAGTGATGTGTGTGAAACAAACTAGTTTTAATCCTACTAACTTAAACACAAAGAAAAACACACGAAAGGCAGTGTACCTATCGATTAGCAATTTAGTTCAGGTAAGTAGGGTATCGAACACAGGGAACGGTAAACAATTATAATAGATGCTAATATTATCTAAATGAAACAAGTAATAGAAAGGGGGTTTTCTCTAGTTTTGCAAGACTAGAAACTTAAACAATTAACTAAAACTTAAACTAAGAAACTAAGAGCTAAGCAAATAAAAATCAACTAAATTCAATAATAAAGAGGACTTCTGTTTAGGTTCAAATCATTTGTTCACATGGATGATTTCGATGTATCGGATTAATTCTTCATTAGCTACCGACTAAGATGATTAGTTCCACGTTCGCTATTACTAATCCTTGGGAAACAAATTAACTCAAGCAGTGGCCAGTTGTCTAAATCAACGGATTTCCTAGTTATTGATTCGGGTTAAATAAGACTTGTAATAGTTAATCAAATTGGTGATTCAATTAACCTCTTGTTGATGGTGTATCACACAAGCTCACACATTAACTTACCTATCTTCAAGTTAATTCTAGTTTCACATTCGTTATTCCTAGACATACAACTATGTGGTCACGTAAATCATATGAAATTAGCAACTAAGAGATGTTCATACAACTTAATTACTAATTTATTAACAGAAGAATAGTTATTGTTAACACATAAGGTTCTTTAACAAGCTTAATAAAACATAATCACCAATTAAAATTAATCCTAATCAAATAATCAATCCATGTTCACAAATTCATCTACCTAAACAAAAGTTATGAGTTTTTAGCTCATGATTACAGCAGAAACAAGCACAAAAACGAAATCAATTGGTAAAAACATAGTTCAAACAAGAGATTAGGTAAGAGTAAACTTTATTTTGACTTGATTCTCCTTAAAATTGAATGTAGGGTTGATTCCCTTGCTTCCCACGCTCCAACAACACCTTTAGTCGACAATTGTCCTCCAAGGGTTCATCTCCATCCTAGGGTATCGATCTGAAAGTCCCTTTATATAGATTTTCACAAAACAGGGGCTACTCGGCGAGTCCATTGACCTACTCGGCGAGTCCATCACTTAAAACCCGTGTGCGGCAAGTCAGCGCGTCCAGAATCGCGAAACTTCAGACCAACTCGGCGAGTAATCGACCCTACTCGCCGAGTACGTTCGGAATCAGCATTTTCTCAAAACACGAAAGTCATCCAAAATTGTGTCTAGTTTTCAGAACATTTTGAATCTCGTCAATCGGAGTTACGGTTCATGAGATATGGCCAAAACACTGACGAGGGGTCAAGCTGTCCAGCAACATCCTTCTTTCTTCAAAATCCAAGATCCATGCGTCCAATCGCTAGTTCCGCTTCATTTTCCTTTTGAGCATGTATTTGTTGCTGAAAATGAAATATTTAATCTAATTAAGCACCTTTTTCTCATTAAATGAGACAAAATCAACATAAAGTATTAAGATAATGCATGAATTTTATAACTAAATATGCCCATATCAAAATACCCCACACTTGACTTTTGCTTGCCCCCAAGCAAAACTGAATTTTAGTACACTAATATTACATAAGACAATCCCAATCAAACCCAGCCATTATGCCAAGACCGCAACGCATGCATTTGTGTCTAAAATTTTCCTAATAACCCCCATACTCCAAATACTCACAATCCTCATAAACATTCGCCCACTTTTTCCGAACAATGCTCATTTTATGCATCCCTCCGAATCCATCCTCAGAAAACCTATTAACCTCAAGGTATTTTTGGTTGAGCAACCCAAGCATACATAATCTAGATAATTACAATTTATGATACCACATTGGAGCTCTTTGGAATTCTTCACTTCTTTGACATTCGATCTTTAATTTCTTTGAATTCACCACCTTGTTTGATTTTTGGTATCTTCAACTTTTTGAATTTCTTCGGAATTTTCGATCTTCTAATTTCATACTTAACTTTGATGCTCCAAAAATTCTTCAAACTTTTTTTGTAATTCTCTCTCTCTTTTTAACATGTAACTTACTTTTTTTTCACTCAAAACCCTACATGCTTAAGCAGGGGCGCTCAACTTTAACCTTTATTGGTTAACGATAATAATTTTCCTGGATACATTTCTGGTACACGATGCTAAACATATTGCATCCTTCAAACTAAGCGAGGTCATGTTTTTGTCCCATGATTTCACTAGAATAAGGAAGCCACAAATGCACTAGAACGTATATAGGCTCAACTAAACATTTGGGTTTTCATGCAATCATCAAATATAATACTAGCATGATCCCTAATTGTTTTTTACCAAAGTTTCCTAAATTAGATCCTAGTAATTTTATGCATTTTTTAAAAAAAAAATTAAGCCTAAATTAGGATTCTAAATTGACTAATGTAATGTAACCAACCCCCTACCCCACACTTAAATCATGCAATGTCCCCATTGCATGTTATGCATGAAAAAGAAAAACACAAAAGTAAAGAGGGAATTGGAATAAACTCCACTGGGATAGTAGTTGCGAGGTTGATCTTATTCATGTAAAGCTCCAACTTCAGCTTCCTTTGGCATGGGAACAGCGCATCCATGCCTTGGGTGTCATTCGTCTCGTATGATTGACAGTTCCAAAATATCAAGGAAAAAGCTTCTTGGAAATGCTCGGAAATGATCTTCAAAAATATAGAATTTGCTGCCTTGAATTGAATCAAACCGTTGACTCAAAGATAAAAGAATGAGCAACTCGTCGAGTTATAAGGGTGCACTCGACGAGTTGAATCGTCATATAGGCAGAAATTGTGAATTTTTGTTGGAACTCGTCGAGTTATAAGGGTGCACTCGACGAGTTTTCGGCTCTGATCGTGCAAATTCTTCTTTCTGCTTCAGGTTTGTTTTTGAGGTCAAAGAGGGTATTAAGGTAATACACCTCCTTATATTCTTCAATGACAAAACTTGTTTTTAACCGTTAAAACCATCGGACTTATAAAATCACTCAAATCTTCTAATCTTCTCGTCTACGACTCGACCACTCACTTTATTTCCTCACGCTTTATTCATTCATTCTATCCCTCACCCTATATTCTGAAAAGATCAAAAACAAATACCAAGTAATAATAAAAATAAATCAAAATAAATATCCTAAATTATCCTTTAACACTAGAAGTTTAGAAAGAAAAAGAAAAGCAAACTCTAATGACGGGTTGCCTCCCGCAGGCGCTTCTTTTTGTGCGAGTCTTTAGCTGGACTCCCAACTTAATAAACATCTAATAAATTTGATGCCCATCCATCCATTGCATTAAATATTTTCTTTAGACCAATTTGTAAAATTCGACTCTTTGCTTCAAAAATTAACCAAATGAGATTGAATTCATAAAACCCAAGAATATTGACAAGGGTTGGAATCGGTTGGATACTAATCAAAAATGGATCGTGCCTCAGAACTTTCTCCAAAGTTGGAGTCATCACCCCACGCTTCGAAACACAAACCGAAAGAATAGGGGGCCACGTCGTGGTAATGGTCAAACCACAACTTGGTTCCTGCAACTCAGGTTTTTCTTGTTCTTCATCTGTCCCCTCTGCTAGCAATCTTTCTAGTTCCTCCAAATCTCTTTCTGGATTAAATTCTTCAGCTTTTAACTCTAGCTCTTGTGACTCAGATTGTTCTTGTGTGTTAGGCAAGATGTTATCTAACCATCTATCAAATTTCTTCAAATCTTCATCCCATCCATACTCCTCATCTTCTTGCTCAATTTCCTGTACTACTTCCTCAAGAAAAGCATCAAAAGCATCGAGATTTGGAAAATACATAATAAATAAAAATAAAAATAAACTAAATAAAAAAATTAATCAACAAATAAAAAAATAATAACAATTAGCAAATAAAATTAACTATTTAGAACCGTTCCCCGGCAACGGCGCCAAAAACTTGATGTGTGTGAAACAAACTAGTTTTAATCCTACTAACTTAAACACAAAGAAAAACACACGAAAGGCAGTGTACCTATCGATTAGCAATTTAGTTCAGGTAAGTAGGGTATCGAACACAGGGAACGGTAAACAATTATAATAGATGCTAATATTATCTAAATGAAACAAGTAATAGAAAGGGGGTTTTCTCTAGTTTTGCAAGACTAGAAACTTAAACAATTAACTAAAACTTAAACTAAGAAACTAAGAGCTAAGCAAATAAAAATCAACTAAATTCAATAATAAAGAGGACTTCTGTTTAGGTTCAAATCATTTGTTCACATGGATGATTTCGATGTATCGGATTAATTCTTCATTAGCTACCGACTAAGATGATTAGTTCCACGTTCGCTATTACTAATCCTTGGGAAACAAATTAACTCAAGCAGTGGCCAGTTGTCTAAATCAACGGATTTCCTAGTTATTGATTCGGGTTAAATAAGACTTGTAATAGTTAATCAAATTGGTGATTCAATTAACCTCTTGTTGATGGTGTATCACACAAGCTCACACATTAACTTACCTATCTTCAAGTTAATTCTAGTTTCACATTCGTTATTCCTAGACATACAACTATGTGGTCACGTAAATCATATGAAATTAGCAACTAAGAGATGTTCATACAACTTAATTACTAATTTATTAACAGAAGAATAGTTATTGTTAACACATAAGGTTCTTTAACAAGCTTAATAAAACATAATCACCAATTAAAATTAATCCTAATCAAATAATCAATCCATGTTCACAAATTCATCTACCTAAACAAAAGTTATGAGTTTTTAGCTCATGATTACAGCAGAAACAAGCACAAAAGCGAAATCAATTGGTAAAAACATAGTTCAAAAAAGAGATTAGGTAAGAGTAAACTTTATTTTGACTTGATTCTCCTTAAAATTGAATGTAGGGTTGATTCCCTTGCTTCCCATGCTCCAACAACACCTTTAGTCGACAATTGGCCTCCAAGGGTTCATCTCCATCCTAGGGTATCGATCTGAAAGTCCCTTTATATAGATTTTCACAAAACAGGGGCTACTCAGCGAGTCCATTGACCTACTCGGCGAGTCCATCACTTAAAACCCGTGTGCGGCAAGTCAGCGCGTCCAGAATCGCGAAACTTCAGACCAACTCGGCGAGTAATCGACCGTACTCGCCGAGTACGTTTGGAATCAGCATTTTCTCAAAACACAAAAGTCATCCGAAATTGTGTCTAGTTTTCAGAACATTTTGAATCTCGTCAATCGGAGTTACGGTTCATGAGATATGGCCAAAACACTGACGAGGGGTCAAGCTGTCCAGCAACATCCTTCTTTCTTCAAAATCCAAGATCCATGCGTCCAATCGCTAGTTCCGCTTCATTTTCCTTTCGAGCATGTATTTGTTGCTGAAAATGAAATATTTAATCTAATTAAGCACCTTTTTCTCATTAAATGAGACAAAATCAACATAAAGTATTAAGATAATGCATGAATTTTATAACTAAATATGCCCATATCATGTAGAATAGTTGCATGGCGGTGACTCGGCGAGTCGGAAGAACGACTCGGCGAGTCGATTCGCGAGTCCCCGATTCCTTCCTTTTGAGTGGTGTCTGTCGTGTGGGACCAGTGAGTAGTAGGGTGGACTCAGCGAGTTGAAGCTAGACTCAGTAATAGAGGGACTCGGCGAGTTGTTCATACAACTCGGCGAGTCCAAGGCAATCTTCTTAAGTTCAAGAACAACTCGTTGAGTTGTTCATATGACTCGGCGAGTCGGATGAAGATTGTCTGAGTTCTTGGATCGAGAGGGTACTCGTCGAGTCGATGCCATACTCGACGAGTAGCAGCGAGTAGGGTTGAGGTGTGAGAGTAGAGACTCGGCGAGTTGGCGGCCCAACTCGGCGAGTCAGGTCAAATGAGAGTTGACTGTGACCAAGGGTAAAAGAGTCATTTTACCCAAGTGCAATGTTTAGTATTTGATTGAGTGTGTTTATGGACTTGTAGTCAGGGAGATACCGGAGCAACAACAGTTAGATTCCAGAGTCATACACTTAGCAGCCAGTTTACGAGGTGAGTTTCCTTCCAGTAGGAACGGGTCTAAGGCCACAATGCCTACCCGTTTAGTAGCAGTAGTTTCCGGACTTTGGTCTGATGCAGTTGTTTGTTTGTTTGATGCCTTCGTGGCTCAGACAGGATCTATGTGTTAAGTGTTATGGGCTACGGCCTGCCGTAGTATGCAGTATATGAGTTTATGATCATGTGTGTTATGTTATTTGAAATATGTTTTGCTATGCCCAGTCAGTTCCGGACTTCAGTACGATGCAGTTAGTTCCGGACTTCGGTCCGATGCAGTTAGTTCCGGACTTCGTTCCGATGCAGTTAGTCCCGGACTTCGGTCCGATGCAGGGGACAAGGTCCCAGTCAGTCCCGGACTTCGGTCTGATGCAGTTAGTTCCGGACTTTGGTCCGATGCAGGGGAAAAGGTCCCAGTCAGTTCTGGACTTCGGTCCGATGCAGCTAGTTCCAGACTTCGGTCTGATGCAGTGGGCAAGGCCCAGTATGTGCTTATTTATATATTGTATGGTATGTGGTAGCTTGGGGGAGCTCACTAAGCTTCGTGCTTACAGTTTCAGTTTTGGTTTCAGGTACTTCCACAAGCAAAGGGAAGAGCTCGGGGTGATAGCATCGCACACACCACAACTTTAGCTTTTATCCTGGGAATTGATTTAGTTTGTTTTGATTTGACATAGTATGATACAGTTTTCCGCACAGTGTTTTTATTATGTTTGGGATACATCACGTATGGTTTTATGATATGACACTCAGATTATGGTTTTGGTTATATTGAAAAACGAAATTTTTTTGGGTCGTATTTTTGGGTCGTTTCAAGTTGGTATCAGAGCCCTGGTTTGAGGGATTCAGATACACTTCCGAGTGTATCTGAACTCAAACTAAGGGGAAATAAAAAGATTTTTATTTTTAAAAGAAAATGTCTTCTAAAAAGAATTTTGAAAGCACCTAGAAAGAAATAAATTTTTAACGAGATAGAGGTGTGTGCATGCGATCAGCCGAGCTCAAGTAAGTACTCCCAAATTACCCATACAAGTTATTTGTTCAGTTTCAGTTTCAGTAGAACAGCATGCTAGTATAGGACTAAGGATCTAGGAGAATGCCTTATGTGCCTGCTTTATGTGTTACAGCTTTATGAGTATTGCATGCTAGTATTGAGTAGACAGCAGTAGGATAGCCTATTTAGGTTATGCCTGATAGTATGAGCTTAGCATCCCATGCTAGTACAGTTTCTTGTTATGAGAATAGTTTTGCCTGAGTCTGTTTCCCTTATCCGAATGCTGCTTGCTTCGTGCTTTGTGGGGTTCTGAGTGATGGGAGTTAGCCATTAGGTGAACACGTCACACCACATGTGATCAGGGTTGAATAATCCCAGAGTGCTGGAACTGGCCCTATTGCGCAACTCTTGTTTGAGTCCAACCGTTATAGGGACGGGTCTTTTACTTGAAAGATTATCTGATCCTCATCACATGTGATGGTGTTTAGGTGGTGGCTAATTGGCATTATGAGGAAACCTTCAGCAGCTGAGGACCAGTTGTGTTGAGCCTGAGGTTTCCCTAGGGCATGCCTAGGATGAGAGTAGCAAAGAGCAGCAGTAGTAGAAGTGACTTGGTGGAGTCAAGGCAGTTCTTGAGGAAAGTACGGATAGATGTGGAAGGTAGTATGGGCCCGTACTACTGAAAGCAGAGGATCCGTACTCGAATCAAGGAAGGCCAAGACAAGACCAGGAAGCTAGTAGTAGTATCATGATCCCTTGAGATATTTCAGTGTTCTGATGTTGTTATGATATGTTTCAGAATGGTAGTTTTGCGTCCGAGACCAGCAGTCGGCAGCTCAGATGCCGGAGGGGGATCAGGATCGGGATCAGGCCCGGAGGTCGGGCAGATGGATGAGCAGACCAGAGAGTTCCTTTCTTCTGAGGTTACCCGCATCATACTGGAGTAGACTCCTGTGATCTTCGGTTCGATCAAGGAGGGTATTTTAGAGCTGATGGATGAGAGATTGGGTATTTTCCGTGCCGAGATGGCGGCCATGATGGGGTCGTGCACACTTACGTTCAGGGAGTTCAGGGCATGCGGAGCTCCAAACTATCATGGGGCGCGGGACCCCATAGCGAGTACCAGATGGTTGGCGGATGTGGCCAATGATTTCCGCACTAGCAGGTGTCCCGAGGGGGACAAAGTCAGATTGGCGTCCTGTCTTCTGAAGGACAGGGCACAGGATTGGTGGGAGGAGGTCGGACATGCCATCGGGGATGATGCAGCATTGGACGCCATGACCTGGACTGATTTCTTTACCAGGTTCAGGGCGGAGTTTGCACCGGTCATTGAGGTGCAGCAGTTAGCTAGGGAGTTTCAGAACCTTACCCAGACTACAGAGACAGTGGCGGAGATCACCGCCAAGTTCAGGGAGAGGGCTCTTCTTGTTCCTCAGTATGCAGCCGATGAGGAGATGAAGAAGGCCCGTTATCATGAGATGTTGCGGAGTGATATCCGCATGTTTGTGAGCCGGTCCAGTTGTAAAACACTGGATGACATGATTGCTAGAGCTCGGGAGAGGGAGATTGATCTCGAGATGGAGAAGAAGAGGAAACCGGAGGCGGTTTCGGGTTCAAGCAGTTTGGGCAAAAATCCCAAGGTTTCAGATCACAGGTCTAGGAGTCAGCAGAGCCATGGTCGGTGTGGCAAGTGTGGGAGATTGCACGAGGGAACGTGCAAGGCAGGGAGTTCCGGCTGCTACAAGTGCGGTCGAACTGGGCATTTGAGCAGGGATTGTACGGCCCCTGCTACTGCTGTTGCAGCATCAGATCTGATTTGCTTTCAGTGCAATCAAAGGGGACATAAAAAGTCCCAGTGTCCAAGTTTAGCTGCAGCGGGGAAGGTGGTTGCACCTGCCCCTGCCACCTTGAGGATTACAGATGGCCGGCAGGGCCGAGCTGATGTGCCAGTGGCGAAGAGTAGGGTGTTTCAGATGACAGCAGAGGAGGCGCGAGCGACTCCTGATGTGGTGACGGGTATGTATCTTTCCTTCATCTTTTAATTATTATTATCGTTTGAATATTACTTGATGGTATGTTTTATTTAGGGTCGTTCTCGGTGAACGACATTTCTGCTTTGGTATTGTTCGATTCGGGGGCTACCCAATCATTCGTATCGCTTGCGCTTAGCAAGAGATTTAGTAGAGCTCCTAGGGAGCTGGATTGTCCATTAGAGGTTGAGATAGCAGATGATAGGACCGTGAGGGTCGGCAGAGTACATAGAGGGTGTTCCCTTCAGATATTTGATGAGCAGTTTTCAGTGGACCTGGTACCTATTCCCCTGCGAGGGAATAAAGTTATTGTGGGCATGGATTGGCTAAGCCCCAATGGGGCGGTGATTGATTGTGAGCTTCAGCTAGTGAGTGTTCGCACTCCCAGTGGGGGAGAGTTAGTGATTCAGGGCGAGAGGCCACAGCGAGGACCGATCTTTTGTTCTGCCACAAGGGCGAGGCGCTATGTTCAGCAGGGTTGCGCCGGTTTTGTAGCTTACGTCTTGGACGCCCGGGAGAAGGGAAAGACGACAGTTGATGATGTTCTTATTGTTCGAGACTACCCGGATGTGTTTCCCGAGGATTTACCTCCTGAGAGGCAGGTTGAGTTCAGGATCGACCTAATTCCTGGTGCGGCTCCGATAGCCAAAGCACCGTATCGACTAGCTCCCCCTGAGATGCAGGAGTTTTCTACACAGCTGCAAGAGCTGTTAGACAAGGGTTTCATTCGGCCGAGCAGTTCGCCTTGGGGAGCACCGATCCTATTTGTGATGAAGAAAGATGGGTCGCATCGTATGTGCATTGATTATCGGGAGTTGAATAAGGTAACGGTGAAGAACCGTTACCCACTTCCGAGGATAGATGATTTGTTTGATCAGCTTCAGGGAGCGTCTTGGTTCTCCAAGATCGATCTACGCTCCGGTTATCATCAGATGCGGGTTAGAGATGAGGATGTACAGAAGACTGCTTTCAGGACCCGATATGGTCATTATGAGTTTGTGGTGATGCCATTTGGGCTTACCAATGCCCCAGCCGCATTCATGGATCTCATGAACCGCGTGTGCAGGCCGATGCTAGATCGGTCAGTGATAGTATTCATAGATGATATCTTGGTATATTCCAAGACACAGGGGCAGCACGAGGAGCACCTATGGGAGGTGTTGGAGGCTTTGAGGAGGGAGAGACTTTTCGCAAAGTTCTCCAAGTGTGAGTTCTGGTTGCGCGAGGTGCAATTTCTTGGTCATCTTGTCAACCAGAAGGGTATTTTGGTAGATCCGGCCAAGATAGAGGCCGTGATGCAGTGGGAGGTCCCGAAGTCTCCATCTGAGATTCGGAGATTCCTAGGGTTGGCAGGGTATTATCGGAGATTTATTCAGGACTTCTCCAAGATAGCAGTGCCGCTCACCCGACTAACCAAGAAGTCGGTGGTATTTCGTTGGGGGCCTGAGCAGCAGGCGGCGTTCGAGACTCTCAGACAGAAATTGTACGAGGCTCCGATCCTTACCTTGCCAGAGGGAGTAGAGGACTTCGTAGTCTATTGTGATGCTTCGATCACAGGTATGGGGGCAGTATTGATGCAGCGAGGCCATGTGGTAGCTTATGCCTCGAGACAGTTGAAGCCTCACGAGGCTAATTATCCTACCCACGATTTGGAGCTGGGGGCAGTTGTGTTTGCCCTCAAGATTTGGAGACATTACCTTTATGGGGTCCGTTGTACTATTTACACGGATCACAAGAGTTTGCGGTATCTTATGGATCAGCCGAGTCTGAACATGAGGGAGAGGAGGTGGTTGGACGTGCTGAAGGATTATGATTGTGAGATCCTTTATCATCCCGGGAAGGCCAACGTAGTGGCCGACGCCCTAAGCTGCAAAGTGTCGGCGGCCCCTATCAGAGATCTGTGTATGAGAATGATAGTGATCACTCCGTTGTTGGAGCGGATCAAGGAGGCTCAGATGGAGGGTCTCAAGGAGGAGAGGCAAAAGTGTGAGAGGATAGTGGGCCAAGTAGCTTCGTTTGATTATGACAGTCGGGGTTTGCTGACGCTTCATGGGAGGGTGTGGGTACCGTACTGGGGTGGAGTACGGCAGGTATTGATGGACGAGGCTCATAAGTCTCGGTTTTCTATCCACCCAGGGGCGACGAAAATGTATCGAGATCTTCGACCTGATTATTGGTGGCCCTGCATGAAGCGGGACGTCGCTTGGTATGTTGAGAGATGCTTGACCTGCCGGAAGGTCAAGGCGGAGCACCAGAGACCTCACGGCAAGATGCGGCCGTTAGACATTCCCGTGTGGAAGTGGGAGGACATCACCATGGATTTTGTCACCAAGCTCCCCAGGACCGCACGTGGAGTGGATTCGATATGGGTAGTAGTGGATCGGTTGACGAAGAGTGCCCATTTTATTCCGATTCAGGAGAGTATATAGGCAGAAAAGTTAGCCGATATCTATGTGCGAGAGATTGTGGCACGTCATGGAGTGCCGGTATCGGTGGTGTCAGACCGAGATGTCCGTTTCACATCCAGATTCTGGAAGCGGTTCCACGACGAGATGGGTACTCGTCTCCATTTCAGCACCGCTTTCCACCCTCAGATTGACGGGCAGAGCGAGAGGAAGATTCAGACTCTTGAGGACATGCTTAGGGCATGTGTTCTAGATTTTGGGGGCAGTTGGGATACGTATCTTTCGTTAGCGGAATTCTCGTATAACAACAGTTATCATGCGAGCATTGATCGACCTCCTTTTGAGATGTTGTATGGGAGGAAGTGTAGGACCCCGATTTGTTGGGGCGAGGTCGGTCAGCGAGTCATCGGAAGCACAGAAGTGGTGCTCAAGACGACTGAGTTGATCCAGCAGGTCCGTAGTAGGCTGTAGACTGCGCAGAGTCGGCAGAAGAGCTACGCCGACAGGAGGCGTTCGGACTTGGAGTTCTAGGTGGGAGATATGGTCCTTCTGAAAGTCTCACCTTGGAAGGGTGTCATCAGGTTCCAGAAGAGGGGCAAATTGGGTCCCATATCTATTGGTCCTTTCAGGGTTTTGGCCCAGGTGGGTCGGGTTGCTTATCGGTTAGATCTTCCTGAGGAGCTTAGTCAGGTCCACAACACCTTCCATGTGTCTCAGTTGAGGAAGTGTTTGGTGGATGAGTCAGCAGTCGTTCCCCTAGAGGATATTCAGGTTGATAGCAGCCTGAATTATATTGAGAGGCCGGTCGTGATTCTGGACCAGAAGACCAAGACCTTGAGGAACAAGGTAATTCAGTTAGTGAAGGTGCAGTGGCAGCACCGGAAGGGGTCTGAATGGACGTGGGAGGCTGAGGAGGAGATGAGAGCGCACTACCCGGAGATATTTGCAGATTCAGCCGTAGCAGACTTCGAGGACGAAGTCTGAGATAAGTGGGGGAGAATTGTAACGACCCGTTTCCGGTATGTTAATTCCTTAGTATTTGTTTTGAAGTTTTGCAAGAGCGACTCGGCGAGTTCATAGCCTGACTCGCCGAGTAGGGTCGGGGTTTCGAGCACGTGTTAGCTGGAGACTCGGCGAGTCCATATTCCGGACTCGGCGAGTTTGTCCGTCTGGGTGAAACCCTAAATCCCCGGGTTGCCCACTATTTAAGCCACCTTATGGCCCTCATTCTCGCCTCCTTCACCCTCAGAAGCTGTGAGAAAAACCCTAATTCATCATTGAGTGTTTGTAAGTGATTTTGTGTGCATTTGTGAAGGTTTGAAGAAGGAGAAGAAGAAAGGAGCAAGGAGAAGGAGTATAGAGCTGAGATTCAAGGGAAAGCAAGAGCTCTTTGAGGTATTCTTCTAGTTTCTTTCCCTTTTTATGCTTAAAAGCCCTTTTTAGATCTAGTTGATGCCTTTCTCAAGCCTTATGTTGATATGGAAGCCTTATCATGCCGAGATATCTTTAGATCTGTGTATTTAGGATTTGTAGAGCTCAGATCTACTGCCTTTTTGGAGCTATTTTGCATATTAACCCTAGATCTACCCCTTTTATGCATCTTTTAGCCTTTATTCCCTTGTTCTTGTGTTTGTGCACGTGAAGTGTGAAACTTTACGTGGTAAACCAGCTTATTGGACTCAAATCTATCATTTGTATGTTTTGGATTCGAGCAGAAACGAGTGTAGAATAGTTGCATGGCGGTGACTCGGCGAGTCGGAAGAACGACTCGGCGAGTCGAGTCGCGAGTCCCCGATTCCTTCCTTTTGAGCGGTGTCTGTCGTGTGGGACCAGTGAGTAGTAGGGTGGACTCAGCGAGTTGAGGGTAGACTCAGTAATGGAGGGACTCGGTGAGTTGTTCATATAACTCGGCGAGTCCAAGGCAATCTTCTTAAGTTCAAGAACAACTCGTCGAGTTGTTCATATGACTCGGCGAGTCGGATGAAGATTGTCTGAGTTCTTGGATCGAGAGGGTACTCGTCGAGTCGATGCCATACTCAACGAGTAGCAGCGAGTAGGGTAGAGGTGTGAGAGTAGAGACTCGGCGAGTTGGCGGCCCAACTCGGCGAGTCAGGTCAAATGAGAGTTGACGGTGACCAAGGGTAAAAGAGTCATTTTACCCAAGTGCAATGTTTAGTATTTGATTGAGTGTGTTTATGGACTTGTAGTCAGGGAGATACCGGAGCAGCAGCAGTTAGATTCCAGAGTCATACACCCAGCAGCCAGTTTACGAGGTGAGTTTCCTTCCAGTAGGAACGGGTCTAAGGCCACAATGCCGGTCCGTTTAGTAGCAGTAGTTTCCGGACTTTGGTCCGATGCAGTTGTTAGTTTGTTTGATGCCTTCGTGGCTCAGACAGGATTTATGTGTTAAGTGTTATGGGCTACGGCCTTCCGTAGTATGCAATATATGAGTTTATGATCATGTGTGTTATGCTATTTGAAATATGTTTTGCTATGCCCAGTCAGTTCCGGACTTCGGTCCGATGCAGTTAGTTCCGGACTTCGGTCCGATGCAGTTAGCTCCGGACTTCGGTCTGATGCAGTTAGTCCCGGACTTCGGTCCGATGCAGTTAGTTCTGGACTTTGGTCTGATGCAGGGGACAAGGTCCCAGTCAGTTCCGGACTTCGGTCCGATGCAGCTAGTTCCAGACTTCGGTCTGATGCAGTGGGCAAGGCCCAGTATGTGCTTATTTATATATTGTATGGTATGTGGTAGCTTGGGGGAGCTCACTAAGCTTCGTGCTTACAGTTTCAGTTTTGGTTTCAGGTACTTCCGCAAGCAAAGGGAAGAGCTCGGGGTGATAGCATCGCACACACCACAGCTTTAGCTTTTATCCTGGGAATTGATTTAGTTTGTTTTGATTTGACATAGTATGATACAGTTTTCCGCACAGTGTTTTTATTATGTTTGAGATACATCACGTATGGTTTTATGATATGACACTCAGATTATGGTTTTGGTTATATTGAAAAACGAAATTTTTTTGGGTCGTATTTTTAGGTCGTTTCAGGGATCTAGTGGTCACACAACCACCTCCGATGCTCGGGTCGGTCTAGATTTAAATCAAGACGACGACCTCGAGCTAAAAGAAATTGAACGTCCAATGGGTAGGGACAAAGCGAAGAGAAAAGGAAAAGAGACTTCTTCGAGTGCATCTGATTTCAGCATGGACATTAACGAAATGCGGAAGATAACATCATCATTTGATCGATATAATCTAAATTCTCTGAACGTTTGACTTTCAACAAAGAAAAAGAAGAAACAAGGAAAAATGAGCGGGCGGAGAGATAAGAAATGGAAGACATGAAGTTTTTTTTATAGAAAACGTCGATCATCTCTCGGGACCGGCTCTCAAGCTCGTAATGAAGAAGAGGAAAAAAATTCTGAAAAAATATTTCCGTAGGTCGTTGTTGATTTGTTTGATTTTTAGTTTGTGTGTGTGTTTTTTAATTTTCTACTTTTTTATATTTTAGGTTTAATGTAAGTTTTATTTTAATTAATGAAATGTTTTTTATTTTTAATTAAATTTTATTTTTAGTATTAATTTAAAAATTATAATTCATAACAAAAAAATTAATTTTATTTAATTAAAAAAAAAAAAAAGTGAAGGAAGGACTTCCCACCAATTCCTTGACTTTTAAGTGAGAAAAACACCAATTCCTTAACTTTTAAGTGAGAAAAATAAAAGTAAGGAAAAGAAAGATATGACCGCCAAAAATAACCAAAACTTGTCCCCTATAATATCTCCTGAATATATTACATTGTTAGGTACATTTGAAGGTGGAACCGTGGAAATACATAAGTATTTAAATTTTGGTACTTCACGTTTGTAAAAGTAGCAATTTGTTTAAAAATGTAAATTACTAACTTTGAAGAGTTTATTAAATAGTTTTTACCAAACTTTATTTATTTATTATTATTTAGTTTTTTCAGCTAGTGTATCAAACATAGTTTTAGTTTATGTTTTTGTAATCAAACAAAAATTAATCAAAAAAATTATATTATTAATCTTTGAATATATGAGTATTATCTATTAAGGTTATGACCTGGTGCTGATCAATAAAAACAGAAAAGGTTACATAGGTCCAAATAGCAAAGGTTATGATAGAGTTGGAACTTGTAACTTGGAAAAGTATGAATATCAACTTCTATCAAATAACTTGATTAATCATTTCATTAACACCACTTGTTTTTAATTTCGAACTGCAAAATTTATTCAAGATACTACTTCTTTTGATTTTCCAATCTTCTTATATTTTTTTTTTTTTTATATTTATACCATATCAAATGTTAACATTTATCACGTTTAATGACACGAAAATTGATAATATTTTAGTTTATTTCTACATTTTATTTCTATTTATATTTATACCATTAAATGTTAACATTTGTCACGCTTAATGACACGAAAATTGATAATATTTTAGTTTACTTTTCACCATTTAACGTGGGTATAAGAATAATAGGAATAAAATATATGAGAATATTTAATTTCTCATTTAAATATGATAGTGTTATTTTCTTGTGATCAAATATGTTTGAGTGAAATTTAAAAAGTTTAGGGCAATAAATAATCTAACTATTCGTATTAATCATTTCATGTATTTTAATTAGCACAACTCTTTTATGATCACGAATTGTCCACAATATGCTTCATTGGAAGAAGATTCATGCTTCTTTTTAGTCGTACACAACAATTTATGATTTAGATGATTATACCATACAGCTGTATAAAGCACAAATTTATTGTGTATGGCTAAAAATTATTGTATACGGATAATCGGTACCCTTTCATAAAGTGTGTTGAATAACGATATCTATCTTATCATGCACTTAAAAATATCTTAATGCAAAAACTTAATACCCAAAAGTTCATGAATCCAAATTTTGTACCCATTAAAACCCGTCACTAGCATTAAAAAGACTAGCCAAAACTCCATTTACAAACCAAGATCAACAAGTAAACCCATTAACTGATAATGACAATCATATAGGCTATAACTCAGATATCAAGCAAACAAAAACACATGCTTAGTTAACCCATATTGCCATATCCAACCAAATCTAGTATCCAATCACCACAAGACTCTGTGGCTTGTAGTTGACCATAGCAGCCTCTTTCGTTGGAGCCACCTGAAGAATGATGGGCCGTTGTGGTAGGTACTGGTATTGGCAAGATTGTTGTAGAAGGGGTGAAGGCCTTCCACCCAAAGCTTCAAAAACAGGTTTGACATGGTCTACCTGAGGTGCCATTTTTGGTGTTTAGAGAGGTGAAGAAATTAAACTTGTTCTTAGTTGTTTGTGTATGAGCCTTTGGAAATATAAGCATTTATAAAGGGAGAAAAGGGTAGAAAAGGTAAATGTGTAAAGTTCTCTTCTCTAATTAAAAATATAATATAAAATATAAATAGAATAGAATAGAATAGAATAGAATAAATATCTACAAATGATATATGTGGCTAGATTGTGACATTTCAAGACATGTTGGTTTTATTCTTTTTGAACATAAATGATTCACATATTTAATTATAGGCTAAATATAAAGAATGATTACTAATTTTATTTAAATAACTTATATTTTGATCAACAAAGTTTTGATAGTTACTAAGAAAAAAGTTAGATTGTAAAAAGTTAATCTTGAGAATATAGTAGACAAAGTTTGTTGTCATTTCCTTATCATAATTTATTATTAAGAAATGCCAATCAACTTGGTCCATATTATCCTAAAAGCAACTTTTTGCAAACAAATTATTTAATTCTTTCGTGACTTTCAATTTTTGAAACCAAAATAAAATTAGGCACATTGTTCCTCATTCTTTGCAATCGGACCTAAGTATAACTATATAGACCATTTGTAAATGACTTATACAATTCTTTCTATTAAACAAATATAGAATGTTGTAAAGATAAGCGAACTCTGGATGCCATTTTAAACTAATTGACCTTATTTTTATTATATTTAAAACTTAATTTGACATGTTTTATTCGTAATTAATTAAGTATAATAGAAAGTGAAATACTTAAATATAAGTCGATACTTTAAAGAAAAATATTCCAACCTTGCAACTAGCAGCAACTAGTGGCGATTCCTCCGGATAACGTTTTCAATATAAAGTGCAATCATTTTTGCATATCGCATCCAAACTCTATCTCTAAAGGAAAGGCTTCAATAATACATAGTTTTTTTTTTTTTTTTTTTTTTTTTTTTTTTTTTAAATCTTCCATTTCTAATATTTTTGGAAAAAACGAATACAAAACTTCAGTTATAAAAAGTAGCCTTGTGGATGTCTGAAAGTAATGTGGTCGTCTCGTCTGGTCTTCTAATGCACAAACAAAAAGGCACGCTATAAAAGTAAACAAATGCTAGGTTAGAAAGTGATACGGATGTATGAACTCCGTTATTGATCTCCGATGCGTAAGTTAAATGTCAATAGTGAGTATTGCAAAATTGCTTATTGAGAGAAGAGTTATGCCCATACCAGTGCGTGTTGTGGCCTTTGTGGCCTTTATATACGAACGAAAAGGTTCGGGTTCTTTGTTCATTGATCGGGTTATGCCTTTACCAATAAGTTGCAAGGGTAGTACCTTTCAATATAACAATATTACCCTTTTCGTGTTTCCTGAGATGTTGCGTAAGGATTTGCACGGATGATTTCCTTAATATGAAATATTGTTTTGTTCATTGACCAGGTTATGCCTTTACCCATAGCTCTTTCCTAATGTGGATGTGTGACTTTTATGTATGGGCTAACCCTCATATATCATTAAGCCCTCCAGCCTAATTGTTAAAGGATGGTGCTAAACAAATTTTAATGATTGCGCTTTAGATAACTTTTAAGTATCTGTGTAATGAACCATATGACCCAGATTATATGCACATATATCTTCATGTAACTGTTAGGGTAGTTGGTTCATTAGAGGTCTGCACTCCATTCTTTTTTCCCTTATAAATATCTTTCACGTTAGTTTTGTAACATTCCAAAAATCACAAGAATTTAAAACTTTCAAAAACAACCCATATTATAAAATTGTTTACAAAACTAAGGTTTCCAAATTGTTTATCAAATATCAGAGTATCCCAAAATCATAATATCATCAGTCAGGAAGATGTGTACAGTCACGTCTTCGCCTTCTTGCGATCATCAGAAATACCTGAAACCATAAACTAAAACCGTAAGACAAAGCTTAGTGAGTTTCCCCCAGAGTAACAACACACAAACAAATAACATATACAACAACATATTAGGTCCAATCAACCATCGGGTTAGAATACCCTAGGACCAGTCATCCTCCAGGTCCAGTCATCCTCGAGATAAAGTACCCTAGGTTGGAATGTCAATATATAACAGGTCCAGTCATCCTCGGGATAGAATACCCTCCGACCCAATCAACCATCGGGTTGGATTGCCCCCAATCTATTGGCTCACGCACAAAGCAGTAAAGCCTCAACCACCACTCAAAATATGTCGACATATACATAACATATAAACATATAATCAGCCAACAGACAAACAGGCAAATCTACAGATCACTACCGCATAGCAACACCCTTGAAACTAGAATTCAGATCTAACAGATCACTACAACATAGCAACATATAGTAAACCAGAATATCAATCCAATGGGTCAGCCTTGGTACCTTCGAACTGCAAGTACAATAAGGAAGACTCATCTCTCAGTCTGAGCAAGATCACTGAACAGAACACAAATCTGAATACAACTCAACGAAATCTATTCATCAAATAATGACCAGTCTCAAATCTTGGTCAAGGTCAAAGTCAAATCAAATCCAAAAGCCTCATAGTCAGGGGTTACGTCATGGCCCCTCCAATGGTCACGCCATGATTGGACAAAGTCCAAAATAGTCGAGGATCGGCATCCTCACATCGTGACACCCCAAACCCCTACGTCATGAAGAAACCCAATCAGAAGTTCTTAATGAAACTCTAGATCCTTTAAGACAAGCAACCAAACTTTCCATATAGTCTTATTCACTCCAGAGCATCATAAAAATCATGGATTTTTGGACATGCATGTCCAATACATGTCCCAACACCAACTAGGGCACAAATGGGGAAATATAACATCAAATCTCATGCAAGATTCATAAACTCCTCCAAACTACAGATCTAGCAACTATAACACTCAAGGGACCCTGGAGACCCATAAAGTTGGTAACTTTAGGGATTCCAATCACTACCTCAACTTGAATATAGAGAAATAAGCAAAAAAAAAAACCTAGATCTAAGCACTCACAACAGGTCCAAAAGGTGCCAAAATGGATGATGGTGAGGCTTGAATGTTGTAAAGATGGATTAGATGCTCTTCCTCTTTTTATTCTTGGCTAAAAGCACCACAAATGAGCTCAATGACCAACAATGGATGCTAGGGTTTCGAAAGGCAAGGAAATGAGGTGATTGAGGCTAAGGGTGGGCTAACCCTAGCCCTCACTTCCTTTATATATGGAGTGAAACCCTCAAAACCAGGGTTTTCCACACATATGAATCTCATGTCATGACCTATACATTGCTCACGTCGTGAGCCTCAAAATGGCATGCGCGGTCATTTAATTCCTCACGACGTGACAAGAAACCTCATGTCGTGAGAAGTGTCAGAATTGAAATTTTGACTTCATCAAAATAATAAAATGTGCACCTGAACCGAGCTTTACAAGTTTGTTCATTTATCTCTTTCCATTTGTTTTATTTTTCCATTGTTGATTTGCTTTATTGGAGATGGTGTCTCAATTCACCATGCCCGTCTTACATTCTACGATGTCTAATGATCGGCTAGTCCAAGTTTCTAATAAATATCATCTTATCGTGGAGGATGGTGCCACAGTTCCTAGTGTAGGAACTTCTATCGATAATCGTCCCCTGGTAAGATAGGCTTCTATCATTATTGTTTTGAGGCATGTTTAAGGGTTCCTCCTTCACCCTTCTTTAGTCAAGTTATTGGGGAATATAAAATCCATACAATCCAACTAAAGCCTAATTCTATTTCTAAGATTATTTATATGTCATGGTTGTCTTGTTGTGCCAACCATCTACTTGTTCTAGTATTTCTTATGTATATGTAGTAGTGATGCATGTTTCTACTTTCGTTCTCTAAGGAAGAGTTTTATATAGGGTCTTCTTGAGTCTATTAAGAAATGGAAGAACGAGTTCATATGGTTCAATGCTTTGCATTTTAATCATCCCTATTATTTTCATCTTCATGGTACCATTGAGGATCAGAAATTAGACTAGACTTGTGATATTCGTCAAGTATATCCAAAATATATAGGTTGGGTGTGGCTATGAAGAAGTTTCATGAGGCGGTTATGGGGCAAGTGTGTATCAGTCCTCAATGGACTCGCATGGGTACTGTTACTACCTTATATGTTCGAGACCAGATTTTCTTCATCTTGTCTTTTTTTATTTGGTTTGTGTGCTTAATTTCTTTATTATCTGATTGTCTCATATTCAAGTTTGTGTGTAGATGGAAGTCTTCTCCCTTTTCTTTTGCATGATTTTGTTGAAGGAAAGATTTATACTAAGGAAATTATTGATTCTAATGATTTTGAGTTGGCCTTAATAGATGATAGTATGAGCAACGATGAAGATGAAGGTAGTAATGAAGAGGATGGCGAAGAGTCTAAATCATCTCTTCACATCCATGGCTCGTATAATTTAAATGTTGGTGGCCAAATCAAACTTCGGTTGATGTTGTTTATATGATTGTTATTGATGAGGATGAGGCTTTGGATACTGGTTTGGTTACATGAAAAACAGGGTAAGGGAGCAACAACTTCGGTTGATTTTTCGGTGGCTCTTTCCAGTGAGGAAGGTAGTAATGGTGAGTGTTTGATAAAGTAACCCCTCTCTTTGGATCATACTGCCTTTCAATCGTATATGAGCAATTTTGGTTTAACTATGCCCACCAAGTATATTGATCAACTAAATACCGTGAGTCCTCCCCGAAATATGGGTGTTACTCATCCTGTTGGGCCTACCTATATTCTTGATTGGGAGTACCAATGAGATCAAAGCTTATTGGATCCAAAAACTACCATGTTATGTTTTGAAAACCTTGTTTCTCCTGGGGCCAAGCTTAGTTTGGGTAAAAATCATCGGTAACATGTTCATGATCATGCTTGTGGAGAACTTGACTTTGGGGACCGAGATAATGATCTGGTTTGACGAGAATGCTAGATTTCATGATTTTTAGGATGAGTTCAAAAAGATATCTCAGATTACAAATCCATTCATTAGTTCTTATACGGTTCTATCTTATAATGTCCAGTTGTTTCAAGATAGATTTGTTCAAGATATCGAAAAAGATTGATGAATTGGAAGGTGCAAGTTATAGTGTTGTTATGGTTACCGAATTGGAGTTAGAAAGTGTAACGGGTGAAGTGATATTGATATGGGATGAGAAGTTAATTTTGGAAAGTAAAATGGCTAACAATCATCATTTGAAGGATGAGATTGCTCTCTTGTAGTGCAAAGTGTATTCGTTGGAGTTGGAGAAATTTGGTTATATGGAAAAATTGTGATGTTGGAGTTGGGCATTCGGAAGTTGAAAAGTGATCTAGGGGCATTTGTACTGAAGAACATTGATCTTCAAGAAAGTGTTACGGCTTAACTGGACAAGTGAAAAAGTTGGAGGAGGATGGTAAATGGTTTTTTTGAAGACGTAAATAGTAACGTGATTGACAAGGTCTTTGGTCATTATGATGGATTTTGAGCACTATAACAATCCTATGGTGCACACACAACCCTGATGCTTTGGATCTAAGTTTTCTCAAGTTACACATGAAAATCTCATATTATCCAAAGCATGAAGCCTAACTAGCATATAATTTTGAGATTTACAACATAAAATGAGTTAGATGAATACATCTTTGTTGTAGCTTGTAGAACATGTGCTTTCAAGAGCTTAGTACCTCAAATGTGATACCTCAAATAAGCCACAAACACCAAGAACAATGGAGTATTATGAGAGAGAGAAAGAAAGAAAGAGAGAAAGAGAGAGAGAGAGAGAGGCTAGGAGGCACCAAAAATCGGCTAGGGTTTCTTCTTGGAAGTCTTGGCTGATTTTGGGAAGGCTAGGGGTTCAATTTATAGTGTGGAATCCTTAATGTTTCTTACATAAAACCCTAATTTACTTAATCCTTTAAGTATTCCAATAATCCACATAATAGGCCCTTTGGACTAACTCTTCATGGACTACCACAGAGATTTAGTCCATCCCTAGTCAACATGGATCATTGGCCCAAACTATAAGTATTACTGATTTACCTAATCAGTCCCTATAAATTTAATCAGTCTCTTTTGATAACTAAATTAATTCTTGATCAAGACCAATTAAATAATATGATTTCTCAATTAATATATTAATCACTATATTGATTACACATTATTTAATTGGTATATACTTGGCCCGATAGTAGCATGGTCCAATATGGTCTCAACACTTTTGAATATAAATAAAAACACTTATTATTTAATCACCATATTGATTACACATTATTCATTGTATAATGTTTCGACTAACCAACTCAATACTTGAATTAAAAAAATAGTTATCCCATGCTGCAAGAATACACACTATGTTTACCTATGATCCTTACTTTGTGAAATAGATAAATTGAACACATTTCCAATGATGCTCATTTCATAATTCCAAATCCTTATCATAAGTGTAAGAATACCAAATTCTTCAATTATTAGAATGTGTTAGATTTTAAGCTATCATGTAATATTCCTTTCGTAATTTCAAGGCACCAAAGTTACAGAGACTTTGCTAATGATATTACAAAACATTCCATTGGACACTTGTTACAAAAGAATTCTATAAAGATGAAGTCTCACATTCAAGGTACATTCATTGAACATCCTTCTTGCATAAAAGTTTCTAAGCTAGAGATAAATTCTTAATATTGCAATTCCCATTATGGAAACATTTCCATAATTGCCATATGACAATATATTTTTAATAGAATCCTATCTATTCATAATTATATCAATATGGTCCATCCATTACTATACTTCCAACTGTCCCCAAGCAACCAATCTTTGGTAAACCCTTGATTTTCCTCAATAGTCGTTTAACAACTTTAGTCATAAACGGATCTGGCCCTTTTTCCCTCTTAATTCGCTAGACATTTGGAAAAATTAGAACATCTGAATATCATGACATTTGTAATCGATCCTATACCTGAAGCATATAGGATTCAATTCATAATGTCTTACATAAAGACATGATACTAGACCAATCTCTTACTATAATATTTCCATATATAGAATTTCCTATGATGGAACATTTCAACATTACATTCATATATATATATATATATATATATATATATATATATATATATATATATATATATATATATATATATATATATATATATATATATATATATATATATATTCATGACTAAGTCCCATTAAAATTTTAATCTTAAGCTTTTAGATTCGAAATGAAGTATGATTTCCCTCTCCCTTACTATAGCAAAACAACTTTTCAAAGTTTGCAACTTTGCAAATCAAAACATTGTTTCCTATAAATAGCATTGCTAACTCGCAACACCTATCATAACGATTATGCTCTCACTTGCATAATAACTATGTCCTTACTAGCATAACACTTATACTCCCACTAGCTTTGACATGTAGCCAGAAATCAGTTGGACTTCTAGAAATCAATATCTATTGACTTTCTTACCAAAGTTCAGATTTATGATACAAGATGCTTCGATAAGACTTTATTTAGGCTTCTCAAACTTATACATCTTTCATTAGAAAGCTCATTTGTGTGTCTATAATATTTCAGAACTTATATCAGTAAGCCCTAAATGTTCAGACTATTTGTTATTTCTCACAATTCAAACTATGAAGAGGGATGCTGTAATCATAATCGAATTTGAGAATGCACTTAACACAATTACTATCTCCTCAAAATCTACTTAGTGAAAGCGTTTCCTCACAATAATATTCATGAAGCGGAGAGAAACCTTATGTCATTTGGATTTTATGGTGTATGTGTTCCTATCCATATGAATCTTTCATTTCCAGCCATCATCATAAGATAAGATCTATAACAAATTCAAACTCATATAGATTGAACTTGTTCAATCTTGCTTTCTTGCCTTCTAGCAGCACAAGGGTCTACCATTGGTTCCAGGTTGTTGAGCAGCTCACCTATACTGGTCAATGTACTTTCATTGATCAAGGTGCTTTGCCTTATGCAATCATATGAGAACTCAAAGGACTCACATGCATAGTTAACTTAACTGGAATGGGCATAGAAACGAGAATATGTTAACACCATAGGTTACAAACCTCAAGTCGTGTGCTAGTGATAAATGATAGGTTTATTCTTGATTGGTTCTTGAAGCTACTCAAGACCATTAAGACTCCCAACTAACCTCTTGACATTTAAGATTCCCTTGTCAAAAACATTCCTTAACAAAAAAATATGCAAGATTTTGTGCGGATTCTTATCAAGATAACACTTCATTCAATTGGTCTTAGTTGATCTTTGTTTCAGCCAAAAACATCATAGATACCAATTCCAAATGTGGAAAAGTAAGATAAGTTTTCTACTCCACATTTCATGAGGTGTCATAAACCTACTTAGGATATGTCACTCAAGACACAATTTTGGAGTATGATTCTAAAACTTGGTTTTGGAACGAAGTATGATTCATCCTTTTGATTTAACCTTTTCAATAGTTCATGATTTCTCTCCTTAGTCATACTTATACACTAAGGTGTCCTTAGAGGATCAATTGCGACTTGGTTCCATAATCATTAGGATGATCATAAAACACAATACTCAAGTACTCTCCTTTCTTTTCAGATTGGAGAAACTTTTATCTTTCTACCTAATTGATTCTTCTTATTTGTTCTAATATTCATTAAAAGCTTTTCAATGATTTAGAATCACTCTTAATCTTGTAAGTATAACCATATTTACAAAACTTTTAGTAAATCATGATGAATAGTCTTATCGTTCTTTGTGGCTGACTTGACCAGTGCACAACAATGTGTACTAGATCTCCTAGTCCATTACTTGACTCACATCTACATGTGAACAAGAAATTAGTTTTAATTTCCCAAAGATGAAGGTTCTCATTCATCACACAATACAAGTCGCATGATTCCAAGTTTTTGTTCAATTGAAACTTGGGTGATAAGAACCTTTTCTTATTTGGTAAATTATGGCATTACCACTAACGATAGAATCAAACCTATTGCTAAAAAATATATAAACAACAATTTTCACAAATCTCATTGCAAGTAAATATAAAATAAGACAAAATCAAAAAATTTCTTTATTTATAAAACCCGGAAAACTTGTCCTTACAATGCAATTACAAATGAAAACTATGTTACTAAATATCCCTAAGCAATCTATCATAACTCCTAACAGCAACTCAAAAATCTGATCATCGAACCAAGCGATCGAAATACATCTCTTCGTGACCAGACTCAACTAACTCTTCCTTTAAGCTCCCTTTCTTTTCTTCAATCCTACAAAACATCAAAATGCACTCTTATGACATCATGTATTAAGAATCTATAAATAGGAACTTAATAGAGTTAGATAATGGACATACCTAAAGTAGAGTCATACATTTTGACTTTACCACCCTTACGATCCTTCAGGTAGATACGGCAGTTTCGCATCCAATGCCCCTTGTTTTTGGAATAGAAACAAATAGAATCTTTCGGAATGGTGAATAGGATTATCTCAGACTCAGCCTTTCTCTTATGATCAACCTTTTTGACTGTAACGCCTGTGTTTCTGGGCTTGCCATTTTTAGCAATGTGATAGTCTAGGTTAACCTTTGTAACCCGTTTTGAAATAATAGAAGTGTATTATTTGAGTATTATGTGTTTTGTGCTTAATTGCTTAATTATGTGGTTTGATTAATTAAGAATAAAAATAAGCATCAAAATTTAGGTGTAAAATAAACTTGATATCTTTAGATAATGTTGTAGTAATTAAGACAAGGTTTCCGAAGAAATAAAGAATGCCGAAATCCGAGTTATAACGAAGCAGTTATGACCTGTCGAAGTTTCGCGACAGAACCGGCACCGTTGAATAACGTAAAAAGTGAAATTTACGTTAGAGCGATATTTAGCCTTAGTGATCTAAACGAGAATCGAAGATCTCGTTGTTAGTATCAAAGCGATAAAAAGTTAGGCGAGAACGGACATCGAACGAAGAAGTTATGAATTTATAACGAAATTTTCTGTCCCAGCCTATTAAAAATAAATAATAAAAAAATAAAATCAAAATTTGCCGACAAAGTATAAACGAACATTGTAGAGCGTAGTCTCACCTTCGCGTGGATATAAAGAACGTCGAAAACGGAGTTCGTGTGAAGAAGATAGGAATTTCCGAAGTTTATTAAATAATTAATAATTAAAATTAATTATTAAACCTCGGTATTATCCGGAGGCGAGTCACCGGACTCATCCGGAGTATGCCCCGCGTACAGCGAAGAGTGTCGACACTCGCACTCGAGGACTTCGGATGACGCATGCAGTGACGTTTCCGAGGCAGTACGCCCCGCATACTGCGAGGCATCAGCCTCTTATAAATAGGATGCGAGGGCAGCCGGCTTCTTTGCTATTTTTCTCCATTCTCTCTCCCATTTTGCCTTGATTTGCGTGCCAGAAATACCCCGAAGCCCCGGTAATATTCCCGAGTCCCGAAGCAAGTCCCGAGATCCCGAAGATCCCAAGAAGTGCGATTTCCGAGTTGAAGCTCTGCCCGCGAGAAGTTCGATTTTTGTAGAGATCTTCTAGATCTGCTGAGGATTACTACTTTTGCAAGTCGTAGTGTTGTCCGATCATCTTCTGATCAAGTGAGTGTATACTACCTTTCATAAACACAATAATAATACAAGTATGGTTTGAGTGTATTAAGTATATTGTTGTTTATATGTGTGAGTGCGTTGTTACTTTCTTCTAACGCATAATTATCAAGTATTTAATATAAAATACGAGATATGTGTATATTTTGTTGTTATATGCGTGAATGTATATTCACTTTCTTCTATCTTACAGATCTGATTATTTCTATATGAAATACGTGTTATGTGTGTGTGCCTCATCTGTTATATGGAAAATGTATTGATCAAGCATGCTATATAGGTTTTGAAAATATGTATAAAAATGAATGTTTTTATCTACTAATATGTTGGGTAGAACATGGGTAGATAGTTGATGTGTAATAAACAGATGAGAGGCCTCGATGTTGTTTTGATCCAGTCATCTAGCGGAATTTAGATGACGACCACGGACTTTTCAAGACAGTCCAGTGGAACGCTAGCAGGCTCATAACCTGTAGGTGTTAATGAACTTGGGTGTTCATTCGCTATATTCCGTCCCCCTCATGGTTGCCTTATTTGACTTATATTGCTGAGGAACCCCTGCAACATGTGTTGTCACCCCGATGAAAATTATTCTTAGATTAGGTCCCTTGTGTTAGTTATTTTAGGGACATAAAGTGAGAATAACGGGAATGGGTAACTGGGTTATTGTTGGTTGATAATAATTAATTTAATTATTTATTGTGGGTTAAAAACCCTATATGCTCACCAGGCTCCCAAGCCTGACCCACTCAGTTTTATTTGTATTACAGGAAGTGGCGCAAGGGCGTAAGATGGGTGAACCATCAAGCTGTTTTGTTTACAAGTTTGTATATGTATATATTTGTTGAATGACTTGTAATGTTATCGTTTATGCTTATTGGTCTGTATCGGAACATGACACCCCGAGTTTTGATTATATAATGAAAATACATTTCTTTTATGAAATGCTTTGGTAAACATTGTTTTATCATGTTTTGTTTTTGGGAACAAATTCCGCAACTCTTTCAAATCAAAAGGATTTACTCTGAAATTATTTTAAAAGCATAAATGAAAATCGGTCTTTTCTGGCCGAGATTTTGGGGATGTCACAGTTGGTATCAAAGCATTAGTTTAAGCAAACTAGGAATTTGTAGGATTTCTAGACTTAAACTTAGAATGCTAAGTGAAATTTTGAGATGTATGTCTATTACATTTTAGACACGAGTACTAGTTTATTTTAGGAAAGTTACCTAAAATGCTTTATGTGCTAAATGTTATATGTTTCCATATATGATATTATTTATTCGGATCTATGGTCTGTTGCCGACCGGATCTAGAAACTTTATGTGTGTAGGATTCTAAGCGTACGTCTACGATATTAGAACTAGCATGTAAACGTTTCGGAGTGATAAGGATGATTTGAATATCTATCGTGTATAAGGATCTAATTTCACCTTATTCGGTGTGTAGATCAAAAATGGTGAGAACAAGAAGTGGAGTTGGAAATGCTGATGAAAACAGGAATCAACCACCAGTGATTGAGCAAAGACCTGTCGTAGCAGCAGTACCTGAGCCAATAACCATGGCTGGTGTGCAAATGATGATTCAAACAATGTTGGATCGTCAGATGGATGAAACTAGACGGTTGCTTCAACAGAATCGTGAAGAACTGTCAATTCGTGTGGAAGAGCCTGAATTAAATGAAGGGCACTCGAAAGGTGGAAACTTCAGTGGGTCTGTTGGTTAAGCTAACCCACCGATAGTTAGGCGAGACAACCATGATGGAAGGAATGATGGAATGAGATGCAAGTACAAGGACTTTCTAACTTGCAAACCATCGACCTGCAATGGAAAGGAGGATCCAATTGGAGTTATGGATTGGATCTCAGAAATGGAATTGGCCTTCATGACTTGTGGCTGCAGAGGCAAGTTGCAGACTATCTATGCAGTACGTCAGTTCCGAGGAGGAGCCGTTCATTGGTGGAATACTCTAGGGAAGACTTTAAGCCCAAATGAGCCACTGCAATTGTCATGGGCAGAATTCTTGGTACAGTTCAAGCGCAAGTTCTGCTCGGCTCAAAATCTATTGGAGCTAGAGAACAAGTTTCTGACACTAACGAAAGGCAGCATGTCAGTTGATGAATACACCAATAACTTCACCGATAAGATGGAGTTTGCCTTGCGTATCGTTCCAGACGAGCTGACAAAGGTGGACCGGTATGCGATGGGACTCCCATGGGAGTACGAGGTGCCAGTACGTCAGGCACATACTCTAGAGGCAGCTATCTGGGCTGCCAAGTCTGTTGAGAACATGATTAAGGGGAGAACCACCAACAAGGTTGAAGTTGGTGAGAAGAGAAAGTTTAAGGGAACATCTGGTTCCGGTAAGAAAAGCAAAATTTCGAAATCTGATTCGAAAAAGTTTGGAGGAAGAGGAGGCGAAGCAAAGTGGTGTGATAAGTGTAAGAAAAAGCACTTTGGGAAATGTAGCGAGGATGTAACCTGCTACAAGTGTGGGAAGGTTGGACATTTTGCCAATGAATGTCCGAACAACAAAAGGATGTGTTTTGGTTGTAATGAAGAGGGGCACATTTTGAAAGACTGTCCGAAGAAGAAGGAGGCAGCTAAGCCCAACATTCCACCAAAGCCGAAGGCGAGAGCATTCCAGATGACACTGGAAGCTGCTAAGGATGAAGCTGATGTCGCTTCAGGTACCTTTCTCGTAAACACATTGCCTACCCAAATTTTATTTGATTCTGGATCCAACTACTCCTTTATATCGCATGAATTTGGTAGAAAACTAGCTTTGCGTGTTGATAGACTAGATAATGCTTTATTAGTTGAAGTTGCTAGTGGCAAGTTTGTACCTGTTAGCCATCATATGAAAAACATCTTAATCGACCTTAATGGGAATAAGTTTCATGAAGAATTATTACCTATCAAACTTAATGGTTTCGACATCGTGTTGGGAATGGATTGGCTTAGCGCCAATGATGCCGAAATTTTATGCAAGAAGAAGATTGTTAAAGTAAACCCTTCTGGAAAAGATTCGTTTATGGTGTATGGGGATAAACGTAGAGTGAATTCTGGAATCATTTCCCTAATGAAAGCCAGAAAGTGTTTGACCAAGGGATGTACATCATATTTAGCATTCGTGATTGATGCTAAGAAGGAAAAGAAGGTGATGCAGAGTATTCCTGTGGTGTGTGATTATCTGGAAGTATTTCCCAAAGATCTTCCTGGATTACCACCTGATAGACAAGTAGAGTTCATAGTAGACTTGTTACCAGGAACAACGCCAATTGCAAAAGCACCTTATCGATTAGCACCGATGGAGATGAAGGAGCTGATGATGCAACTTCAGGAGTTATTGGACAAAGGTTTCATTAGACCTAGTTCATCACCCTGGGGAGCTCCGGTGTTATTCGTGAAGAAGAAAGATGGAAGTATGAGAATGTGCATTGATTACAGAGAGCTGAACAAGGCAACAATAAAGAATAGATATCCGTTGCCAAGGATTGATGACCTATTTGATCAATTGCAAGGTTCGAGCTATTTCTCGAAGATCGATCTTAGGTCAGGATATCATCAGCTGAAAGTAAGAGAGCAGGATATAGAGAAGACTGCATTCAGAACTAGATATGGACACTACGAGTTCTTGGTTATGTCGTTTGGACTAACCAATGCTCCGGCAGCATTCATGGATTTAATGAATAGGGTTTGTAATCCGTTCCTTGATAAATCCGTGATAGTGTTCATAGACGACATTCTGATTTACTCAAAAAGCCAGGAGGAGCATGGCAGATACTTGTGAGAAGTGTTAGAAGTCTTGAAGAAGGAGAAGTTGTATGCTAAGTTCTCAAAATGTGAATTTTGGATTCGTGAAGTCCAATTCTTGGGTCACGTGGTCAACCAAGAAGGGATAATGGTTGATCCCGCGAAGATCGAAGCTGTGATGAAGTGGGAACAACCGAAAAGTCCCACGGAGATCTGAAGCTTTTTAGGATTAGCCGGATATTACCGAAGGTTTATCCAAGGCTTTTCTTCGATTGCTACTCCATTGAGAGCTTTGACCCACAAAGGAGCTACTTATGCTTGGAGTGATAAGCATAAAGAAGCATTCGAGAAGCTAAAGAAGAAGCTATGCGAGGCACCGATACTTTCTCTACCCGATGGAGTCGAAGACTTCGCTGTTTATAGCGATGCGTCTGGGGTTGGATTGGGTTGTGTTTTGACCCAAAGAGAAAAGGTGATAGCATATGCGTATCAACAACTAAAAGAGCATGAAAAGAACTACCCGACTCATGATTTGGAGTTGGCAGCGGTGGTTTTCGCTCTGAAAATATGGAGGCATTACCTCTATGGCACGAAGTGCAAACTTTTCACTGATCATAAGAGTCTCCAATATCTCTTCAATCAAAAAGAGTTAAATATGAGGCAACGACGCTGGCTAGAATTACTTAAAGACTACGACTGTGAGATACTTTACCATCCCGATAAAGCTAATGTTGTTGCTGATGCTCTCAGTCGGAAAGTCAATTTTGAAAGGAAAAGGCCAAGAGCATTGGGAGTTGAAGTTGTCTCGACCATTGTGGAAAGTATAAAGAAAGCTCAAGAGGAAGCTTCTGAAAAGAATGACTGAAAGGAGGAACGTTTGGGCAAAACGTTAGTGTTCGGTGTAAACAGTCATGGACTGAAGGTGTTCCAGGATCGGATTTGGATACCTAAGATTGGAGGAGTCAGAGATCTTCTGATGGAAGAAGCTCACAAGACCATGTACTCGATTCATCCAGGTAGCACTAAAATGTATAGGGACCTGAAACCCTACTACTGGTGGCCGACGATGAAGCTTGATGTTGCAAAGTATGTGGCATAGTGTGTGACTTGTGCGAGAGTCAAGACACAACATCAGAAACCGTATGGGAGTTTAGAACCTTTACTTGTGCCTATGGGTATGTGGGAAGACATTGCTATGGATTTTGTCACTAAACTTCCCAGAACAAAGAATGGTCACGACATGATTTGGGTGGTCGTCGATCGATTCACTAAGAGTGCGCATTTCATAGCAGCCTGGGAGAAATGGTCTATGGAAAAGCTTGCGAATTCTTATGTGAAGGAAATTGTGAGACTTCACGGTGTTCCGCTAGCAATTGTGTCGGATCGTGATAGTCGTTTCACCTCAAGGTTTTGGAAAAGTCTACAAGAGGAAATGGGTACCAAGTTATATTTAAGTACAGCTTACCATCCGCAGACTGATGGCCAGAGCGAACGAATGATACAAACACTTGAAGATATGCTAAGAGCATGTACCTTGGAATTCCTAGGTAACTGGGATGAACATTTACCGTTGGTAGAATTTTCCTATAACAATAGTTTTCACTCGAGCATTAAGATGGCACCTTACCAAGCTTTGTATGGAAAAAAGTGTCGTACGCCGTCTTGTTGGCTTGAGGCTGGGGAAAAGCAGTTTATGGGACCGGAGATGGTTCATCAAACTGCTGAAAAGTTGAAAATAATTAGGGAAAGAATGTTAGCAGCTCAAGATCGTCAAAAGAGTTATGTTGACAAAAAGCGAAGACTGATGACTTTTGAAGTTGGAGATTCGGTTTTGCTTAAAGTCTCGCCGTGGAAGAGACTTATAAGATTTGGTAAAAGGGGAAAATTAATTCCAAGGTTTATTGGACCGTTTAAAGTTCTTCAGAGGATTGGGAACCAAGCTTACAAGCTCGAACTACTAGAAGAACTGAATGGAATTCATAACACTTTTCATGTGTGTTATTTACGGAAGTTCACGGGGGAAGTTCCCGACATGATTCCACTTTTGGAGTTGAGAATCGATGAGAACAAAAGGTTGATTGAAGAACCAGAGGCAATTGTTGACCGAAAGACTAAGAAGTTGCGACGCAAGATGGTCGAGTTAGTGCTTGTCCGATGGAAACACACGAATGGGTCGAATCTCACCTGGGAGACGGAGAGTGACATGATGGGTCGCTATCCGCATTTGTTTGTTGAGGTGTGATTCCGGGGACGGAATCATTCTAAGGTGGGGAGAATTGTAACGCCTATGTTTCTGGGCTTGCCATTTTTAGCAATGTGATAGTCTAGGTTAACCTTTGTGACCCGTTTTGAAATAATAGAAGTGTATTATTTGAGTATTATGTGTTTTGTGCTTAATTGCTTAATTATGTGGTTTGATTAATTAAGAATAAAAATAAGCGTCAAAATTTAGGTGTAAAATAAACTTGATATCTTTAGATAATGTTGTAGTAATTGAAACAAGGTTTCCGAAGATATAAAGAATGCAAAAATCCGAGTTATAACGAAGCAGGTATGACCCGTCGAAGTTTCGCGACAGAACCAGCACCGCTGAATAACGTAAAAAGTGAAAGTTACGTTAGAGCGATATTTAGCCTTAGTGATCTAAACGAGAATCGAAGATCTCGTTGTTAGTATCAAAGCGATAAAAAGTTAGGCAAGAACGGACGTCAAACGAAGAAGTTATGAATTTATAACGAAATTTTCTGTCCCGGCCTACTAAAAATAAATAATAAAAAAATAAAATCAAAATTTGCCGACGGAGTCTAAACGAACGTTGTAGAGCGTAGTCTCACCTTCGCGTGGATATAAAGAACGTTGAAAATGGAGTTCGTATGAAGAAGATATGAATTTCCGAAGTTTATTAAATAATTAATAATTAAAATTAATTATTAAACCTCGGTATTATCCGGAGGCTAGTCACCGGACTCATCCGGAGTACGCCCCGCGTACAGCGACGAGTGTCGACACTCGCACTCGAGGACTTCGGATGACGCATGCAGTGATGTTTCGGAGGCAGTACGCCCCGCGTACTGCTGTACACCCCGCGTACTGCGAGGCATCAGCCTCCTATAAATAGGATGCGAGGGCAGCCGGCTTCTTTGCTATTTTTCTCCATTCTCTCTCCCGTTTTGCCTATTTTTGCATGCCAGAAATACCCCGAAGCCCCGGTAATATTCCCGAGTCCCGAAGCAAGTCCCGAGATCCCGAAGATCCCGAGAAGTG
Source organism: Lactuca saligna (assembly GCF_052625555.1). Taxonomy (NCBI): domain Eukaryota; kingdom Viridiplantae; phylum Streptophyta; class Magnoliopsida; order Asterales; family Asteraceae; genus Lactuca; species Lactuca saligna. The sequence goes on from NC_136422.1 coordinate 129,002,391, forward strand.
CGGTTTCCGAGCTGAAGCTCTGCCCGCGAGAAGTTCGATTTTTGTAGAGATCTTCTAGATCTGCTAAGGATTACTACTTTTGCAAGTCGTAGTGTTGTCCGATCATCTTCTGATCAAGTGAGTGTATACTACCTTTCATAAACACAATAATAATACAAGTATGGTTTGAGTGTATTAAGTATATTGTTGTTTATATGTGTGAGTGCGTTGTTACTTTCTTCTAACGCATAATTATCAAGTATTTAATATAAAATACGAGATATGTGTATATTTTGTTGTTATATGCGTGAATGTGTATTCACTTTCTTCTATCTTACAGATCTGATTATTTCTATATGAAATACGTGTTATGTGTGTGTGCCTCATCTGTTATATGGAAAATGTATTGATCAAGCATGCTATACAGGTTTTGAAAATATGTATAAAAATGTATGTTTTTATCTACTAATATGTTGGGTAGAACATGGGTAGATAGTTGGTGTGTAATAAACAGATGAGAGGCCTCGATGTTGTTTTGATCCAGTCATCTAGGGAATTTAGATGACAACCACGGACTTTTCTAGACAGTCCAGTGGAACGCTAGCAGGCTCATAATCTGTAGGTGTTAATGAACTTGGGTGCTCATTCGCTGTATTCCATCCCCCTCATGGTTGCCTTATTTGACTTATATTGCTGAGGAACCCCCGTAGCATGTGTTGTCACCCCGATGAAAATTATTCTTAGATTAGGTCCCTTGTGTTAGTTATTTTAGGGACATAAAGTGAGAATAACGGGAATGGGTAACTGGGTTATTGTTGGTTGATAATAATTAATTTAATTATTTATTGTGGGTTGAAAACCCTATATGCTCACCAGGCTCCCAAGCGTGACCCACTCAGTTTTATTTGTATTACAGGAAGTGGCGCAAGGGCGTAAGATGGGTGAACCATCAAGTTGTTTTGTTTACAAGTCTGTATATGTATATATTTGTTGAATGACTTGTAATGTTATCGTTTATGCTTATTGGTCTGTATCGGAACATGACACCCTGAGTTTTGATTATATAATGAAAATACATTTCTTTTATGAAATGCTTTGGTAAAAATTGTTTTATCATGTTTTGTTTTTGGGAACAAATTCCGCAACTCTTTCAAATCAAAAGGATTTACTCTGAAATTATTTTAAAAGCATAACTGACAATCGGTCTTTTCTGGCCGAGATTTTGGGGATGTCACATTGACCATAGAAGATTTTTCTCCTTTAGGAGAGGAGACCATTTCTAGACTATTACCTTTGCCATTGTTAGGGTCCATGAAAATTTGGGATGCAGGTCTTCCATTCAAATTTGCTTGACCAGTGCACCACATCATTACTGATTCAACAGCAATTAGCAAATATGTAAGATCAATAAGGGTCATGTTGTGATCTATCATATAGTAGTCATTAACGATTTGACCATACGACTCGGGAAGTGATTGATGAACCAAGTCAACAGTCAACTTCCTTGGGAAAATTACACCCAACATTCCCAGCCTATCAATATGCAACTTTATCTCCAAGACATGAGCATATACAGACTTTCCATCTTCGTGTTTACTTGCTAATAGGGCATGAGTGACCTTGAACTTTTCAAGTATGATTTCTAGTTCCTCGATCAAAACGTGGAACATCATCTTCATGAAGAAAGCTTTTTCCAAAAGATTCGGGAATACCATAGTTTTTTGAACAAGACATCTAGAAGTGAGAAATTCAAGTTAGTTGATTCAATCCTTAATATAACACCCAAATGAAATATTAAGGCTAGGACCCAACACAATAATTTTACAATTCGGAAGAGGGATTTCGTAATCTAATTGTAAATTATTTTTCGGTAGGTAAATGATGATTTACCAATTCCACCACGATAATGAAATTTGAAACGAATTAGATTTTTAAATGAAACTCTTATACCTTTTGAGATTCATTGAACTTTTCAATAGCATGTTTAATCTCGAATATGCCCTTTAATTTTGTGACTAGGATACCGAGGATCATAAATAAGGTGTGAATAACCATGAAAATTAGTTTGGTACTCTCGAAGTCATGTATCATCTAATCAATGTGCCGGTTAACCACACACGCTCCATTGAACTATGATAACCTACGAGCTACCCATTACCATCCTTCATTAGTCTCATATTAGTGTGTTGGTTAGCCACACACACTCAACTAACGACCAATAACGTATAATGTGCAATTTCATGGGTTAGCATCAAATTCAAATTTTTCCTAAAGTAACTAAGATTTGGAAATTTATAAAACATTTAGTTACTTTGTGTAATTATCATTATACTTTTTAATGATAATTAATGTCTTATCCTACCCGTTCGGCTAACGACCCTCCACTAGTCAAGTATGTAGTAGGTGAGAGTAGACACCCATTCAATTGTCATTTTATTGGCAATTTCCTTATACCCCCTTATAGACCAGCTTCGTGAACGAGGCCTACTAATGGTAAGACTGACTTTTATTTATACATATATAATATATCAAACTTTTAATTTTAAATAGTATAAGGGTGTATTGTATACAATTAAAATACTAGATGGTTTAATCTATTAATAATTTAGACTCTTAATTTTAATTAAATTTAAACCATGTCATTATGGATTTATTAATTCGCTCTTTTAATTAAACTCTTAATTAATTTAATAACACCATAAGGGTGAAATTTGAACTATTCAAAATATCAAGGTTCTAAATTTAAGATTTCAAAATTAAAGCTATTTAATCAAATTTAAATTACAAAACCACGAGGTGCTCTTTTGAAACTTTTCAAAATACTAGGGTTTAAGAATTTAATATTTCAAAATTAAAACTTTTAATTAAATTTTAAATTCCAAAACTTGAGGAAAAGTTTTGAAACTTTTCAAAATCTTTTAAATAAAATTTGAGAACAATTAAATTAATCATATAATTTATCTATATCACAAAATTTGACCTAATCTAATTTCATATAGAAAGATAATTCACATCAAATTCTACAAACAATCAATTTATCACATAAACAATTAATTATCTCAAAATTTGACAATTATCCTTCAATTGGATGAGGATAATCATTACCTTATCATAAAAAACAATTTTTTAATAGTCAAAACAGGTTGTGGTAATGATCCTAATCCAATTCTAGCCCAAAAACTTGAAAATATGCCAACAGATGATCCAACTCGTCGACTCAAGCAATAGACTCATCGAGGTCACCAGTCAAAGAGCAGATTTCAATTTGCTCCAACATGAACAATTAACCAACGCATCAATATAACAGAAAACGCCCTAGGCTCTGATACCACTGATGGGTTTTGAGCACTATAAGAATCAAATGGTGCACATACAACCCTAATGCTTTGGATCTAAGTTTTCTCAAGTGATACATGCAATTTTCATATTATCCGAAACATGAAGCCTAACTAGCATATAATTTTGAGATTTACAACATAAAACGAGTTAAGATAAATACCTCTTTGATGTAGCTTGTAAAACTTGGCCTTTCAAAAGCTTAGTACCTCAAATTTGATACCTCAAATAAGTCACAAACACAAAAAACAGTGGAGGATTGTGAGAGATTGTCTAGGAGGCACCAAAATTTGGCTAGGGTTTCTTCTTGGAAGTCTTGGCTGATTTTGGGAAGGTTAGGGGTTCAATTTATAATGTGGAATCCTTAGGGTTTCTTATATAAAACCCTAATTTACTTAAGCCTTTAAGTATTCCAATAATCCATATGATAGGCCCTTTGGACTAACTCTTCATGGACTCTCATATAGATTTATTCCATCTATAGTCAACATGGATCATTGGCCCAAACTATAGGTATTACTGATTTACTAAATTAGTCCATGTAAATGTAATCAGTCTCTTTTGATAACTAAATTTATTCCAAATTAATTGTTGATCAATACCAATTAAATAATATGATTTCTCAATTAATATATTATTCTTATAGTATATTAATAAATCAAAAATATTCTCTTTCTCAAATATCTATTCTATCAAATTGCACCGGTGAAGGCAACCCAAAAGGACCATGCTACTATTAGGTCAAGTACATACCAATTATAGTTATGGGCTTAAACACATAATCCAACACACTCTTCTTTTTATGACACAAACCAGGACCTTTATTCAATATGTATCAAATTAGGAAAAGGGAAAGGTTTTGAATTGATGAATGAGGAACACTCCCTAAGTCTTGTTGAAACTGAAGTGTCGTTTTATGATCCTACATATTTGCAACAGATGGAGAATGCATTTTCTGCTTTATTATGTGGTGATTTCTTATCAGAGCTTGACTTCCCTATATGTTCGGTTGGTGAACTTTGGGATTTTATGTATGATCATACTGGAGGTGGTAAGTCTACAAGTGGTGGAGGTAATCAAGGTGTTTAGAAGGTTATGGTAGTCGGTTTCTGTTGGCAGTGATATTTGGTTGATGTTGTATGGATAATAGTTTTTTTTATCGCTGTTTTTGCTACTATTTTTTTACGGTTGTTTCTTGATATTATATTTTCCTTTTTCATATCTAATTTCTCAGTTTCATGGCCTTTGTGATTGTCCTTTGTTATTCTTGTACTTTTGTTTGTTTTGCACTGGTTGCTAAGTGTTCATGAACAACCATTCCACTTGTCTGTGATAATATTATTTTGGTTTTTAATATATATATATATATATATATATATATATATATATATATATATATATATATATATATATATATATATATATATATATATGACAACTGTCAAATTCAGGTCATTTTCAGACTCATGTATTTTTTTCATAAACCATATATGCACATCATGTCATGGACTAGTACTAGAAATTAGGCCATAACCTTGTAGAAACTAGGATCCAACTAAAATCTAGGACTAATATATTTGACTCTTACGATTCTAGTAAGTTGTCTAGCTATTGTAGGAAATGCCAATACCCAAATTCGAGCAAAATCCAAACATTTGTTAAAACTGAAAGAGGGTATGAAACTCTAAAAACAAATTAAAATCTTCTAAATTCACTTCATTATTATGTTTAATATCTAACAATGTTCCAAAATCCCTAAAGAGCCCTAAAATCCAAATTTCTAAACTTTAAAACCTATAAACTCTATAAGTTTGGCTGTAAACCTCATTATATCAAATAATTATTTATAGGATATAATCAAAGATAGAAAATTTTAATTATCAAACATTAATCATACTTTATGAGCTAAAAATAAAGATTTTTAATAAATCAAAGATTTAAATAAAGAAGCCTTTTTATGAAAATTAGGATTTTATAAAAACTGAAATGATGAGTTATTAAATTTAAATTATGAGAGAGAGAGCTTTTCTCATCCCCCCAAAATCCGGCCACCCTCTCTCCAAGTCACTCTCTTCCCAAAAATCTTAATCATTATTTCACTTCTTTACTCCATCTCCCTCTCTTCACTCTCTCTCACACTCCACCACTTATACCACTCCTTTTCTCTCTTTCTCCCTCTAAACCCACGAAAATCTCTAGCCAAGAACACCCCCAAGCTCAAAATCTTCATCTTCTAGGGTTGTTCTTCAAAGTAATCACGCAAATCCTTCATTCTCTATCACTTTTCTTTCAAGTCTTTAAAAGTTTTCTTACACTTATTTCTTCTCCTACACCATTCTTTATGAACATTCATGTGCATAACCATGAACGTCGAGTTTGATGATGGTGGCGGTAGGATTTCACCCAAGAACAATACATGTTGTTTGATGGTGAAATCCAAGGACCAAAACCTATACCAAACCTTAGAATATGACTTTTTACTAGTTTTAAATGTTCATCCACCACATGCATCCATATTTTCCTTTGAAAACATCACTCTAAACAAAATATGACCATGCATGATCTTCAAACCGTGATGCATGTGATGAACATCAAGCTTAAAGCCTTGATGATCAAAGTATATTGTTAATAGTGCATGTAAAGGATTTTATTCATAAAAAAATATAAATATCCTTTTATGTTCAAAATAAATTTTCTTAGAATCCCACTAAGAAAATAAGATGATCTTAAAAATTCCAAAAGTTGTTTTCATTTCTTTGATTTATTGTAATTGTTACCAAGGTCATAAATCATTTAAAATACTTTCTGAGGTCCATAAATCCTAGATAAATTCTTGGATGACCCCTAAAGTAAATAAAGGCCTCTCATTAAGTTTCATTGATTTTTGTTATCGATTGGTATGATTTTGAATTTTCTTTTTGTTTAGTTCCAATAACCAGTTTAGGAAATATGAAATGATCATCTATGATTTTTCGTAGCTCCTAAACCATGTGGAATACTCAAAAAAATATTTTAGTGATTTTTCATAATGTATTTACAATTTTCCATGATTTTTTTGTATATAATGGACTAAAAACAGGAAAATTAGTCTTACTCATCCAAAATTCATGAAAATTTACTAGAACACCTTATAATACATTAGGATGCTACAAAAAAAGTTAGATGATTTTTCTCTTCTATATGTTATTTTTCTTCTATTTCTTAAGATTAAATACACTTAAATCTACAAAATCGGACTCCAATATATAAAAATCACCTTTGGTATGATGTACATTACATATGAAGTTTAAAAAAGGTTTGGTAAATTCCCTTATATGTTTAATAATTATTCACGAATTCATGTTTATTTAAGTGAATAAAACAAAGAAAAATAACCAAACTATTTGAAAATGAACTTTTATACATTTCTTAGCTTTTATATGTGTAATAACAATGGTACAAAAAGTTTATGGAATTTTGGAAACTATGTTCTATTTATCTCCATTTTTGTTAGAATAAATGCACAAAAATCATAAAATCGGGTTAACCTATTTAAAAATCCATTTTTATATTTTTAAAGCCTATGTATGCTGAATAACAGTGTTACAAAAAGTTTAGGAACTTTTATTAACCGAATGCTATTTTTCACAAATTTATATTGATATAAAGGGTTAAAATTAGGAAAAATAACTAATCACATCAAAAACTCAAAGGAAATTTTCTGGAAGACCTCTATTGTATTTGGAATGAAAATATAAAGTTTGAAATTTTTTGGAAACTGTTTGATAACATTTTGGATTTTAAGAGTTTAAAACACATTTAAATGTGTTGAAATACCCTCAATTAATATTACAAAAATCTGGAAAATAACATCCAAAATTGTCTCAATCACATGAGTTATAAAATTTCACCATTTCAGAAAACTTGTTACCAAATAATTAAAAGCCAATACTTAAAACTAAAATTGGCATTTCTCTATATGTAGAATTTAGTATATTACCGTTAGATTTCAACATAGAAACTCAATAGTGAGTGTTTGATGTCGTTGGATCCCGGTAGTAAGGTATTGGTGTACTCCGAGGCACCACTTGTAGCAACTTCAAACATTGTGAGTATTCACGTTTCCCCTATTTTCAGTTTTTAAATGTTTTGGGGTCCTAACTATTCATGTTTGATGTATCTATAATGAATTGTATCAAACTTGATTGCTATATTTTGTTATGTATTTGTATGCAACTTGAAAGATGGGGCCTTATCATCTTAAGTTCCTTACACATTACTCCAACCGTTAACTCTTTGAGCCAATGGTAACTATGAATAGCGCTATTTGGAATTGACAACTCCTCACTCGTCCGATTGCTTGAGTGCATTTTACCATGTTTATCTATGGAACGGTAAGCATAGATGTTGATAGGGCGTCAATCTTAGGCTTGGTTGTGAACTCATTGTTGATTGTTACACACATACAAAGATTATTACATGCATGCAAACTTGTTACTTATTTTAGCAATACACTTTTATTTATGGAAATTTTATATCAAATCTTGATTTGGTAAACCTGTGAACTCATCAACTCTTTTCATAGTTGACCCTCATTTTACAAGCTTTTTTAGGAAATAATTACTAAGTGGATATAAAGATTCATTATCATAGAGCATGATGCATCGTGTGGAAGTCATTTTATGAAGTTAACTTTTGAACAATGTTATTTTGGGAAACTTCTATTTTTTTTTAAATGATGGGTTGTAAACTTTAAATTATTACTATAGTGACGTATCTCTATCTTAACTAATGAAACCATTATCGCTGTCATATCCTTCGTTTCCACTTTAGCGGGGTGCGACAATATATATATATATATATATATATATATATATATATATATATATATATATATATATATATATATATTGCCTAGGTTTTGGTATGCTTTGCTGCAAAACTGATAGCATATGTGGTTGACCATCTTCATTTGTTGTTTTGTTGAATGGCTTACTGTTACGTTGCTTTATGCGTTAAGCACATCATTGTATTTAGGTTTTGCAACGATCAAATTCTTTAAGTGCCCAACTGTCCAAGATATGTTTATGCAATGACCCAAATTTTCCATCTTTCAACAAGGTTAGTTTTCATTACTTGAATATTAATTTTTGATGGTCATTTCAGTGTTTAGGGTTATAAATTCAATAAAATAAAAATAAAAAAGGATGTTATTTTATACATAAAAGATTAATGTTGGGGTATTTAAGATAATTCTAATCATAAAAAAAAAAGAATAATATGAATTGAGGGGCCAAAGGGTCATAAAAGGAAACTTGAATTGATTACTTATTAGGGTTAGGAGTGCTTAGAAGTCACTTATTATAATTGAGGGGTTAATGTTGGGGAGTAATGTAAGTAGGTTGATGGTGGAGAACCGTATTCCTTATAGATCGTGTAATTTCACTTTCCGAACTAATATTTCTAACCTGTCTCTAGGTTATAGGAAATCCATTATAGGATAATCCAAAAGGATACTTGTGTATCTAGACACAGAAACACAATACAAATCGCTAAAGAGTTCTGAGTTTTTTCAAGAAGAAGAAGAGTTGAGAAGGGTTCTCTACTGCTCAAAAGAAGAGTTGTATATATACATGAAGGATAAGGGGTTTTATCTTTTAAATTAGTTAGGAGAATGTCAAATTTAATGTCCTAGTCATTGTTTTCCAAAACTGACAAGATTTGTCAATCTTAACATAATCACCCACTAGAATTTGGTTTTTCCATAATCAAACTATTTCAATTTGTTGAATACCTTTCGGGGGTCTGCCCCTTAGACTACCGCTAGTGAATCTACCCCTTGGATGCCACTAAGCGCTCTTCCCCTTGGACCCTACAAGGGAGCACGACCCCCTTGACCCAGTCATTTTGTTGTATCGGCTTATAATTCAATCTTATATATGCATGAACTCTGCATTCGCTAAGTATGATATATGCATGGAAATTGGATGTGATGTAAAATGTTATAACTTGTAATTAATAGTTTGCATGTTTACATAAGAGGATCTTGGGAAGTAATACACTAGAAAAAAAATTTAATAAATACGCATGATTACTTAGGGTGGGAAAATATGTAATTCCTTAAAAGTTGAATTAATAATAAATGTATTAGAAGGGGGAATACATGAGTGGGGCAAAGGGTAACAACCTATACAGAGGTGTGTATCTTATCCAAATTATTTGATGATCTAGTGGTTTGAAATATACCTACAGGATAAGATCCTAAGCCAATAGAGACATCAAGTGGTTTTTCTAGACAACCACTCAAGACATGGTCAATGTGGTGGGTGAACTGGAGTGATGTTGGCAAAGCGATAGGGCTAGCGCAAACATCACGATGGATTCGGGAGGTCTAACATGAGGTAATTGACACAAGTTGTACCAATCGTTAATGACAATGTGTGTACTTGTATATGCAACATAGGAGTAGCGAACTGTAACGTCCCGATAATTTGAAGTACCTAAAAACATTTAAAAGCATAACTGTAAGCGAAATCTTAGAGAGTTCCCCCTACATACCCCACACAATAATACATACAATGCATGCACACATGAGCCTAAAATTTTCCTAGACCGCCTCACGAGACTTACATGATGCTTGGACCGCTCTACCCAGCCTACAGTCTACTGGCCCGCCTTCCAAGTCCTATAGTTGTTGGACCACTCCCTTGGGCCTACAGTCTAACTTAACTGCTTCGCAAGGCCTACAGTACACTGGACCATCCGGTATCTTGTCATATAGCACAAAGTAGGATCGCCTGAACCCAACAACCACAATATGTTGACATATGCAAAAAGATAAATAATAACCAGCAAAACACAGGTAATCATAACAAATCTATTAATCTGACAGATCACTACATCATGCACACATAAGGATACATGATGCATCACAAAGTATAGTAAGAAAACTCACTTTGAAGTCTAGCAAATAACAACACAACTGTCTCAAATCCCAAAACTGGTACTATAGGTCATGTACACAACAATCAGGGACCAATCCTTAAACACTAAGGCTAATCCTTCACGTCGTGGGAACTACTCTAGCCTTCTTAATGCATTAAGTTCTTAAACAATAAGGCCACACATCCATACTTTCTAGAAGGCTTTCCTACACCTAATGCATCATAAAAATCAGTGCTTTATGGACATGCACTTCCAATGCATGTCTCTTCTAATCTAGGTCAAAATATAGAAAAAAAACTTGTGCATGAGACTAAAAACACCATACAACTCTAAATCTCGAACATAAAAACCCTAAGCGTAGGATAAATATTGTTTCCATGACCTAAATTTCTAAGTAGTCGGCAGGCCGAGCTATGGTTAGATATATATTATTGCTTAGTTAGCTAATTTGGGTAGGTGTAGTCAATATGTTTCCATGACCAAAATTTATAAGTAGTCGGCGGACCGAGCTATGGTTAAATAAATATTGTTACTAAGTTATCTAACCAGGTAGCCATGGTCAATATGTTTACTTGACCAAAATTTCGAAGTAGTCAGTGGAACAAGATATAATTAAATAAATATCGTTGCCTAGTTGGCTAACCAGGTAGTTGTGGTCAATATGTTGTCATGGCTAAAATTTCTAACTAGTCGTCGGACCGAGCTACAGTTAGATAAATATTGTTGCTTAGTTGGCTAACAGGATATCCGTGGTCAATATGTTTACATGACCAATTCTAAGCAGTCGGTAGACTGAGCTACGGTTAGATAAATATTGTACTCATTATTTCGCCATTAAACCATCATTGAAAAGATTAAGAAGGTAGCCACTTTGCTTCTACATATTTTCATGGATAAGGTTCATGACTACGAGCTTGCTCTAGGGAGTTTCCTCAACATGTCACACATAATTGAGGTTTTTGCTATCTGGGCATACTTTTTTCATTTTGGAGTTCAAGTTTATGTGTCGTCCCCTGTTACCCCAACCATGTTTGTCCACTTTTCTTACTTCCCCATCAAACAAGGCAGCTTGGTTTGATGCATCCCTTTCACTTTTTTTTGCTAACGACCTCTCTTTTAGCACCTTGCCCGACTTTCATGCTATAGATGTGTATGGTTTTGTATACTACAACATCCTATGGTGCACATACAACCCTAAATACCTTGGATATATGTTTTCACAAATTATACATGCAAATGGTTTCCAAGGCATTACACCTATAACTAGCATGCATTTAACATAAACCATATAAGATACTAGTTAGGGTAACATACCTTTTATGTAGCTTGAAGTCTTGATGTTTTTGGCCTTAAGAGCTTATCCTTAATAGTGTGGAAGCCTCAAATGAAGTCACAATACATCATGGACAAAGGATGAAACTTGAGAGAGAATTTATACACACTAAAACCATCCATATCCTCCAAGAATACATTAGTGGTCATTTTGGCTACGAAGTAACATATTTATATATGGAATTCCAAAGGTCATGGGTTAACCCAAGCCCATACCCATGGGTTTATGATCCATGGTTCATGTGGCCCAACTCTTTATGTATCCATACATAAACTTGGTCCAACATGGATCATAATCCCGACACATATAAATATAACTAATTACCATAATTAGTCCCCACAGATTTAAATTAGTCTCCTTTGCTCACTAAATTAATTCTAAATTAATTCTTGATCAATACTAATTAAAACATATAAAACCTTCTCTCAAGAGTCCATCCTAACAAATTGTCCTAATGATATGCAACCCAAATAGACCATACTACTCTTGGGTTAAGTACATACCAACAATAGTTATGGGCTTAGATATCTAATCCAACAGTCTCCCACTTAGATAAGTCTAAAACTATTATTGCAAGTACGACTCCAAAACCCGACTAGCAATCTTATCTTTTAAAAGTCGATGTCAAAATCTGACCTAGTCAAGGACATGTCCATTAGATAAGGGATTATATATTCATCTATTCTAGATATCATATGGACTGAGACATGGATTATATTCATTCTCTCTGTCCATTTGTTGTTTCCCGATTTCCGATTTATGACGACCAACTAATTGAACAAATTCAAATCAGTCTAAGCCAAGCCGAGCACTTACGTTTGTCATCACTAAATCATCGAGGGGCCCACAGATATCGCTTTTATCCCTCCAAGGGTAAAATGGATGGATAAACCCACCCATATGCTTGTACTAACTACTTGTTGAATCATCACAAAGGCACATTTTATAACATCAAGTTACTGATGCGTTTTCGTACAATCAATGTATAACTAACTCATAGTCAACAAATAATATCTCTAGGTTTGAAGAATATAAGATATTATCGTCTCATGATCACTCGTGATAAAATCCATGAAGTGATTCAAATGAGCATGGGTTTAATCTAATACTCAGAACTTATGAGCACTTATGAATGTTGCAGCAACTTTTGCTATGTCTAAACACTTTAGACATCTACAAGCCCAATTCATGACAGTCTTGATTCATATTGTGACATCCCCAAAATCTCGGCCAGAAAAGACCGATTTCATTTATGCTTTTAAAAATAATTTTCAGAGTAAATCCTTTTAATTTTAAAAGAGATGCGGAATTTGTTCCCAAAAACAAAACATGATAAAATAGATATTTATCAAAACATTTCATAAAGAAATATGATTTCATTTCATAATCAAAAGTCGGGATGTCATGTTCCGATACAGGTCATAAAGCATAAACGATAGCATTACAAGTCATTCAACAAATATATACATATACAGACTTGTAAACAAAACAACTTGATGTTCGCCCATCTTAAGCTCTTGCGCCACTTCCTGTAAAATAAATCAACTGAGTGGGTCAGGCTTGGGAGCCTGGTGAGCATATAGGGTTTTCAACCCACAATAATTATATTTAATTTCAACAATCAACAATAAACCCGATTACCCATTCCCGTTATCCTCACCTTACGTTCCTAAAAATAACGTCTATTATAAGGAACCTATTTCAGGATTTTTCATCGGGACGGACATCACTGCAGAGGGGCTTCCTCAACAATAAGTGTCCTAAAGGCAACCATGTGGGGGATAGAGTACACCGGTGAACACGTCGTTCACAACACCTACAGGTAATGAGCCTGCTAGTGTTCCACAGGACAGTCTAGAATAGTCCGTGGTCGTCATCCATACTCTGCTGAATGACTAGAATAACACCAATAACACCGAGGCCTCTCATCTGTTTATTACACACCAATTATCTACCCATGTTCTACCCAACATATTAGTAGATAAAAATATACATTTTTATACATAGTTTAAAAACCTGTATAACATGCTTTAAGCAAAACATATTCCACATAACAGATGAGGCATACACACATAACACGTATTTCATAGAGAATACATCAGATCTGTAAGATAGAAGAGAGTGAATATACACTCACACGTATAACAACCAAATATATACACCTAACACGTATTTTATATGATATACTTCATAATATTGCGTTGGAATGAAAATAACTACACACTCACTTGATCAAAAGATGATCGGGCAGCACTACGGCTTGCAGAAGAGGTGTTTCTCCGTAGATCTGGAAGATCTTCACAAAACCAGGCTCCTCGCGGGCAGCGTTTCAGCTCGGGAATAACGCTCTTCGGGATCCTCGGGGCTTCGGATCTTACTTCGGGGCTCGGGAATGATACCGGGGATTTGGGATATGATTGGCACGCAAATCGAGGCAAAGGACCAGAGAGAATGATGAAATTTGCAAAGGAAACTCGGCTGCTTCGGGTCTCCTTTTATAGGTGTTGAACCCTCGCACGTACGCGGGGCGTACAAGGCTACGCGGGGCGTACGCCTCGGTGGTCGTCAGCGCTTACGTCATCGGTCCATCTCCGTCATTGCATACGACTCGCTACTCCGTAGAACTCGAGTGCCCTATGCTGTACGCGGGGCGTACAGCAGTACGCGCTGCGTACTTCGGATAGACCGCCTCTCCTTCTCTTCGGATAATATCGGAGTTAAATTAAAATAAATATAAAATATTTATTAAAACTTCAAAAATTCATATCTCCTTCATACGAACTCCGTTTTCGACGTTCTTTATATCCACGCGAAGGTGAGACTACGCTCTACAACTTTCGTTTAGACTCCGTCGGCTAATTTTGACTTTTATTTTTATTATTTATTTTTAGAAGGCCGGGACAGAAAAACTTTGTTATAAATTCATAACTTCTTCGTCTGACGTCCGTTCTCACCTAACTTTTCATTGTTTCGCTACTAACAACAAGATCTTCGATTCTCATTTAGATTGTTTCGGCTAAAAACCGCTCGATCTCAAATCGAGTATTCGGGCTGCATACTGCCACGTCGAAACTTCAGAAAATCATAACTTCCTCATACGAAGTCAGATTTGGGCGTTCCTTTTATGAATGCTCTCGGTTTAACGAAATCTACGACTTTCGTTTAGATTGCTAAGGCTAAATATCGCTCTATCTTAAATTCATATTTTTACGTCACTCAGCGTCGTACCGGTTCTGTCTCGAAACTTCGATAGGTCATAACTTCTTCGTTATAACTCGGATTTTGGCATTCCTTATATCTCCGGAATCCTTGTTTCGACCACTACAACTTTATGCAAAGATGTCGGGCTTATCTCACACTTAACTTTTTGACGCTTATTTTATTCTTAATTCATTAAATTATAAAAATTAAGAAAATACACACATAAATCACATAATTCACATAATTCACAAATAATACATTCTTATTATTTCAAGTTGAGTTACAAGTTTAACCTAGACTATTACATTGCTAAAATTGGCAAGCCTAGAAACACGGGCGTTACAATTCTCTCCACCTTAGAATGATTCCGTCCCCGGAATCACACACCAGCAAACAAATGCGGATAGCGACTCATCATGTCACTCTCCGTCTCCCAGGTGAGATTTGGCCCATTCGTGTGTTTCCATCGGACAAGCACTAACTCCACCATCTTACGTCGCAATTTCTTAGTCTTTCGGTCAACAATTGCCTCCGGTTCCTCAATCAACCTTTTGTTCTCATCGATTCTCAACTCTGAAAGTGGAATTATGTTGGGAACTTCTCCCGTGAACTTCCTCAAATAACACACATGGAAAGTGTTATGAATTCCATTCAGTTCTTCTGGTAGTTCGAGCTTGTAAGCTTGGTTCCCAATCTTCTGAAGAACTTTAAACGGTCCAATAAACCTTGGACTTAACTTTCCCCTTTTTCCAAATCTTATAAGTCCCTTCCACGGCGAGACTTTAAGCAAAACTAAATCTCCAACTTCAAAAGTCATAGGTCTTCGCTTTTTGTCAGCATAACTCTTTTGACGGTCCTGAGCTGCTAACATTCTCTCCCTAATTATTTTCAACTTTTCAGCAGTTTGATGGACTATCTCCGGCCCCATAAACTGCTTTTCCCCAGCCTCAAGCCAACAAGATGGCGTACGACACTTCTGTCCATACAAGGCTTGATAAGGTGCCATCTTTATGCTCGAGTGAAAACTATTATTATAGGAAAATTCTACCAAAGGTAAATGTTCATCCCAATTACCTAGGAATTCCAAGGTACAAGCTCTCAGCATATCTTCAAGTGTTTGTATCGTCCGTTCGCTCTGACCATCAGTCTGCGGATGGTAAGCTGTACTTAAACACAACTTGGTACCCAATTCCTCTTGTAGACTTTTCCAAAATCGTGAGGTGAAACGGCTATCACGATCCGACACAATCGTTAACGGAACACTGTGAAGTCTCACAATTTCCTTCACGTAAGAATTCGCAAGCTTTTCCATAGACCATTTCTCATTGGCTGCTATGAAATGCGCACTCTTAGTGAATCGATCGACGACCACCCAAATCATGTCGTGACCATTCTTTGTTCTGGGCAGTTTAGTGACAACATCCATAGTAATGTCTTCCCACTTACCCATAGGCACAGGCAATGGTTCTAAACTCCCGTACGGTTTCTGATGTTGTGCCTTGACTCTTGCACAAGTCACACACTTGGCCACATACTTCGCAATGTCGAGCTTCATCATCGGCCACCAATAATAGGGTTTCAGGTCCCTATACATTTTAGTGCTACCGGGATGAATTGAGTACATGGTCTTGTGAGCTTCTTCCATCAGAAGATCTCTGACTCCTCCTGTCTTAGGTATCCAAATCCGATCTTGGAGCACCTTCAGTCCGTGACTGTTTACACCGAACACCAACGTTTTGCCCAAACGTTCCTCCTTCCGGTCATTCTTCTCCGAAGCTTCCTCTTGAGCTTTCTTTATACTTTCTAAAATAGTCGAGACAACTTCAATTCTCAATGCTCTTGGCCTTCTCCTTTCAAGATTGACTTTCCGACTGAGAGCATCAGCGACAACATTGGCTTTACCGGGGTGGTAAAGTATCTCACAGTCGTAGTCTTTAAGTAGTTCCAGCCAGCGTCGTTGCCTCATATTCAATTCTTTCTGACTAAAGAGATATTGGAGACTCTTATGATCAGTGAAAAGTTTGCACTTCGTGCCATAGAGGTAATGCCTCCATATTTTCAGAGCGAAAACTACCGCTGCCAACTCCAAATCATGAGTCGGGTAGTTCTTTTCATGCTCTTTCAGCTGTCGAGATGCATACGCGATCACCTTATCTCTTTGGGTCAAAACACAACCCAATCCAACACCAGACGCATCGCTATAAACAGCGAAGTCTTCAACTCCATCGGGTAGAGAAAGTATCGGTGCCTCGCATAATTTCTTCTTTAGCTTCTCGAATGCTTCTTTATGCTTATCACTCCAAGCATAAGTAGCTCCTTTGTGGGTCAAAGCTGTTAATGGACTAGCAATCGAAGAAAAGCCTTGGATAAACCTTCGGTAATATCCGGCTAATCCTAAAAAGCTTCGAATCTCCGTGGGACTTTTTGGTTGTTCCCACTTCATTACAGCTTCAATCTTTGCTGGATCAACCATTATACCTTCTTGGTTGACCACGTGACCCAAGAATTGGACTTCTCGAATCCAAAAATCACATTTGGAGAACTTCGCATATAGCTTCTCCTTCTTCAAGACTTCCAAAACTTCTCGCAAGTGTCTGCCATGCTCCTCTTGGCTTTTTGAATAAATCAGAATGTCATCAATGAACACTATCACAGATTTATCAAGGAACGGATTACAAACCCTGTTCATTAAATCCATGAATGCTGCTGGAGCATTGGTTAGTCCAAACGACATAACCAAAAACTCATAGTGTCCATATCGGGTTCTGAATGCAGTCTTCTCTATATCCTACTCTCTTACTTTTAGCTGATGATATCCTGACCTCAAGTCGATCTTTGAGAAATAACTTGAACCTTGTAGCTGATCGAATAGGTCATCAATCCTCGACAACGGATATCTATTCTTTATTGTTGCCTTATTCAGCTCTCGGTAATCAATGCACATCCTCATGCTTCCATCTTTCTTCTTTACGAATAACACCGGAGCTCCCCAGGGTGATGAACTAGGTCTAATGAAACCTTTGTCTAATAACTCCTGAAGTTGCATCATTAGCTCCTTCATCTCCGTCGGTGCTAATCGATAAGGTGCTTTTGCAATTGGCGTTGTTCCGGGCAACAAGTCAATACGAAATTCTACTTGTCGATCGGGCGGTAATCCAGGAAGATCTTCGGGAAATACTTCCGGATAATCACACACAACAGGAATATTTTGCATCACCTTCTTTTCCTTCTTAGCATCGATCACGAATGCTAAATATAATGTACATCCCTTGGTCAAACACTTTCTGGCTTTCATTAGGGAAATGATTCCAGAATTTACTCTGCGTTTATCTCCATACACCATAAACGATTCCTTTCTAGGCGAATTCACTTTCACTATTTTCTTCTTGCATAAAATTTCGGCATCATTGGCACTAAGCCAATCCATTCCCAAAACGATGTCGAAACCATTAAGTTCTATAGGTAATAATTCCTCGTGGAACTTATTCCCATTCAAATCAATTAAAATGTTTTTCATACGATGGCTAACAGGTACAATCTTGCCACTAGCAACTTCGACTAATAAAGCATTATCTAGTCTCACAATAGGCAAAGCTAGTTTTCTACCAAATTCATGCGATATAAAGGAGTAGTTGGCTCCAGAATCAAATAAAATTTGGGCAGGCAAATTGTTAACGAGAAAGGTACCTGAAGCGACATCAGCTTCATCTTTAGCAGCTTCCAGTGTCATCTGGAATGCTCTCGCCTTTGGCTTTGGCGGAATGTTGGGTCTTGCTGCCTCCTTCTTCTTCGGACAATCCCTTGAGATGTGCCCCTCCTCACCGCAACCATAACAAACATTCTTGGTGAAGGTGCATTCGTTGGCATAATGCCCTGGATTTCCACATTTGAAGCATGTGGTTTCCCCGCCACACTTCCCATGATGCTTCTTCTTGCACTTGTCGCACCATTTCGCCTCTACCTTTCCTCCACTTCCTCTCGAACTAGACTTCGAGAATTTACTTTTCTTGCTGGACCCTGAAAATCCATCGATTTTCCTTTTCTTACCAACCTCTGACCTTTCTAGACCTTTTTCCCTGATCTGGGTCTCAACATTTCTAGCAGCCCAGATGGCGGCTTTCAATGTGGTTGCTTGGTTAACCATTGGACCATAGTCCGCTGGTAGTCCAAGGGCAAACTTGTTGACCTTAGAGAGTTCTGTAGGCACCAAATATGGGATAAACTTCATCTTTTCCGTGAAACTTGTAGTGTATTCAGTAACGCTCAATTTCCCTTTCTTCAAATTCTGAAACTCATTACTGATTTCCAGAAGGTCCTGCTCGGAGCAGTATTGCAGTTTTAGTTGTTCCACAAAGTCTTCCCAAGACATTTTGCTTGCTTCTCCCTTGGGCATAGAGTCAGCTAACAGCTTCCACCAACTCAACACGCCAGATTTTAGCAGAGGGATCGCAAGAGCGGTCTTCTGCCTGTTGCTGCATTCGCAACTTTCAAACATAGTCTCCATTTCAGAGACCCAGTCCATAACTTGCACCGGCGTCGGGCTTCCGGATAGGCATGGTGGTTTGGATGCCATGAAATCCTTATACTTACACCCACGACCATCATTTCCTCCATACTGGTTATTGCGTCTAACCACTGGTTGTTCATCTTGACCAATGATCCCACTAAAGTTTTCTCCTTCAGACTGCCCTCCATTCTCCTCGGGCTCTTCCGCTTGAATTGACGGTTCTTCACGATTCTGCCTAAGCAGGCGTCTTGTTTCTTCCATCTGACGATCCAACATCATTTGAATCATCATTTGTACACCAACCATTGTTATCTGCTCAGGTGCAGCAGCTACGACAGGTACTTGCTCGATTACAGGTGGTTGATTCCTGTTCTCATTAGCATTTCCAACTCCGCTTCTTGTTCTCACCATTTTGATCTATACACCGAATAATTTCACCTTATTACTCCAAACGATTACATGCTAGTTCTAATATCGTATACATACGCTTAGAATCCTAAACACATAAACCTTCAGATCCGGTTGGCAACAAACCATAGATCCGAACAAATAATATCATATATGGCAACATATAACATTTAGCACATAAAAGCATTTTAGGCAACTTTCCTAAAATAAACTAGTGCTTGTGTCTAAGATCCAACAGACACACACCTCGCAATCTCCAATTAGAATGCTAAGTTTAAGTTTAGAAATCCTACAAATTCCTAGTTCGCTTAAACTAATGCTCTGATACCAACTGTGACATCCCCAAAATCTCGGCCAGAAAAGACCGATTTCATTTATGCTTTTAAAAATAATTTTCAGAGTAAATCCTTTTAATTTTAAAAGAGATGCGGAATTTGTTCCCAAAAACAAAACATGATAAAATAGATATTTATCAAAACATTTCATAAAGAAATATGATTTCATTTCATAATCAAAAGTCGGGATGTCATGTTCCGATACAGGTCATAAAGCATAAACGATAGCATTACAAGTCATTCAACAAATATATACATATACAGACTTGTAAACAAAACAACTTGATGTTCGCCCATCTTAAGCTCTTGCGCCACTTCCTGTAAAATAAATCAACTGAGTGGGTCAGGCTTGGGAGCCTGGTGAGCATATAGGGTTTTCAACCCACAATAATTATATTTAATTTCAACAATCAACAATAAACCCGATTACCCATTCCCGTTATCCTCACCTTACGTTCCTAAAAATAACGTCTATTATAAGGAACCTATTTCAGGATTTTTCATCGGGACGGACATCACTGCAGAGGGGCTTCCTCAATAATAAGTGTCCTAAAGGCAACCATGTGGGGGATAGAGTACACCGGTGAACACGTCGTTCACAACACCTACAGGTAATGAGCCTGCTAGTGTTCCACAGGACAGTCTAGAATAGTCCGTGGTCGTCATCCATACTCTGCTGAATGACTAGAATAACACCAATAACACCGAGGCCTCTCATCTGTTTATTACACACCAATTATCTACCCATGTTCTACCCAACATATTAGTAGATAAAAATATACATTTTTATAC
This sequence comes from Lactuca saligna, assembly GCF_052625555.1. Taxonomy (NCBI): domain Eukaryota; kingdom Viridiplantae; phylum Streptophyta; class Magnoliopsida; order Asterales; family Asteraceae; genus Lactuca; species Lactuca saligna. The sequence goes on from NC_136422.1 coordinate 129,023,206, forward strand.
ATAGTTTAAAAACCTGTATAACATGCTTTAAGCAAAACATATTCCACATAACAGATGAGGCATACACACATAACACGTATTTCATAGAGAATACATCAGATCTGTAAGATAGAAGAGAGTGAATATACACTCACACGTATAACAACCAAATATATACACTTAACACGTATTTTATATGATATACTTCATAATATTGCGTTGGAATGAAAATAACTACACACTCACTTGATCAAAAGATGATCGGGCAGCACTACGGCTTGCAGAAGAGGTGTTTCTCCGTAGATCTGGAAGATCTTCACAAAACCAGGCTCCTCGCGGGCAGCGTTTCAGCTCGGGAATAACGCTCTTCGGGATCCTCGGGGCTTCGGATCTTACTTCGGGGCTCGGGAATGATACCGGGGATTTGGGATATGATTGGCACGCAAATCGAGGCAAAGGACCAGAGAGAATGATGAAATTTGCAAAGGAAACTCGGCTGCTTCGGGTCTCCTTTTATAGGTGTTGAACCCTCGCACGTACGCGGGGCGTACAAGGCTACGCGGGGCGTACGCCTCGGTGGTCGTCAGCGCTTACGTCATCGGTCCATCTCCGTCATTGCATACGACTCGCTACTCCGTAGAACTCGAGTGCCCTATGCTGTACGCGGGGCGTACAGCAGTACGCGCTGCGTACTTCGGATAGACCGCCTCTCCTTCTCTTCGGATAATATCGGAGTTAAATTAAAATAAATATAAAATATTTATTAAAACTTCAAAAATTCATATCTCCTTCATACGAACTCCGTTTTCGACGTTCTTTATATCCACGCGAAGGTGAGACTACGCTCTACAACTTTCGTTTAGACTCCGTCGGCTAATTTTGACTTTTATTTTTATTATTTATTTTTAGAAGGCCGGGACAGAAAAACTTTGTTATAAATTCATAACTTCTTCGTCTGACGTCCGTTCTCACCTAACTTTTCATTTTTTCGCTACTAACAACAAGATCTTCGATTCTCATTTAGATTGTTTCGGCTAAAAACCGCTCGATCTCAAATCGAGTATTCGGGCTGCATACTGCCACGTCGAAACTTCAGAAAATCATAACTTCCTCATACGAAGTTAGATTTGGGCGTTCCTTTTATGAATGCTCTCGGTTTAACGAAATCTACGACTTTCGTTTAGATCGCTAAGGCTAAATATCGCTCTATCTTAAATTCATATTTTTACGTCACTCAGCGTCGTACCGGTTCTGTCTCGAAACTTCGATAGGTCATAACTTCTTCGTTATAACTCGGATTTTGGCATTCCTTATATCTCCGGAATCCTTGTTTCGACCACTACAACTTTATGCAAAGATGTCGGGCTTATCTCACACTTAAATTTTGACGCTTATTTTATTCTTAATTCATTAAATTATAAAAATTAAGAAAATACACACATAAATCACATAATTCACATAATTCACAAATAATACATTCTTATTATTTCAAGTTGAGTTACAAGGTTAACCTAGACTATTACATTGCTAAAATTGGCAAGCCTAGAAACACGGGCGTTACACATATGTACTTCCAAAGTATGATTGACTGTGGAGAGTTTGAATAACCTAGTTATTCGGGAAGTCGAAACATGCATAGTGAAACACAAGAATAATACTAATCCTATATGGCCCCAAACACCTTTGAGAGTAAATAAAACACCTTTTATTTAATCACCATATTGATTACTCATTATTCAATGTACATTGTTTCCAATAATCAACTTTATACTTGAATCGAAACAATACTCATGTCATGCTCCAAGCATGCACACTATGTTTTTCTAAACACTAGCTATCCCATACTCCAAGTATTCACACTATGTTTGTCTATGATCCTCACTTTTTGGAATAGATCAATTGAACATAATTCCAATGATTCTCATTTGATAATTCCAAGTACTTATCGTAAATGTAAGAATTCCAAATTCCTACCATTTACCGAAATCTGTTAGATTCTAAACTTATATGCATTGATCCTCTTGTAATGACTATGCACAAAGTCACAAAGACTTATCAACAGACATTACAGAGTATTCCAATGGAGATCAATTCCATGGAAACAAAGTGTCAAATACAAAGTACATTCCTTTGAACATCCTTCTTACATTAAGTTTTCTAATCTTACACAGATTTAATGAATAACCTCCACATATGAAACATTTCCATATTCCCATTCCGGCTGACATTTCTGAATATGAGTTACCTCCTTTCAGAATAAGTCGATATGGTCCTTTCCAAAAATTTACACTATACTTCAAACTGTTCTTGAGCAACCAATCTTTGGTAAACCTAAAATTATCCTCGACAATTGCTTAATCATTTTAGTCATATCCATTCTAGACCTTTTCCTCTCTTAATGCCCTAGGCATTTGGAAAATTTAGAAATGATATTATAGCACATGTAATCGATCCTATACCTAAAGCATATGGGACACGATTCATGATGTCTCACATAAAGACATGATCCTACACCAATCTTTTGCTACAATATTTTTTTTATATGCCATGTTTTCATAATTTAACTATGAAGATACCGTAATCATGATCGAATTTTGAGAACGCAATATATATAGAATTTCCTTATGTTGAACCATTCCAACATAAAATTCATATATATATATATATATATATATATATATATATATATATATATATATATATATATATATATATATATATATATATCCTTGACTAAAGATGATTAAAATCTCAATATAAACTTTTAGAATTGAAATGAAGTATAATTTCCTCTCCCTTAATTATAGCAAAACAACTTTTCCCAATTGAAACTTTTGTTTTCTATAATTAACATTTATAACTTGCAACACTTGTCATAATTGATTATGGTCCCACTAGCATAACAATTATGCTCCCACTAGCTTTGACACATACTCATAAATCAGCTGGACTTCTAGAAATCAATACTTTATTGATTTTCTTTCCAAAGTTTAGATTTATCGTACGAGTTGCTTTGATAAGACTTTATCAAGGCTTCTCAAAATCATACACCTTTCCTTAGATAGCTCACATGTGTGTGTAAACAGTTATGAAGAGAGATGTTGTAATCATAATGTTTAGACCTTTTGGCATACTCACAAGTCCATGTTAGTATGCCGGTTACCCACATACGCTCCACTAATGACTTTAAGAATGAAAATATCACAATTGGTATCTACTTAAAATCTATTTAGCGAAAGCGTTTCCTCACCATCATTTTCATGAATCAGAGAGAAACCTTATGACACTTAGATTTTATTGTGCATGTGTTCCTATCCATGTGAATTTGTCATAACCACAGGAAGAGGGTAGTGACAAATCCTAACTCATATGGATTGAACTTGTTCAATCTTAACTTCTTGCCACATGGCAGCACAAGGGCTTACCATTGCTTCCAAGTAGTTATGCAAACAATTAAAAACTCATAGAACTCACATGCATAGTTAACTTTAATTGGAATGGGCACAGAAACAAGAAGATGTCAACACGATGGGCTATAAACCTCAAGTCGTGTGCTAGTGATAAACAACAAGCTTTACTCTTGATTAGTTCTTGAAACTTTTCAAGATCTTTAAGACTCCCACTAACTTCTTGACATATAAGATTCTCTTGTCAAGAACCATTCCTTGACAAAGCAAATATTCAAGAATTAGTGCGGATTCTTATCAACACAAACACTTCACACAATTTGCCTTAGTTGATCTTTGTTTTATCCAAAACATCACAACTTACCAATTTCAAATGTACAATAGTAAGAAAACATTTTACTCTACATTTAACATGTGTTATAAACCTTCTTAAAATTATGTCACTCAAGTTACAATCTTGGAGTATTACTCTAAGACTCAATTTTGGAACGAAGTATGATTCATCTTTTGATTTAACCATTTCAACAATTTGTGATTCCTCGTCTTAGTAATACAAATGCACTAAAATGTCCTTAGACGACCTACTGTGATATGGTTTCATAATCACTAAGATAATCATAAAACACGATACTAAAGTACGCTCCCATCTTTTTAGATTGGAGAAACTTTTATCTTTTTGCCTAATTTGATTCTTCTCATTCGTCCTGCCATACATGGAAACTTTTCCAATGTTTCAGAATTTAACTTAAACTTGTAAGCACAACCATGTTTAGTAAACTTTAGTAAATCATGACGAATAGCCTTATCGTTCTTTGTGTTAGACCTGATTAGCGCACAACCAAGTGTACCCAATTTCCTAGTCCTTCACTTGACTCACATATAGATGTGAACAAGGCATTAGTCTTAATTTCCCAAAGATGAAAATTCTCAATCAACATACAATACAAGTTGCATGATTCCAAGTTTCTATCCAACTGAAACTTGGGTGATGAGAATCTTCCCTTATTTAGTAAATTATGACACTACCACAAACGAAAGAATCAAATCTATTTTCCCATGTTGCTATCAATGGAATTATATAAACAACAATTTTCAAAAATCCCATTGTAAGGATACTGAAAATAAATAAAATCAAAAATTTTCCTTTTATTTTAAAATTGCAGAAAAACTTATCCTTACAATGAAAATACATATGAAAACTATGTTGTTATCTATTCCTAAGAAACCTATCATAACTCTTAAGTAGCAGCTCAAAATTTTGATCTTCGAATCATGCGACCGAAATCCATCTTCACGATCAGAATCAACTTACTCTTCTTTTAAGCTTCCTTTCTTCGATTATACAAAACATCAAAATGTGGCCTAGTCACATCATGTAATAAGAATCTCCAAATAGAAACTTAATAGAGTCAGATAATGGACTTTACCTGAAGCATAGTCAAATTTGTTGACTTTTACCATTCTTATGTACTCTCAGGTAAATTGGGCAGCTTTGCAACCAATGCCCCTTCTTTTGGCAATAGAAACATATGGACTCTTTGGTAATGGTACATTAGACTATCTCAGACTTAGCCTTTCTCTTTACTATTTGGTCAATCGGGTTGACTGTGGTCGATCCCTTTCCATTGGGAAGAGAAGACTTTTTGGACTTCTAATGTTTCCATTGTCAATGTCCATGAAAGTTAGGGAAGTAGGTCTTCCAATCAAATTTGCTTTACCGGTGCTCCAAATCATTGTTGATTTAGCAACAACAAGCAAATAGGTAAGATCAATAAGGGTCATGTCGTGATCTTTCATCAGGGAGTGACTAAAGAACCCAGTCAATAGCCAACTTCCTCGAGAATTCGACACCCATCTCTCCTAGATTGTCAATATGTGACTTCATCTCCAATATGTGAGTACATATAGACATTGCTTGCCAGTAGGGATTGAGTGACCTCGAACTTTTCAAGAACTTGTGGGTTAAGGATAATAATTGGAGGAGGTGGAGTAAGAGAAGTATGATTTCCATGATCCAATCATGGGACATCGTCTTCATTAGGAAAGCTTGTTCTAAGGGATTTGGGAAGACCATAGTTGTCTGAACTAGGCATCTAAAATGGGAGAAATTCAAGTTTGTTGATTTAAGTCCTTAATATAACACCCAATATGAAATATTAATGCTAGGACCGAACACAATATTTTATAACTTGGAAAAGGGATGTCGTAATCCAAGCTATAAAATATTTGAAGGTAGGCGAATGACGATTCACCAATTTCCACCATGAAAACCTAATAGGGTATCGGGTTTAAAATGGATTGAAACTCCTAGATTTTTTAAGATTCATTGAACTTTTCAATGTCATGTTTATATCTCGGTTGGGCTCTCTCAAGTTTGTGACTGGGATGCCAAGGATCACAAACAAGGTGTGAATAACCATGCAAATTAACTTGGTACCCTTAACTTTATTACCTAATCGATGTGCCTGTTAACCACATGCACTCCATCAATCTATGATAAACATTAAGTTACCCTTTTTCACTCTTACTAGTCCATGTTAGTGTGTTGGTTAACCACACACGCTCCATTAACGGCTTGGTAAGGTACAAAGTCTAATTTCATGGGTTAGCACCAAATTCACATTTTCCTAAAGTAACCAAGATTGGGAATTTAATAAAGTTTAGTTACTTTATATTTATCATTATAATTTTAATAAAAGGAGAATTAATGTCTTATCCTACCCATTCAGCTAACGACCCGCCACCAGTCAAGGAAACGGTGGGTGAGAGTGGACACCCATTAAACTACCATTTTATAGGCAGTAACTTTATACCCCCTTATAGACTGGCTTCGTGAATGAGGCCTACTAACGGTAAGACTGACTTACTCTTATACATACATACATATATATATATATATATATATATATATATATATATATATATATATATATATATATATATATATATATATAACCTATGATATTATAAAAGTATAAGGGTTGAATTTTAAACGTTTAAAATTCTAGGGTTTGGAACCAAAGTATACATGGAGGTAACTTTACAAATTCCAAAACTTGAGGGCAAGTTTTGAACAATTCAAAAAAACTTTTGGTTTCATAACATATGAGTTTAATATGGCTTTTAGTGGCAAGACTCTTGAAAATCCATAACTTGAGGACAAGTTATGGATGTCATAAAACAATTTATGGGAAAAACTCTTCAAATACACAACTCATGAGTTTTAAAGACTCGTTAACAAGAAAGATTTTTGGTTTTCCATAACTTGAGGACAAGTTATGGAATCTATTAAAGGCCATTAAGATCATCTAATAAATAAACAAATATGTCAAGAAAAACTATGATCTAGATTAAACTCATATGAACAAGACAATTCAAATCAAACAATTTTCACGTAATTAGCCTAACCATTAAACTAATACAAAACATGAAAATTTTGAAAATTATCTTTTGAATTGGATTAGAATGATCATTACCACATCAAAAATAGGTTTATAAGTTCAAAAACAGTTTAGGGTAATGATTCTAGTCCAATTTTAGCCTTAAAAGTCGAAAATCTGTACTCAGGGCCTCATACTCTTCGAGTGTTTGAACCTACTCGATGAGTAGGATGATTTTACTCTTGGACTCGTTTAGTCCCCCAGTGGACTCGACGATTCCATGGTCCAGAAAGCCAACAATTCGATTTATACAGCATTGCATCAAGTATAATTGAAAACTAAGCCTAGGTTCTGAGACCACTGTAGGGTTTTGTATACTACAACATCCTGTGGTGCACATACAACCCTAAATACCTTGGATCTATGTTTTCACAAATTATAAATGCAATTGGTTTCCAAGGCATTAAACCTATAACTAGCACGCATTTGACATAAACCATATAAGATACTAATTAGGGTAACATACCTTTTGTGTAGCTTGAAGTCTTGATGTGTTTGGCCTTAAGAACTTAGCCCCAATACCGTGGAAGCCTCAAATGAAGTCACAATAGATCATGGAAAAACGATGAAACTTGAGAGAAAATTCATACACACCAAAACCGTCCATATCCTCCAAGAATACATTAGTGGTCATTTTGCATATGAAGTGACATATTTATATGTGGAATTCCAAAGGTCATGGGTTAACCCAATCCCATACCTATGGGTTTATGATCCATGGTTCATGAGTCCCAACTCTTTATATATCCATACATAAACTTGGTCCAACATGGATCATAAGCCCAACATATATACATATAACAAATTACCATAATTAGTCTCCATAGATTTAAATTAGTCTCCTTTGAGCATTAAATTAATTTTTTACCAATACTAATTAAAACATATGATTTCATATTAATATATTATAACTTATAATATATTAATAAATCATATATAACTTTCTCTCAAGAGTCCATCCTAACAAATTGTTCTGATGATATGCAACCCAAATGGACCATACTACTCTTGGGTCAAGTACATACCAATAATAGTTATGGACTTAGACATCTAATCCAATAAGATGGCCCCTAGGAGTTTTGTTGATGGCTTACGATTTTGTTGGCTCCTCCTCTTCTCGATCTTAATCTCTAGTTTGTCATTTATTGGTGGTGTAGGGTTTCATCCTACTTCGTTTGTATCAATAATAGGTAACAATATTTCTTCATTCGTTCGAGTGTATGCTACTTTGTTTTTATTTTCCTTTAATGTCTTTATGTTATCATGTTTTTTGCTTGTTGTTACTTGCATGACCCATGTGAATTCTCCCATAGTAATTGAAACATCTTACGCTTGGATTGGGAGAGGTTTTGTTCTTGCTAGCAATTTGATCGATGTGCATAAATTGTTATCTGCATGTGGACTTGTAGGTTTCCCTTCTACTTTCTTTTTTCTCTCTTTTACATTATTTATTGTCTTGTACGATTTCCTACCCCAGAGTTGGTGTTGTGTGTAATTTGTGACATGCTATGTTATCAGGATTACTTACTTGTCTTTCATGGTTATGATATTGCTCTATTTTCCTTACTTTCTTCTGCATAAGGCTTCTGCCTAATCCCGACATTGTGTGAAATTTGAATGCTCCTTGTATTGTAGATGCTATGACTCTGGACTTATGTATTTTTGACCTTCCGAATATGATGTTATATTGTGATGACACCTTGATGATTATAAACCTTAAAAAAATATAGAAACATTTTACAAAAAATTGTTTTGTTATTATTGTGTTAGAGATAAGTTTACCAGTGTTATGTGTGATATTTTAATGAGAATTCTAAGATTTATTTAGCGAGTATGTTATAGTATATTTATGGCTTCCCAGTTCTAGTGAAATCATTAGAGAAAAACGTGAACTTGTGTTTTTAAGGAAGACAATATGTTTTGCATCATTTACTGAAATATATCCAGGAAAATTTATGTAGTTGTAACATCCCGAAAATCATAAGGTAAAAATTTCATCTTTAATATAAATATTTAAAACATTCCTTTATCCTTATTCAAACAATTAAATTATTCCAGAGCAAAACAATTATCAAAGTAAATCCCAAAATCATGAATTGCGGAAAACACGAGTTTATGCGCTACGATGAAGTCGGGCCCTTCCCTTTCGAACCGGAAGTACCTGAAACCATAAACCACAACTGTAAGCACAAAGCTTAGTGAGTTCCCCAAATACCACATACCATACAAATCAATTAAGCCATACATGCTATATATAACCAATCAATCAATAAAAGTGCTATGTGTCAACCATAATCTTGCCATTATGCCACGATTCACCTCCTGGTCTTCCTTGCCAGGTCAGGGGCCAACACCCTGTATCTTACAAACGAGTGTTAGGAGCCACCACGCATCATGTAACACTATGTTTAAAATCAATTAAACAAATAATAAACTTAAAATCTCCGATATGTAATCTTTATTTTTATTTTATATAATGGTAGCCAAAATCAATAATATTTAGCGGGGTGTTGGTTTCGGGGAGCCAATTAAATGATATAATTTTGGATTTTAGGGGTTAAAAGTGTAAGTTATGGATTTAATTTGAAAAGGATTTCAGAAGTCAGGGTGTGTTTGGTAATTAATGGACTTAAATTAAAAGGATTTGAAGGCTTAAGGCGTTGATTGGTAATTTCGGTACCTATTATGAAAGGACATTTGGAGACAGAGGCTAATGGGGTAAATTCCGGATTTAAATTGAAAAAGATCTTGGAAGGAGGGACTAATATTGGCATAATGGACAAATATTTGGGATGAGACACGGGATTAACCCCGTAGTCCTTACCCTCCCCCCCTCTCGTTTATTTGTCACAACCCTAAAGCTAATGCAATTTACAGCCGCCATCGTCGGGGAATCCTCCAGTCACTACCTCTTCACCGTTAACACGAAACCACTGCTACCCAGTTTCCGATCAGGATATACCGCCAAGGAACACGCCATGGCACCGCCGCTGTTGTGGTTATGTTTTACCGGTCGTTCACTGCCTCTTCGCCGTCACCCTCTCCAAAAATGGAGTACATTAGCTCATTTAGGAATCTGTCAACCAACAGCTAGAGTTTTATCCACGAGACTTCAGCAGTGCGAGGTGAGTCTCCTCACCATACCACTGGGTCTAAGGTACCAAGGCCATCCCATTTATCTAGTTGTGATGATTATTGTGGGTGTGCTATTGATACATTATGTATTTATGTGAAGACCATGCGAGGGTTCCCATGGCAATTAGTTATATGTGGTATGCTAGTTGATTGTGTGGTATTTGGTATGCTAGTTGTCTTCTTGATACTTACATGGAAGACATCGGCAGGTGGGGAGGGGGGGTTCCTGAGGCAGTTGGATATAAGGTCATGTGGGGGTTCCCATGGCATTCCAGGCTAAGACCATGTGGGGGTTCCTATGGCAGTGATCTAAGACCATGTAGGGCTCCCATGCCATCTGCTTTAAGACCATCAAGGGTTCTAGTGGCACCCAGAGTAAGTCCTTGGAGGGTTTCCATGGCTTCCTTATATGTTTATATACATGGTTTGTGTAGTTGATATGATTTATGTGATTATGTGTATAAGGCCTTGGAGGCTTTCCATGGCTCCCTTATATGATTGTTATGGCTTATATGATTGATATGGCCTATGTGATTGTTATGGTTTATATGGTTATGTGGAATGTGTGGATTATGTGGGATATGCTCTAGGGAACTCACTAAGCTTCGTGCTTAAAGTTTTATATCTGGTTTCAGGTATCATTGTTTTGGAAAGGAAGGGCTCAACTTGATCGCAGCGCACACACCCGTGTTTCTGCAATATATGATTTTGGGAAGAACTCTAATGAATGTTTTTAATTAATCATGTTTTTGGAATGTTTGGATTTAAAGATATATATGTTTTGACTGTATTGAAAAATGAAAATTTTTCCCTAGGTTTTTGGTTCGTTACAAGTGATGGGTTTTATACAAACAATCCTATGTGTGCATGCAACCCTAGAATTGGATCTATGTTTTCACTATTAGTTACACAACATTATGAACACATAATAAAACACTAATGAGTCATACTATTTTCGAAATTCACCAAGAAGATTAGAATACATACCTTTTGTTGTTATATAGTAATAACAACTCAAATCCTCCTTGTAATGGCTTTAGAAAGCTTAGAGTCACAAGCGTCACTCCTTTAATGGCTCACAAACACCAAGAGCAAGAGGATGAAGAATGATAAGAGAGGAGGCACCCAAAAACGTGTGGAAACCCTAAGGAAACTCTTGGCCATGTTTTTGGTGCTCTAGGGATCCTTAAATAGTGAGCCTATTATGGTTATCTAACAAGGAAACCCTAATTTGACTGCTTAGGCCCTAAGTAACCCAAGGACTCCCTTCTTAGATGCCTTGGGCGATTTCTAATGGGGTTTCCCATAGAATTCGTCCATCCCTCTAATATGGAGTCATTAGCCCAATATTCAATTATCATACAATTGATAGTTCTAGTCCCTTAAGTTTAATTAATGTCTTTTAGCCACAAAATTAATTCTTAATTAATTATTGACTAATATTAATTAACCAATATGATTTCTCCTTTAATATATTATTCTCATAATATATTAATAAATCACAATTAATTCTCTCTCCCCATAATTCATCCTATCAAGTTGCTTTGGTGAAGGCAACCCAAAAAGACCATGCACCATCGGGTCAAGTACATACCAAAATAGTTATGAACTTAAACACTAATCCAACAGTCTCCCACTTGGATAAGTCTAATAACTATTATGCATATGACTTCAGATCCTGATTCGCAATCGTAGCTTTCAAAAGCCGCTGTCAACTCTGATCTTATCAGATACGCGTCCTTTAGATAAGAGATCATATATTCCTCCATTCTAGATATCGTATAGACTGAGACATGGATTTAAATCATTCTCTCTGTCTATGTGTTGTTTCCCGATTTCCGATTTACGACGACTAACAACAGACTACAATTGAACACATCATATTAGTCTCGGCTTGGCCAAGCGCTTAGGTGTCATCACTAAATCATCGAGGGGCCCACAAATATCGCTTTCATCCCACTTTGGATAAAAGGAACGGATAAAATTTGATTCAATGCTTTCTTGCACTCACTCACCGAATCACACACAACAATATGTTTTATGACACCAAGTTACTGGTGCGTTTATGTGTAACCGAATCACAAGATACAACTCAAACATCTCGGCTTCAAGAATATAAGATATTATCATCTCACCAATCACTCGTGATAAAATCCATGAAGTGATCCAAGTGAGCGTGGGTTTCATCCAATGCTTAAAATCATATTCATAAGCACTCATGAACGTTGCAGTAAACCCTTGCTATATCTAATACACTTTAGACAGTCTACAAACCAATTCATGATAGTATTCATTCATACTTACTTCCAACATATGAACGACTGTGGTCCGTTCGAATAATTTGATTGTTCTGAACCAATTTAATTATTCAAGAAGTCAAAACATGCAAAGTGAAACACAAGAATAATACTAATCCCATATGGCCCCAAACTCTGGGTATAAATAAAACATTTTACTTAATCACCATATTGATTACTCATTATTTGTTGTTTCGGGTAATCAACTTCTTTCTTGAATTATTACTACACTTGTCGCATGCTCTTAGCATGCACACAATGTTCACCTATGGTCCTTACTTTGTGAAATAGATCAAATGAACACATTTCCAATCATACTCATTTCACAACTCCCAATACCTATCACAAGTGTAAGAATACCAAATTCTTGTTACTTATGCTAGATTCTAACATTTTATGCAATGATTCTTTTGTAAAGTCATAGCTCAAAATCATCAAGACTTGGCCAATCTCTATAAGAAACAATTCTATAGATATGATGTCTCAAAGTACATTCCTTTGAACATCGTTTCTTGCATAAAAGTTTCTAATCTAGATATAGATTCTCAATATCCAACTCCCAATATGGAAACATTTCCATATTTGCCATATGACAACTCATTCTTAATAGAATCTTATCTATTCATAATAATGTCAATATGGTCCATCCAATACCATACTTCCAACTACTCACAAGCGACCAATCCTCAGCGAGCTTTGGATCATCCTTTTATAGTTGTTTAATTATCTTAGTCAAAACCGATTCTTGTCCTTTTCCCTCTAAATGCGTTAGACATTTGGAAAATTTTAGAACGGTCAAATATTATAGCACTTGCAATCGATCCTATACCCAAGGTGTATGGGACACGATGCATAATGTCTTACATAATGATACAATACTTTATCAATCTCCTGCCATAATATTTAATGTGTCACGTTCTCACAGTTTGAACTATGAAGAGGGATGCCATAATCATAATCAAAATTTTGAGAATGCACTATGTATCCTTGACTAAATTTATTAACATTCCACAACCTAAGCGTTTAGATTTGAAATGAAGCATAATATTCTCTCCCTTAATTATATCAAAACAACTTTTCAACCCTTGCGACTTTGCAAAGTATAACTCTTGTTTTCTATAATTAATATTGCTAACTTGCAATACTTGCCATAATAATCATACAAGCACAACTTTTATACTCCCACTATCATGATGATTATTATCATATAAGCATAACTCTTATGCTCCCACTAGCTTTGACATGTATTCAGAAAACAGCTTAACTTCCAGAAAAACAATACCTATTGAATTTCTTAAGTTCATATTTCTAATACCTAACGCTTTGAGAATTCTTTATCTAAGCTTATACACCTTTGCCTTAGATAGCTCATATGCGTCTCTAAAAAATTTAGACTAATTGCCAAATCTCACAATTCGAATCATGGAAAGGGATACCGTAACCATAATCGAGTTTAAGAATGCAATTTTCACAATCACTATCTTCTTAAAATCTCTCTTAGTGAAAGCATTTCCTCATATTCATTTTTCATGAAGGAGGGAATCTTATGACACTTAGATTTTAATGGTGTATGTGTTCCTATCCATGCGAATTTTTCAAAACCAAAGTTTGCAAAAAATCCAAACTTATATGGACCGAACTCTTAATCTTGATTTCTTGCCTTATGGTAACACGAGTGCCCACCATGTCTTCCAAGCAGTTAAGCAGCTCACTCTTTCCTATCAATGTATTTTTCATTAATCAAGGTCCTTTCCTTTTATGCATTCAAATGAGAACTCATAGAACTCACATGCATAATTAACTCAATTGGAATGGCACAGAAACAAAATAACATCAACACAATGGGTTATAAACCTCAAGTCGTGTGCTAGTGATGATCGATAAGGTTTATTCTTGATTTGTTCTTGAAACCTTTCAAGACCATTAAGACTCCCACTGACTCCTTGACAAATAAGATTCTCTTGTCAATAAACATTTCTCGACAAACAAATATTCAAGAGTTAGTGTAGCTTTTATCAAGACAAAACACTTCACAAAATTGGTCCTAGTTGGTCTTTGTCTTCTCCAAGACATCACAACTTTTAACATTTGGTGAATGTTATAAACCATCTTAAGACTTGTCACTCAATGTCACAATCTTAACTCTAAGACTTGTTTTTGGAACGAAGTATGATTGACTTCGTGATTTAACCATTTCTTAAATTCTTGATTCCTCTTCTTAGACATACAATTGTACTAAGACTCACTTAGAGAATCAATTGAGATATGGTTCTTAATCATTGAGACCTATCATAAAACATAATAAAAGGTACTCTCCCTTCTTCTTAGAATAGAGAAACTTTTATCTTTCTACCTACTTGATTCTTCTTATTCGTTCTGCTATTGATTTAAACTCTTTCAATCAATTCAGTATCACACTTAATCTTATAAGTATAATCATATTTACTAAACCGTTAGTAAACCATGACGAATATCTTTGTTACTCTTGTGGTGGACTTGATCAACACACAACTTTGTGTACTCCATCTCCTAGTCCTTCACTTGACACTTTGTCAACGAATTAGTCTAATTTCCAAATATGAAACTTCTCATCCATCATGCAATACTTGTTGTATGATTCCAAGTTTCTATCCAATTGAAACTTGCACGATGAGAAACTTTCTCTATTTAGAAAATTATTGACCTTTCCACAAATAACATAATTAAGAATCAAATCTATTATTGCTAATAATAGAAACTTTCAAACATCAATTTTTCATACACACCATTGCAAGGATAAATAAATAATATAAAAATCAAAATTTATTTTATTACGGAAAAAATTTGTTCTTACAATGCAATTCAATTGAAAAACTATGTTAATACATATTTATTAGCAATCTTATTCTAACTCTAAGTAGTAGCTCAAGATTCTAATCTTCAAGTAATGCGATCGAAATCCATTTCTTCACGATTAGATTCGGCTCACTTCTTCCCTTAGGCTTCCTCTTTTTTCTGCGATCCTACAAGACATCGAAATGTAATCTTATCACATCATGTATTAAGAATCTAAAATAGGAACTTAAAAGAGTTAGTTAATGGATTTTACCTAAAGTAGAGCCATACATTTTGACTCTCCCATCTCTTAGATCTCTTAGGTAAATAGGGCAGCCTCGTCTCCAATGCCCCTCTCTTGGCAATAAAAGAAAATGGATTCCTTTGGAATGGCACACTGAACTATCTCAAAATATATCTTTTCTGGATCTCCAATGTCACCATTTTCAATATCCATTGAAGTTTGGGAGTTTGATTTACCAGAAAAATTTGCTCGACCAGCTCGCCAAATCATTTATGATTCAGCAACTATAAGCAAATAGGTCAAATCAATGAGGGTCACGTCATGATCCATCATATAGTACTCTCTTGTGAACTCACTATATGATTCAGGAAGTGACTGAAGAACCCAGTCAACAGCCAACTTACCTGAAATCTCGACACCCAACATCCTTAACCTTTCAATGTGTGACTTCATCTGTAAGACGTGTACACACACAAGTTTCCCATGTTTACTTGCCAAAAGGGCTTGAGTGAGCTTGAACTTTTCAAGCCTTCGAACTTGTGGGTTAGGGAGAATAACTGGAGGAGGTGGAGGAAGTGAAGCATGATCTCTTGTTCCTAGATTGCATCATGGAATATCATCTTCATGTGGAAAGCTTGTTCCACGGGATTTGGGAATACCATAGTTGTCGTACTTTGACATCTACAAAACGGGAGAAACTAAATTCAAGTTAGTTGATTGATTGAGTCCTTAATAAATCACCCAAATGAGATATTAAGGCTAGGACCCAACACAATACGCTACAACCTAGAAAAGGGATGTTGTAATCTAGTTGCAGAATATTTGAAGGTAGGTAAATGACGATTTACCAATTTCCACCATGAAAAAAGAAAAAGAAATTTAAGTTTTAAATCTATGAAAACTCCTAGATACTTTGAGATTCATTGAACTTTTCAATGGCATGTTTAAATCTCGTTATGTCCCTCTAGTTTGTGACTGGGATACTGAGAATCACAAAGCGGGTCTGAATAACCATGCAAACTTACATGGTGCCCCCACATGTTACAATCACCTATTCGATGTGCCGGTTAACCACACACGCTCCACCGAACTATGAAAAACATCGAGTCACCCTTTGCTACCTTTGCTTAGAACCACTTAGTGTGCCGCTTAACCACACACGCTCCACTAACGTCTTCGCAAGGGCACAAAGTGTAATTTCATGGAATTGCATCAATTCACTTTTGCCAAAAGTAACTAACATTGGGAATTTTGTAAAAACTTCTAGTTACGTCATACTTCATTATACTTTTAATGGAAAGGGTTTGCCCTATCCTACCCGTTTGGCTAACGACCCTCCACCAATCAAGGAAGCGGTGGGTAAGAGTGGATACCTATTAAACGGCCATTTTATAGGCCATAACCTTATACCCCTCCCCCCCCCCCCCCCCCCCCCCTTATAGATTGGCTTCGTGAATGAGGCCTACTAACGGTAAGACTAGCATTTTAGTTATACATATATAACATTATACTTTTAATTAACCAAAATCATTATGGATTTATTAACTCTCTTTTAATTATACACTTAATTAATTTAATAAAACCATAAGGGTTTAATTTGAACTTTTCAAAGTTAGGGTTTTGGAATTTAGACTTTCAAAATTTACTTTTAATCAACAATTTAAATTCCAAAACTTGAGGTCAAGTTTTGAAACTTTTCAAAACAATTAGGTTTTAATCTCACTAAAAAATTTCGGATTTCAGACATTTAAATTAAAATTTTAAATATTAAAACTCTTGATTTAATAATTATCTTGAATTAAACTATTAATTTTAATTATTAAATCAAAAGGGATTATCTAAATCATGAGGATAATTACCATTTATACATTTAAGATATCCTAATCCCTTAAACTTCTACATAGATTTCGAAAATAAAGGATGAGATATCACAAAATCTTTAATTACCATATTTAACTATTAAAGGATAATTACAAGATATGGGATAATCCAAATCCCTAAAATTTAGGATCTAAGCTTGGGGAAGGAGATAATTTCGAAATCCAAGGGTTGGATAACCCTAGATTTCAAAATCTTGGAGGCTAAGGAAAGGGTTTGGGAAACCCAAGCAAAAATCGCCAACTAGGGTTTTGCAACCCTAATTGCGAAAATTCCTAGCCTTCAGGGTTTATTAGCCATAAACCCTAATATGTCAAGTTCATACATTTGAATAAAAGTTAATTGAAAACAAAAACCATTGGCTCTGATACCACTGATGGGTTTTATACAAACAATCCTCTGTGTGCATATAACCCTAGAATTGGATCTATGTTTTCACTATTAGTTACACAACATTATGAACACATAATAAAACCCTAATGAGTCATACTATTTTGGAAATTCACCAAGAAGATTAGAATACATACCTTCTGTTGTTATATAGTAATAACAACTCAAATCCTCCTTGTAATGGCTTTAGAAAGCTTAGAGTCACAAGTGTCACTCCTCTAATGGCTCAAAAACACCAAGAGCAAGAGGATGAAGAATGATAAGAGAAGAGGCACCCAAAAACGTGTGGAAACGTAAGGAAACTCTTGGCTATGTTTTTGGTGCTCTAGGGATCCTTAAATAGTGAGGCTATTAGGGTTATCTATTAAGGAAACCCTAATTTGACTGCTTAGGCCCTAAGCAACCCAAGGACTCCCTTCTTAGATGCCTTGGATGATTTCTAATGGGATTTCCTATAGAATTCGTCCATCGCTCTAATATGGAGTCATTAGCCCAATATTCAATTATCATACAGTTGACAGTTCTAGTCCCTTAAGTTTAATTAATGTCTTTTAGCCACAAAATTAATTCTTAATTAATTATTGACTAATATTAATTAACCAATATGATTTCTCCTTTAATATATTATTCTCATAATATATTAATAAATCGTAACTAATTCTCTCTCCTATGGTGTCCATGCAACCCCATGTGCCTTGGATCTATGTTTTCACTATTATACATGCAAATATACAAAATTCGAAAGCATCATCCTAACTAGAATATTATGAAGCAATTATACTATAAAAGACTAGTTAGAGGACATACCTTTTGATGGAGCTTGAAGTCTTGAACCTTTAAGAGCTTAGCCCCAATAGTGTGGAAGCCTCAAATCGAATCACACAACACCATCAACAAATGGATTAACTCGAGAAGAAGGTTACTTTGGTTCTCCCTATGAAAATCGGACCTTGCCCTCACTTTGTGTACCCACTAGTGTCATTTCATGAACCATAGGATCCTTTATATAGTGTGGCCCATTAGGGTTACACCATGTAAACCCTAATGTGCATGACTTTCCGTTTCCTTCATGATCCATGGGTTTTAACCTCCATGGAGTATCGATGGGTTACCACTTGGTTTAAGTCTAACATGAAGAACAATGGATCACAAGCCCACATATATAATAATGAATGATTTACATAATCAATCCCCATATATTTACTTAGTCTCTTTTGATCACAAAATTAACTCCAAATTAATTCTTGATCAATACTAATTAAATAATGTGATTTCATATTAATATATTAGAACTTATAATATATTAATATAAATCATAACTAACCCTTTCTCACTAGTTTATCCAATTGTTCTGATGCCATGCAACCCAAATGGACCATCTACTCTCGGGTCAAGTACATACTAATAATAGTTATGGGCTTAGACATCTAATCCAACAACGTGGTGCTTGTAGCCTTAGAGATATTGTATGTTATGCTCTAAAGAGAATGACTATTGATATCAGTAACTATTAAGTGTATGCTTTAAAAATTGTATACATTTAGGATCTTATAGCTCTAGAATAACAGATTTGGCCTTATTTCATGTTCCTTGTATGGTTGTGGTCCTAGGGTAGAGTCTAATATTCGACAATTGATTAGATCCTATTATATCTATAATTTGCATGCATAAGGCAGCCAACAGTGAGGATGGATGTGGAGAGCATGGGTTGTGGTATGTGGACTGAATGTTCGATGATAGTTTCACGGGTTGGAGAGTACCCTAGGGAAAGCCTAGGATAAGATTAGTGTCAGTTGTTACCTGCTGGAGGATTGTATGTGTGGATAGACTAGATTATCTAGTGTATGCTAGTTAGATTTACCGTTACCTAAATGTTGCCTGCTTTGTGCGTTGTGGAACTCTTGAGTGATAGGAGTTAGCTACTAAGCGGATATGATGATATCCAGGAGGTGGATGGCTGGCATCATGGGGAGTTCTTCAGTAGCTGATGGCAGGGTGAGGTTGGGAACCTAGTAAAGCGTGGGATATACTCCAATGAGTTAAGTGGGGCGGTTTGGTGAGTTTGATACCCTAGGGGGCCTAGGAGATGCTTTGGTGGGTATTGTGTTGCTGTCTAGCGGATATTTGTTGCACCAGTGGAGTAGGTGACTTAGGATTTAGGAGGATTATTGAGGAAAGTATGGATAGGTGAGGAAGGTAGTATAGGCCCGTACTACTAAAAGCACAATATCCATACTCGAATTAGTGAGAGTCTTGGAGAATTTAAGAAGCTTATGGAAGGATAATTCTTTGTTATGCTATGATAGTAGGGATAACTGCTTTGCCGGATGAGGATGAGCACACATGAGGAAGGACCAAGGTTTGGTCCCGGCTCCAGTGGTGAGCTAGTTAGTGGAAGAACTGTCATGGTTTTAAGTTCTTCGTGAGGTTGCTCTAGCTATTGCAGTTCAGCCATTGACGATTGAGTTAGTAAGTGTGTCAGGGTGCGAGACCATGAATGATATAATTTTTAGAGCCAAGAGCAAGGGATTGAGTTGGAGCACCTTTGGAAGAGGGGACAAGATCAGGTACATATATTCGAGAGTCCTGGAAAGAGACCCAAGAGTTCAGGTCAGCTTTTAAGAGGCTAGCAGGGCCGGATTCAGTGCAGTACTTGTGGGAAACTGCACAAGGGAGTTTTTCGTTTCAAAGTTTTTAGCAAGCATATCTTTGGGTTTGTTTCCCTGCTTTTGTTTGGGTTATACCTTCAAACATTGTCATATACCATTTGCATACCGTGAGTTACAGGGTGGTTAGTGAAAATTCGTTTCCGTCTTTGCTTCTTTGGAGCATTCAATGTTATCTAGGTCTATGGTCGAGATCGGTTCAGTGACGTGGCGTGGAAGGTCTACGGTCAGAATTGGTAACTCAGCCATTATGCTTAGGTTGGATTTTGGAAGTGCCAGGGGAAGTGGTCTACTATAGAGGCTTTGGTCTGGGCATCGGTTATTTGGACTTCAAGATATAAGGGTGGCATTAATTCAAGGCGTCTGAGATTATTAGTTTCTCTAGGATTCACGAAGTGTTCATCTGATCTTAAGGAGTTGTGTGGTCTTTTGGGGTTTGGGCCAGTAATAGAACACTAGCACGGGTAAGCAGTAGTGTGACAATCGTCAATCTTGAGTCAAGTCAAGTCATCAAGTCAAGCCGGTCAACTCTATTAAACCTTGTGTATTAGGGTTGGTGTTATGTTCGTATTGTATAACTTGCTATATTAATGGGAAAACATCACTAGAGAAAAGCTTTGTGTTAAAAATTTCCTAAGCCTTAGTACAAATCAGTGAATTAAACTGATGAAAACCATGTTGCATACTCATCGGGAATGTGTAAGATCCTTAAACAAGGCTTAACAGGGTTTACGAACCATGCATTGCGGTGCCGGACACTCACAACTGTCCCACATGGATCCTCTCTCAATCATTTTCACTCTATCTCTGTCTATGTCAAATCTCTCCTAAATCTCTCCAAGTATGTGAAATCTCTCTCAAATATCTCTCTGTATGAGAAATCTCTCCAAGAATGTCAAATCTCTCCCAAATCTCTCCAAGTATGTGAAATCTCTCTCAAATATCTCTCTGTATGAGAAATCTCTCCAAGAATGTCAAATCTCTCCCAAATCTCTCTAAGTAGGTGAAATCTCTCTCAAATATCTCTCTATATGAGAAATCTCTCCAAGAATGTTAAATCTCTCCCAAATCCCTCCAAGTATATGTGAAAACTCTCTCAAATATCTCTCTGTATGAGAAATCTCTCCAAGAATGTCAAATCTCTCCCAAATCCCTCCAAGTATGTGAAAACTCTCTCAAATATCTCTCTGTATGAGAAATCTCTCCAAGAATGTCAAATCTCTCCCAAATCCCTCCAAGTATGTGAAAACTCTCACAAATATCTCTTTGTATGAGAAATCTCTCCAAGAATGTCAAATCTCTCCCAAATCTCTCCAAGTGTGAGAAATCTCTCCCAAATCTCTCTCAAAAGCTTCCCGCGACTTTTTGGAATCATTCGGGTCATTCCGGCCCTTAACCGGGTCAAAAACGGCTTAAAACGGGGCGAAAACGAGAAAAATGGACCTTAGGAACCGAAACCCTCTTATAAGAGGCGAAGTTCCTTAGGACCGAGAGGTCCTCTTAGGAACCGAAAGTAAGAAGACCGAAACCGAGAGCAAGAAGCAAGAACTGGAACCGAAAGTACTGTTCACGACAGAGCGCTCGGTGCCTCTCGGTCCAACTCCGCCTCTCTGCCTCTCGCGCACTCTCGGTCCGACTCCGCCTCTCTGTCTCTCGCGCACTCTCGGTTCCCTTCTCTCCTCTCTGTCTCTTCGTGCTCTCGGTTCTTCCCTCCTTCTCCTCTCCTCTCGGTTCCGCCTCCCTCTCTCTCTCGGTTCAGCATAAGAGGGCCGAACCTCGGCCAGGTCTCGCATTTTTGTCATTTTCAGCCCATTTTTGATATTTTTAACATTTTAAGCCCGTTTTTCGTGATTTTAAAGCGGGATTTTCTCCAGAAATTTTATTTTAACATAATAAACCCTAAATATTCATAATTTAAACATATTTTTATAAAAATCATTAATTAAATAATAAAGATTTAATGGGGGATTTATTTAAGGTAGAGTGTTGACTTTGCCTTAACTTATGACACAAGCAACCACCCCACACCCACTCTATGACCAGCCATACCTCCCCACCTTACCTATGTCACTTCAATGTTCCCTTACACTCAAATTTCACTCACTCCCACGTTTTTGAGCTGGAACAAACAACCACACTCCTCATTTTCTCTCATTTCTCTCATTCCACTAAGTAACAAACACCACTTTTTTCTCTCAAACTCTTCTACACAAATTTTCGAGATCCAAGGCTGATTTCAAGTGTTCTTCCACACTTAGTAAGTAAAAATTCATCCTCCCTATTACTATTTCACTTCATTCTACTCAAATCTTTGGTTGCTTACACAAACTCCCTAACTATGATGTTAGATTCTCGAAAACCTTCAAGGCATCTCCAAGTGTTCTTGAATTAAACACTTCCATCCTTCAACAATCATCTACTGAAATCACTCAAGGTGAGTTCATACCCCTACATTTTCATGATTTCTCAAGTTTTCAGGGGGTGAATACAAGTTAAAACACTAAGAACCTATCAAAATTTTTCTAACAGCCTTCATCAGAAAAGTTCGACTCCATTCACGGACTGTTTTGGGAATCTTAAATATTTTTGTTTTCAAAACTGTACAAGGTGCAAATAGTTCAAGTTTTTAGCTTTAAAATGGCTACTTGCACATCTCCATACGATTTTTCTACAATTTATGGTGATTTTTACAAAACTGCCTATCATTTCAAACAACAATCCGGACCAGTCTGTGATTTTGGACTTTTTCACCCAAGTTAGAGGTCATTATAAATTGAGATAAAATTTATGAGCAAACTAGACACATTTTGTGAACTCTCAGAATTTACAGATCTAGTTTTCGACTTCGTATGATTTTTCTATGATTTTTCCAAATACAGGGCAGAATGGCTAAAGTTAGCCAACAGCATGTAAATATCATAACACTTTGTATTATGTTGAGCAAAGTGTATAATCATAAGTTCTAATATTTGAATGTGTTTCCATGTTAGTTTATCATTATGAACTGAAACTAAGACATTCATATTAAATATTATTCTTTCATTTTAGAACACGGATTATTTAACTATAAAAAGTATAGTTTGATAATTTCATAACACTAACACATTTCCATAAAAGAGTTTATACATATCACATACACTTTAGATAAACTATAATAGGTATAGTTTGTGATACATCACTCACGCACTCGTACAAAAAGGGTACATTCATACAAGAAAGATTTATATTCACACACATTTCAAGTAAACTTGTTAACCTATGTTGTGAGACTTTCTCTCTCTCTCTCCCCGTACGTCCGAGTGCGGGATATAATTCCTGGTAGTTATAATCAGAATCTCCTTGAGGGAGAACGTGATACTTGTATATAGATCTATATTGGGTTTGACACCCCACACCTTGCTGCTAGCTACAGTGGGACCTGCAGGTCTACGGGTGACAAATGTCATTTCATTTTCGCGACGCCTGAGAAACGTTGTGGCAGGTTCACATAGTCACAGTATGATTATAGCGACTCACTTAGGGAGACAACAATTCATAAAGTTTACGGGGTTTCATAAAACCGAAGTAGGTTTTAGGTTGATAAAATAAATTTACTTTCCATTTCATTTTAAACTCATAACATTGTTACTAAGAAACGATGATTTCTCATATACTCTAGTCTTTGGTTATAAGGCTACATTTCTCGGATTTCAAGGGAAATACCGGATTTTTCTGAAACAAACGCGACATTTACATGTGAAATACTCCTACTAAGCTTATTAATAAAAGCTTATGAACTCACCAACCTTTGTGTTGACACTTTTCAAACAACTTGTATTCACAGGAAAACACTAATCAGGTTATCAAGTGCTTTTGAGGATGGGACGTTAAGGCGTCAAACTTTTCACATTTTGACAACATATTATAATTGATTTTGAAACATGTAATTCATACAAGTGATGTAACTTTTTCAATTATATATATGTTGGTTGTGTTTGCTTGAATTACTATTGAAATTATGGTTATGATGCTATACATGAAGTCCTCCACCCCCGGACGTTTCCGCCATCCTTGGTTTGGGGGTGTGACAGATTGGTATCAGAGCATGGTTTATAGTGAATTAAGTATGTCAACCACATAAGATATACAAACTATAAACACATTTGGGACTAAAAGTCTCTGATTCTTAAAGTGATTTAAAGAGTTGTACTTTTAGAAAACAAATAATTTCTTGTTTTAAAGTATACTTGCATGCATTCTATACTAGCATGGTATCATAACTTAGGAGAACATAAATTGAAAGAGGAGGAGTCGAACATTATTAATACGCCTTAGCATGTGTAATCAGTTCTGGGAAGGATATAGCCTGATCAACTATATCCATCCAAGAAGTAACTTACGCACACTAAGGAATAGTCGTAATGAGCGACAAATCTGAAAACCTAATTACACTCCATAAAGAACACGCTAAGAACCAAATATAAACATTTAAAAAAATACTATATGAGTATTTGTACGTTTCTATAGCGCCAAATTATTATCTTCCGATACGTACTTCTTAATCCCGTTTCTCGTGCAGACGACATGGCAGGATTTCACATACCCGGGGACCCCTATTTTCCCAATCAGGGAAACGCGGGATGGATCGAAGACGAGCTCGAGGAGGATCCCGAAGAGGAACCCGAGGAGGATCCCGAAGAGGATCCCGAGGAGGAGCCCGAGGAGGAAGACGAACAAGGAGAAGAAGAGGAAGACGACCAAGAAGAAGAGGAAGAAGAGGAAGACGACCAGGAAGAAGAGGAAGAAGAGGAAGGTGATGAGGTAGTCATGGTTGGGAACGAAGCGGAGGAACCACCAGAAGTATTCAACCCTCCCTACATCGCGAGGGTACCCGCGCACCGTTTTGGTTACAATGGACCTGAACCCCCTTGGGTAACAACGATCGAAAGATGGAGCCGACAACAACGCCAACGGTCACCATATGGCTACCAACGAGGTTACTATGATCTCACTCATGGTGGACCGGCTGACAGGGCTCTCCCCGTCACGATACAACGAATGGCAAGAATGGATGATCGTGGTAGGACAACGACAGAACAGGTCCGGGAGTTAAGTGCCATTGTACAGTCTACTACGGATCGCACCAGAAACCTGGAACGAGACTCCCACCACCGAGACCAACTCATTCGAGACCTTCTCGCGGCTCAAGCAGAAACAAGAAAGTATCGGGAAAGATACATGGCACTCGAAGAGAGAATGGTTGCAGCAGAACGCAAATTGGCGGAACTACAGGGCGCATCGACATCATCGCAGCCTCCGTCAAAGAAGGGTCGTAGTGATTAGAACTTGTTGCTATTCTCCCGTCTTGGTAGTAGGATTTTATGAGTACGCGTTGGTGCTACTCCTTGTATGTAGGTCGACCCTGCGACTATGTGATTACACTATTCAAAGGGCTTTTGTAATGCCAAAAACTACCTTTTGTAACGATGTAATGTAGACCCTTATGAGGTCAAACTTTTCTCTCTAAGCGTTATGTACTAAAAGTTATCAATGAAATTTGGCTTGTGTTTTATTTATTGAATGTTTGGCACTATACATCATAACCTGATCACACAAACAGTTTACGAATAATAAAGTTATGATAAAAATACAAGAGGGATGGAACCAGTATCACTCGACTCGTTATCACTATTGAAGTCTTACCGACTAGTCATTTTTTTTATGACAGAACCATGCCACCAAGGAAAAGACCAAGGCCTTCCAGCAACCCAGTGCCGCCTCCACCACCACCTCCGCAGTTTGATCCTGCAATGTTCCAGGCTGCAGTGACGGCAGCCGTGGCGGCAGCAATGTCGCAAATGGGAACCCATGGTTCCGGCGGTTCTGGATCCGGAGCTACCAATTCCATTCATGGGGACAGCACGGGGCGTACGAGGGAGTGCACTTACAAAGACTTCACAAATGGCAAACCCGATCCTTTCAATGGAAGCGGGGGCGTGATCACACTGGTGCAATGGTTCGAAAGGACCGAGGCAGTTTTTGAAATCTACGCTTGTCCCGAAGCGAGCAAGGTCAAGTATGCGGCATTCACTTTCACTGGAAAAGCACTTACTTGGTGGAATGGCCGAGTTAAGTCACTTACCCCTGCAGTAGCTAACGTAATCAGCTGGGAGGATTTGAAAGCCCTAATGTTAAAGGAATACTGCCCGAGGGGCGAAATACAAAAACTTGAAGAAGAACTTTGGAACCTCAGGATGAGAGGCACTGATCTTGAAACTTATACTGCGCGCTTCAACGACCTAGCACTCCTCTGTCCAACAATGGTCACTCCAGAAGAGAAGAAGGTGGAACGATATCTCTGGGGCCTATCATCCCAGATTCAAGATAGTGTCTTGGCCTCGAAACCCACTACTTTCGAGAGTGCCAAGGAATTAGCACAACAACTCATAGATCACAGGGCTAGCCGTGGTACCGTGATAACCACCACCGACCGAACAAAAGGAGGGAACAACAAGAGGAAGTTCTGGGGCAATAAAAGGAAACAACCAACTCAGGACCCCGCCAAAAAGCAACCGATTGTTGCTATTCGCACCGCCACTACTGCTGTCGCTCCAGCGCCACCGAAACAGTATACAGGAACTCTTCCCAAGTGCAACAAGTGTAACTACCACCATAACGGTGCTTGTCGATAGTTACACTGCAATAACTGTAACAAAAAGGGGCACACTGCCCGATTCTGTAGAGCGACTACCCAACCCGCCACACAAGTCGCTACGACCGCCAACACTGGGGCAAGCCAAGCCTGCTATGGATGTGGTGAAACGGGACACTTCAGGAGGAACTGCCCCAAGGCACGAGCCCCTAATGCTGGGGGTGTAGGGAGAGTCCTAACTTTAGGGCAGGGAGAAGCAGTCAAGGATCCCTCTGTGGTTACTGGTACGTTCCTCCTCAATAACTCTTATGCATGCGTACTTTTCGATAGTGGGGCAGAAAGAAGTTTCATAAGTCACCAATTCAAACATATACTTAAGCAAAATTCTCAACCACTAGAAGATTCTTACATCATAGAAATGGCAAATGGAAAGGTTGAGCGCGCTAATGATATTTACATAGGGTGTACTCTCACTCTAGACAACCATTTGTTCAAAATCGACCTTATGCCGGTCACCATAAAAAGCTTCGATATAATCATTGGTATGGATTGGCTAAGCCTTCATCGTGCCGACATTCTATGTTACGAAAGGGCCGTCCGCCTCAATCTGCCGAATGGCAACGTTCTCACCGTTTATGGCAATAAACCTAGTGCGAACCTACAAATCATCTCTTGTGTTAAAACCCAAAAGTACCTCCGAAAGCAATACCATGTTTTCTTAGCCCACATCGTAGATAAGAAACAGGAGGTGAAGGACATCAAAGAAATTCCAGAAGTATGCAACTTCCCTGATGTTTTCCCAGACGATCTGCCTGGTGTACCACTCGCACGACAAGTCGAATTTCGGATCGACTTAATCCCAGGAGCTACCCCCGTCGCCAGGGCTCCATATCGCTTAGCACCGGCAGAAATGCAAGAACTATCCATCCAGTTGAATGAACTATTGAGCAAAGGGTTCATCAGGCCAAGCTTCTCACCCTGGGGAGCACCAGTCTTATTTGTAAAGAAGAAGGATGGGTCTTTTCGCATGTGCATAGACTATCGAGAACTAAACAAACTCACTATCAAGAACCGTTATCCCCTACCCCGAATCGACGACCTCTTCGACCAGCTCCAAGGAGCCAGCTACTTTTCAAAAATCGACCTGAGGTCGGGCTATCATCAACTGCGAGTTCAGGAAGAGGATATCCCCAAGACGGCATTCAGAACTCGTTATGGGCACTATGAGTTTGTAGTGATGCCATTCGGGTTAACAAATGCTCCTGCGGTATTCATGGATTTGATGAATCGAGTGTGTCGACCCTTCTTGGATAAATTCGTCATCGTATTCATCGACGATATCCTGGTCTATTCGAGGAGCGAAGAAGAGCACAGACATCACCTACGACTAGTTCTGGAAGTTTTAAGGACCGAGAAGCTTTACGCTAAATTCTCAAAGTGTGAATTTTGGCTCCGAGAAGTAGGATTCCTTGGCCATGTAGTAAGCAAAGAAGGAATACATGTGGACCCCTCGAAGATCAAAGCAATCGAAGATTGGTCAACACCTACAACGCCGACAGAAATCCGACAGTTTTTGGGACTCGCAGGCTACTATCGAAGATTCATACAAAACTTCTCCAAAATCGCTAAGCCTCTCACCACCTTGACTCAAAAAGGGGTGGTGTTCGAATGGGAAGATAAACAAGAAGCCGCCTTCCAGACACTAAAGCAAGCCCTATGCAGCGCACCAGTCTTGTCTCTTCCAGAAGGAACTGATGATTTTGTGGTGTATTGCGATGCTTCAAATCAAGGCCTCGGCTGTGTGCTCATGCAAAGGGGAAAAGTCATCGCTTATGCATCAAGGCAACTGAAGACACATGAAGTTAATTACACCACCCACGACCTTGAATTGGGAGCTGTGGTGTTCGCCCTGAAGATTTGGAGGCACTACCTCTACGGCACCAAGTGCACCATCTTCACTGATCACAAAAGTCTTCAACACATTCTCAATCAGAAAGAACTAAACATGCGCCAAAGAAGATGGGTGGAATTACTGAATGACTACGAATGTGAAATTCGCTACCACCCGGGCAAGGCTAATGTAGTAGCCGACGCCTTAAGCAGGAAAGAATACTCGGGTCTCCGAGTAAAATCCCTAGCCATGACCATCCACTCCCAACTGGCCACCCAGATCAAGGACGCCCAATTAGAAGCCCTGAAACCAGAAAACGTGGCAAGCGAAGCACTAAGGGGGATGGATAAGAACTTGGAAGTCAAAGGGGATGGAGCTCGTTATCTCATGAATCGAATCTGGACACCGAAGTTCGGTGGGTACAGAGACGTTGTAATGGACGAGGCCCACAAGACTCGATACTCCATTCATCCGGGGTCAGATAAGATGTATCTAGACCTCAAAAGGTTATACTGGTGGCCAAACATGAAGGCTGAAATTGCTACTTATGTGAGCAAGTGCCTCACTTGCGCCAAGGTCAAGGTGGAATACCAGAAGCCATCAGGACTACTTCAACAACCGGATATACCCGAGTGGAAGTGGGAGCGAATAACCATGGACTTCGTAACCAAACTGCCTAAGACATCAGGTGGGATGGATACCATATGGGTGGTTGTGGACAGATTGACCAAGTCCGCGCACTTCCTGCCAATAAAGGAAACAGACAAGATGGAAAAGTTGACCAGGACGTACATTAAGGAGATCGTGCGACTACATGGTGTACCAACATCCATTATCTCGGATCGAGATAGTAGATTCACCTCGCGTTTCTGGCAGTCCCTACAAAAGTCTCTGGGAACCAGGTTAGACATGAGTACGGCCTACCATCCACAAACGGACGGACAAAGCGAGAGAACCATCCAGACGTTGGAAGACATGCTGAGAGCCTGTGTGATAGATTTTGGTAAGGCATGGGATACCCATCTACCACTTATCGAATTCTCTTATAATAACAGTTATCACACTAGCATTGGAGTCGCTCCATTCGAAGCTCTCTACGGCCGCAAGTGTAGATCACCACTGTGTTGGGCCGAAGTTGGAGATACTCAGCTAGCCAGAGGGCAAGTCCCTGATAGCACCCTTACGGGGCCGGAAATCATAAGGGAAACCACAGAAAAGATCATTCAAATTCGGGAAAGACTAAAAGCGTCTCGTGATCGACAAAAGAGTTACGCGGATAAGCGACGCAAACCTTTAGAATTCTAGGTCGGAGACCGGGTACTACTAAAAGTTTCCCCCTGGAAGGGGGTGATACATTTCGGTAAACGGGGGAAACTAAACCCAAGGTACGTCGGTCCGTTCGAAATCCTTGCTAGGATTGGTCCTGTGGCGTACAAACTCCGACTACCACAAGAACTTAGTAATGTGCACCCTACCTTCCACGTGTCCAACTTAAAGAAGTGTCTGTCTGACGAGACACTCGTAATACCACTCGAAGAAATCGAAGTTAATGAAAATCTCCATTTTGTGGAGGAACCCGTCGAGATCATGGATCGAGAGATCAAGAGAACAAAACAAAGTCGCATTCCCATAGTGAAGGTTCGTTGGAACGCGAAACGAGGGCCTGAGTTTACCTGGGAACGTGAAGATCAAATGAAACAAAAATATCCACATCTTTTCCCAAACCCTTGAAGTCCCAGCCGAATTTAAATTTCGGGACGAAATTCCCTCTAACGGGGGGATGATGTGACAATCGTCAATCTTGAGTCAAGTCAAGTCATCAAGTCAAGCCGGTCAACTCTATTAAACCTTGTGTATTAGGGTTGGTGTTATGTTTGTATTGTATAACTTGCTATATTAATGGGAAAACATCACTAGAGAAAAGCTTTGTGTTAAAAATTTCCTAAGCCTTAGTACTAATCAGTGAATTAAACTGATGAAAACCATGTTGCATACTCATCGGGAATGTGTAAGATCCTTAAACAAGGCTTAACAGGGTTTACGAACCATGCATTGCGGTGCCGGACACTCACAACTGTCCCACATGGATCCTCTCTCAATCATTTTCACTCTATCTCTGTCTATGTCAAATCTCTCCTAAATCTCTCCAAGTATGTGAAATCTCTCTCAAATATCTCTCTGTATGAGAAATCTCTCCAAGAATGTCAAATCTCTCCCAAATCTCTCCAAGTATGTGAAATCTCTCTCAAATATCTCTCTGTATGAGAAATCTCTCCAAGAATGTCAAATCTCTCCCAAATCTCTCTAAGTAGGTGAAATCTCTCTCAAATATCTCTCTATATGAGAAATCTCTCCAAGAATGTTAAATCTCTCCCAAATCCCTCCAAGTATGTGAAAACTCTCTCAAATATCTCTCTGTATGAGAAATCTCTCCAAGAATGTCAAATCTCTCCCAAATCCCTCCAAGTATGTGAAAACTCTCTCAAATATCTCTCTGTATGAGAAATCTCTCCAAGAATGTCAAATCTCTCCCAAATCCCTCCAAGTATGTGAAAACTCTCACAAATATCTCTTTGTATGAGAAATCTCTCCAAGAATGTCAAATCTCTCCCAAATCTCTCCAAGTGTGAGAAATCTCTCCCAAATCTCTCTCAAAAGCTTCCCGCGACTTTTTGGAATCATTCGGGTCATTCCGGCCCTTAACCGGGTCAAAAACGGCTTAAAACGGGGCGAAAACGAGAAAAATGGACCTTAGGAACCGAAACCCTCTTATAAGAGGCGAAGTTCCTTAGGACCGAGAGGTCCTCTTAGGAACCGAAAGTAAGAAGACCGAAACCGAGAGCAAGAAGCAAGAACTGGAACCGAAAGTACTGTTCACGACAGAGCGCTCGGTGCCTCTCGGTCCAACTCCGCCTCTCTGCCTCTCGCGCACTCTCGGTCCGACTCCGCCTCTCTGTCTCTCGCGCACTCTCGGTTCCCTTCTCTCCTCTCTGTCTCTTCGTGCTCTCGGTTCTTCCCTCCTTCTCCTCTCCTCTCGGTTCCGCCTCCCTCTCTCTCTCGGTTCATCATAAGAGGGCCGAACCTCGGCCAGGTCTCGCATTTTTGTCATTTTCAGCCCATTTTTGATATTTTTAACATTTTAAGCCCGTTTTTCGTGATTTTAAAGCGGGATTTTCTCCAGAAATTTTATTTTAACATAATAAACCCTAAATATTCATAATTTAAACATATTTTTATAAAAATCATTAATTAAATAATAAAGATTTAATGGGGGATTTATTTAAGGTAGAGTGTTGACTTTGCCTTAACTTATGACACAAGCAACCACCCCACACCCACTCTATGACAAGCCATACCTCCCCACCTTACCTATGTCACTTCAATGTTCCCTTACACTCAAATTTCACTCACTCCCACGTTTTTGAGCTGGAACAAACAACCACACTCCTCATTTTCTCTCATTTCTCTCATTCCACTAAGTAACAAACACCACTTTTTTCTCTCAAACTCTTCTACACAAATTTTCGAGATCCAAGGCTGATTTCAAGTGTTCTTCCACACTTAGTAAGTAAAAATTCATCCTCCCTATTACTATTTCACTTCATTCTACTCAAATCTTTGGTTGCTTACACAAACTCCCTAACTATGATGTTAGATTCTCGAAAACCTTCAAGGCATCTCCAAGTGTTCTTGAATTAAACACTTCCATCCTTCAACAATCATCTACTGAAATCACTCAAGGTGAGTTCATACCCCTACATTTTCATGATTTCTCAAGTTTTCAGGGGGTGAATACAAGTTAAAACACTAAGAACCTATCAAAATTTTTCTAACAGCCTTCATCAGAAAAGTTCGACTCCATTCACGGACTGTTTTGGGAATCTTAAATATTTTTGTTTTCAAAACTGTACAAGGTGCAAATAGTTCAAGTTTTTAGCTTTAAAATGGCTACTTGCAAATCTCCATACGATTTTTCTACAATTTATGGTGATTTTTACAAAACTGCCTATCATTTCAAACAACAATCCGGACCAGTCTGTGATTTTGGACTTTTTCACCCAAGTTAGAGGTCATTATAAATTGAGATAAAATTTATGAGCAAACTAGACACATTTTGTGAACTCTCAGAATTTACGGATCTAGTTTTCGACTTCGTATGATTTTTCTATGATTTTTCCAAATACAGGGCAGAATGGCTAAAGTTAGCCAACAGCATGTAAATATCATAACACTTTGTATTATGTTGAGCAAAGTGTATAATCATAAGTTCTAATATTTGAATGTGTTTCCATGTTAGTTTATCATTATGAACTGAAACTAAGACATTCATATTAAATATTATTCTTTCATTTTAGAACACGGATTATTTAACTATAAAAAGTATAGTTTGATAATTTCATAACACTAACACATTTCCATAAAAGAGTTTATACATATCACATACACTTTAGATAAACTATAATAGGTATAGTTTGTGATACATCACTCACGCACTCGTACAAAAAGGGTACATTCATACAAGAAAGATTTATATTCACACACATTTCAAGTAAACTTGTTAACCTATGTTGTGAGACTCTCTCTCTCTCTCTCTCCCCGTACGTCCGAGTGCGAGATATAATTCCTGGTAGTTATAATCAGAATCTCCTTGAGGGAGAACGTGATACTTGTATATAGATCTATATTGGGTTTGACACCCCACACCTTGCTGCTAGCTACAGTGGGACCTGCAGGTCTACGGGTGACAAATGTCATTTCATTTTCGCGACGCCTGAGAAACGTTGTGGCAGGTTCACATAGTCACAGTATGATTATAGCGACTCACTTAGGGAGACAACAATTCATAAAGTTTACGGGGTTTCATAAAACCGAAGTAGGTTTTAGGTTGATAAAATAAATTTACTTTCCATTTCATTTTAAACTCATAACATTGTTACTAAGAAACGATGATTTCTCATACACTCTAGTCTTTGGTTATAAGGCTACATTTCTCGGATTTCAAGGGAAATACCGGATTTTTCTGAAACAAACGCGACATTTACATGTGAAATACTCCTACTAAGCTTATTAATAAAAGCTTATGAACTCACCAACCTTTGTGTTGACACTTTTCAAACAACTTGTATTCACAGGAAAACACTAATCAGGTTATCAAGTGCTTTTGAGGATGGGACGTTAAGGCGTCAAACTTTTCACATTTTGACAACATATTATAATTGATTTTGAAACATGTAATTCATACAAGTGATGTAACTTTTTCAATTATATATATGTTGGTTGTGTTTGCTTGAATTACTATTGAAATTATGGTTATGATGCTATACATGAAGTCCTCCACCCCCGGACGTTTCCGCCATCCTTGGTTTGGGGGTGTGACAAGTAGGTTGTCAACAGTTTGGTTATTAAACACTAAAAAGGATTGGGAATCCTTTTAATCTCGTATATTATGAAGACTTAGTCAAATCTAAGTAGGGGAGAATCGCACAGGTATTCAGGACAGGGGTAGGTATGAGACCTGGATGGGTTTCTCTGTTGGGTTTTGAGCAATCTAACACTTCCTAAGTGTGCATGCAACCCTAATAAACCTTGGATCTATGTTTGTCTAAATACATGCAAAATAATAATTTTTCCAAGGTTTATAACCTATCTAACATGGCATGGGGAACATTTCAACATAAAGAGTTAGAAGAGATTACATACCTTTTTGATGAGTTTGGTTCTTGAGGAGTTTGAGAGCCAAGCACCAATAGTGTGAATGCCTTAAATGGAATCACAAAACACCACAAACTCTTGGAAAACTTTGAGAGAGAATACACACTTGTATTTTCGGCCACACACAAGCACACACACACTAGTTCACTAGTTACCCCTTAGGCACCATTTCATGCTCCATAAGCATGCTTATATAGTGTGCATGGTTAGGGTGAAACCCTAATAACCCATGTCTTTTCCTTTTCCAAGGATCCATGGGTTAAAAGCTCCATGGATCTGTTGGATTAGTGTCTAAGTCCATAACTATTTTGGTATGTACTTGACCCGATGGTGCATGGTCCTTTTGGGTTGCCTTCACCAAAGCAACTTGATTGGAGAAATGAATAAAGAGAGAGGATAATATGATTTATTAATATGTTATAAGAATAATATATTAAAGGAGAAATCATATTTGTTTAATTAATATTGGTCAATAATTAATTAAGAATTAGTTTTGTGATCAAATGTAATTAATTAAACTAGAGGGGCTGAATTGTAATTATGTGATAGTTACAAAATAAGGTAAGGATTATCTTATATATATGGTGAACGAATTTGAGGTGTAAATCCCTTAGAATTCGAGTATGATAAGGATTCAAGGGTTATCTTATTGGTTGCTTAATGGATAATCAACTAGATAAGGATAATGACTGAAACCCTATCTCTACACCTATATAAACACCCCTAGGGCCATGAATTCGTGTATCCCTTCCCAAGAGGTCCTAGATACGAATTCTAACCTCTCACTTCTCTCCTTATACCTTCTCCACTTGCTTATGGTGTTTGTGAGCCATTAGAGGAGTGATACTTGTGACTCTAAGCCTTCCAAAGTCAATACAAGGAGATTTGGGATTGTTATTGCTACATAACAATCAAGGTAACACTATAAACTTATTCTCATGTTAATATGATTATATGTATGCTAGAATTACGGTTTGTAGTCTTGGATTCAAAGCATGTACAATAGAGAAACCTAGATCCAAGCATTAGGGTTTGTATGAGCACATAGGATGTCTTATGACCAAAACCCATCAGTGGTATCAGAGCCTTGATTGGTTTCAATTGTATTGATGCATATTTGATCGAAATAAGCACTGAAAATCGATTTTTTGAGTTTCTGAATGTTTGACTCGCCGAGTCACTTGGTGAACTCGCCGAGTCAGCTGTACTCGACGAGTCCAGGTCCAGACTCGACGAGTCAAAGTGTCTGACAGCTCGTTTTCGCGATTTTCTTCCTGTTTTGGCTTTGGATAATTACCATAAACTCGTTTTTGTGATAAAATCCGAATTTTTTCATTATTATGTGATTATCCTTACCTAAATAGAAGATAATTGTCAAAAATTTAGATAATCACTTGTTTTATTAGATAAAGTTTGATTATTTGTAATTTAGATTTGAATTATCTTGTGAAATAGTTTCAATTTATCCCTTTAGGTTTTATAGTTTAAATTTGAACCCCAAAAGTTTTGTTGTTTTGAAATTTAAATAGTTAAAACCCTAATGTTTTGAAATGTTTCACAACTTGCCCTCAAGTTTTGGAATTTAAAGGTTGATTAAAAGGTTAATTAGAAATGTTAAATTCTAAAACTCTAGTAATGTTTTGAAAAGTTCAAATCACCCCTTTATGGTTTTATTAATTAATTAAGGAGTATAATTAAAAGTGGTTTAATAAATCCATAAAAGTTTAGGTTAACAATTTAATTGAATTAAAAGTGTAATTATTAAAGTTAACCACATAGTATTTTAAAAGTGTAAAATACACCCTATACTATATATAAGATTAAAAGTCTAACATTATATATATGTATGAGTAAAAGTCAGTCTTACCGTTAGTAGGCCTCATTCACGAAGCTGGTCTATAAGGGGTGTTTAAGGAAATTGCCTATAAAATGGCGATTGAATGGGTATCCACTCTTACCCACCGCACTCTTGACTAGTGGAGGGTCGTTATCCGAACGGGTAGGATAGGACAAAACCTTCCATTATAAGTATAATGAAATACAAAGTAACTAAATGTTTTTCAAATTCCCAATCTTAGTTACTTAGGCAAAAGTGAATTGATGCAATTCCATGAAATTACACTTTGTGCCCTTGCTAAGACGTTAGTGGAGCGTGTGTGGTTTACCGGCACACTAAATGGTTCTAAGCAAAGGTAGCAAAGGGTGACTCAATGTTTGTCATAGTTCGGTGGAGCGTGTGTGGTTTACCGGCACATCGAATAGGTGATTGTAACATGTGAGGGCACCATGTAGTTTGCATGGTTATTCACACCCGCTTTGTGATCCTCGGCATCCCAGTCACAAACATGAGGGGCATATCGAGATTTAAACATCCCATTGAAATGTTCAATGAATCTCAAAGGATCTAGGAGTTTTCATAGATTTAAAACTTAAATTTCCTTTTCGTTTTTCATGGTGGAAACTAGTGAATCGTCATTCACTTACCTTCAAATGTTCTGCGATTTGGGTTACGGCATCCCTCTCCCGAGTTGTAGGATATTGTGTTGGGTCCTAGCCTTGGAATTTCATTTGGGTGATTTACCAAGGACTCAATCAATCAACTAACTTGAATTCGTTTTTCTCCCGATGTCAAAGTTCGACAACTATGGTCTTCTCAATCCCGTGGAACAAGCATTCCACATGAAGATGATATTCCACGATTCAATCAAGGAACAAGAAATCATGCTTCACTTCCTCCTCCTCCTCCAATTATTCTCCCTAACCCACAAGATTGTAAAATTGAAAGGTTCAATATCACTCAAGCCCTTTTGGCAAGTAAACATAAAGAGGGCAAGTCGGTGTGTGCACACGTCTTAGGGATGAAGTCACACATTGATAGACTAAGAATGATGGGATCCGTTGTCGGTGAAGCGATGACTGTTGATTGGGTTCTTCAGTCACTTCCTAACTCATATAGTGAGTTCGCAAGAGAGTACTATATGATAAACCACAGCGTGGCCCTTATTGATCTCACCTACATGCTTATTGCTGCTGAATCAACAATGGTTTGGCGCAATAGAAAAGCAAAGTTGATTGGTGAATCTGCCTTCAAGACCTCTATGGATATAGACAATGGCAATGAAAGACATGCAATGATCGAAAAGTTTGATCATAAGAGAAAGGCGATGTCTGAAGTAGTTCCATGTGTTGTTCCAAATGAGTCAATTTGCTTTTATTGCCAAGAGAAGGGGCATTGGAGACGAAGTTGCCCTATTTACCTAAGAGATCTAAGAGATGGGAGAGTCAAAAGTATGACTACGCTTTAGGTAAGAATCCACTATCTAACTCCATTAAGTTCCTATTCATTGATTCTTAATACATGATATGATAAGATTGCATTTGAATGTTTTGAAGGATCGGTGAAAAGAAAGGAAGCTTGATAAGAGAGCAAGATGAATCTAATCACAAGAGATGGATCTTGATCGCATGGACTTGAAGATTGGATTTTAAGATTAGATAGTTATGATAGAGTTGTTAGAAATTTTCTTTTTACATAGTTTTCAATAGATTTTGCATTGTAAGGACAAATGTTTTTCCGCTGTTTCAGAAATAAAATAAATTTTGTTTGAATTATTTATTTATTTGTATACTTCCTTGCAATGAAATCGTTATATGAAAATTGATGTTTGCATATTTCTACAACGAATGGATATGATTCTTAGTTATGTTATTTATGGAAGTGTCAAGAATTTACCAAATAGGGAGAGTTTCTGATCGCCCAAGTTTCAATTGGACCGAAACTTGTAATCATGCAACTTGGTTGCACGATGAATGAGAAACTTCATATTTGGAAATTAGACTAATTCATTGACAAAGTGTCAAGTGAAGGACTAGGAGATCGAGCACACAAAGTTGTGTGTTGATCAAGTTCACCATAAGAGTAACAAAGATATTCGTCATGATTTACTAAAGGCTTAGTAAATATGATTACACTTACAAGATTAAGTGTAATTTTGAATTGATTAAAGGGTTTAGATCAATAGCAAAACGAATAAGAAGAATCAAATAGGCAGAAAGATAAGAGTTTCTCCATTCTAAGAAGAAGGGAGAGTAGCTTTTATGCTTTATGATAGGTCTTAATGATTAAGAACCATATCTCAATTGATCCTCTAATGAGTCTTGGTACAATTGTATGTCCAAGAAGAGGAATCAAAGATTGAAGAAATGGTCAAATCAAGAAGTCAATCATACTTTGTTCCAAAACAAGTCTTAAAGTCAAGATTGTGACATTGAGTGAATAGTATTAAGAAGGTTTATAACATCCATCAATTGTGGAAAGTTGTGATGTCTTGGATAAGACAAAGACCAACTAAGACCATTTTATGAAGTGTTTTGATAAAAGCTACACTAACTCTTGAATATTTGGTTGTCAACAAATGTTTATTGACAAGAGAATCTTATATGTCAAGGAGTCAGTGGGAGTCTTAATGGTCTTGACAGGTTTCAAGAACAAATCAAATAAACCTTATTGATTATCACTAGCACACGAGTTGAGATTTACAACCTATCGTAAAGACATTATTTTGTTTCTGTGCCAATCCAATCGAGTTAATTATGCATGTGAGTCCTATGAGTTCTCATTTGAATGCGTAAAAGGCAAGGACCTTGATCAATGAAAGGTACATTGATAGGAAAAAGGTAAGATGCTTAACTACTTGGAAGACGTGGTGGGCAGCTGTGCTACCATAAGGCAAGAAATCAAGATTAAGAAAGTTCGATCCATATGAGTTTGAATTTGTCGTAAACTTTGGTTTTAACAAATTCGCATGGATAGGAACACATACACCGTTTAAATCTAAGTGTCATAAGATTTCCTCCTTCATGAAAATGATTGTGAGAAAATGCTTTCACTAAGAAAGATTTTAAAAGATAGTGATTGTAAAATTGCATTCTCAAATTCGATCATGGTTACGGCATCCCTTTCCATAATTTGAATTGTGAGGTTTGGCAATTAGTCTTAATTGTTAAGACACACATATGAACTATCTAAGGCAAAAGTGTATAAGTTCAAGAAGCCTTGATAAAAGATTATCAAAGCACTAAGTGTTAGAAACATGAACTTAAGAAATTCAATAAGTATTGTTTTTCTGAAAGTTAAGATGTTTATGAATACATGTCGAAGCTAGTGGGAGCATAAGTGTTATGTTTTATAATAATCATCATGATAGTGGGAGCATAAATGTTATGATTGTATGATTATTAAGGCACGTATTGCATAGTTGGCAATATTAATTATAGAAAACAAGAGTCATACTTTGCAAAGTTGTAAGAGTTGAAAGGTTGTTTTGCTATAATTAAGGGAGAGAATATTATGCTTCATTTCAAATCTAAAGGATTAGGTTGTGGAATGTTAATAAATTTAGTCAAAGGTACATAGTGTGTTCTTAAAATTTCGATTGTGATTACGGCATTCCTCTTCGCAATTCGAGTTTTGAGAACATAGCAAATAAAACATTATGCGTCCTGTCCCATACGCTTCGGGTATAGGATCGATTGCGAATGCTTTAATGTTTGACCATTCTAAAATTTTCCAAATGTATAGTGCATTTAGAGGGAAAAGGGACTAGAATTGGTTTTGACTAAAATAATTAAACAACTATCAAAGGACAATCCAAAGTTCAACGAGGATTGGTCGCTTGCGAGTAGTTGGAAGTATAGTATTGGAAATTATGGAAGTGTTTCCATATTGGATGGACGATATCGACATCATTACGAATAGATAAGATTCTATTAAGAATGAGTTGTCATATAGAAAATATGGAAGTGTGTCCATGTTGGGAAGTAAAATCTATGTCTAGATTAGAAACTTTATGCGAAAGGATGTTCAAAGGAATGTACTTTGAGTGAGAGACATCATATCTAAGGAATTGTCTTGTAACAATTTCCGATAGAGGAATTCTAATATCATTGGCAATAGTCTTTGAAACTTTGGTGCAGTGACATTACAAAAGGATCGTTGCATAAAGTGTTAGAATCTAGTATATTCTATAAGTAACAAGAATTTGACATTCTTACACTTAAGAAAAAGGATTTGGTGTTGTAAAATGAGAATGATTGGAAATGTGTTCAATTTGTCTATTTCGCAAAAGTAAGAACCATAGGTAAACATTGTGTGCATGCTAGGAGCATGGGACAAGTGTTGGAATTCAAATGCGAAGTTGATTACCCGAAACGACAAATAATGAGTAATCGATATGGTGATAAATAAAACGTGTTTGTTTATACTCAAAGGTTTGAGGCCATATGGGATTAGTATTATTCTTGTGTTTCACCTTGCATGTTTTGACTTCCAGAATAACTGAGTTTATTAAGAATAATCGAATTATTCAAACGGGCCACAGTCGTTCATATGTTGGAAGTAGATATGAATGAAGACTGTCGTGAATTGGTGTGTGGATTGTCTAAAAGAGTATTAGACATAAGCAAATGTTTGCTGCAACATTCATGAGTGCTTACGAATATGATTTGAGCATTGGATTAAACCCACGCTCACTTGGATCACTCCATGAATTGTATTACGAGTGATTGGTGAGACGATAACATCTTATATTCTTGAAACCGAGATGTGTGAGTTGTATCTTGCGAATCGGTTGCACATTGATAATATGTAAACGCACCAGTAACTTGGTGTTATAAAACATATTGTTGTGTGTAATTCGGTGAGTGAGTGCAAGCAAGCATTGTATCAAAGTTTATCCGTTCCTTTTATCCAAAGTAGGATAAAAGCGATATCTTT
Source organism: Lactuca saligna (assembly GCF_052625555.1). Taxonomy (NCBI): domain Eukaryota; kingdom Viridiplantae; phylum Streptophyta; class Magnoliopsida; order Asterales; family Asteraceae; genus Lactuca; species Lactuca saligna. Next base: position 129,064,465 of record NC_136422.1, read on the forward strand.
GGGCCCCTCGATGGTTTAGTGATGACATACGTAAATGCTCGGCCGGGCTAGGGCTAATTTGATTTGTTCAATTAGTCAGTCGTCATAAATCGGAAATCGAGAAGTAGTACAAAGAGAATGATTAGAAATCATGTCTCAGACGATATCAAGAATGGAGGAATATATGATCCCTTATCTAAGGACACGTGTATCTGATATGATCAGAGTTGACAGCGGCTTTGGAAAGCTACGATTGCAGATCAGGATCTGAAGTCATACGCAGAATAGTTGTTAGACTTATCCAAGTGGGAGACTGTTGGATTAGTGTCTAAGTCCATAACTATTTTGGTATGTACTTGACCCGATGGTGCATGGTCCTTTTGGGTTGCCTTCACCAAAGCAACTTGATTGGAGAAATGAATAAAGAGAGAGAGGATAATATGATTTATTAATATGTTATAAGAATAATATATTAAAGGAGAAATCATATTTGTTTAATTAATATTGGTCAATAATTAATTAAGAATTAGTTTTGTGATCAAATGTAATTAATTAAACTAGAGGGGCTGAATTGTAATTATGTGATAGTTACAAAATAAGGTAAGAATTATCTTATATATATGGTGAACGAATTTGAGGTGTAAATCCCTTAGAATTCGAGTATGATAAGGATTCAAGGGTTATCTTATTGGTTGCTTAATGGATAATCAACTAGATAAGGATAATGACTGAAACCCTATCTCTACACCTATATAAACACCCCTAGGGCCATGAATTCGTGTATCCCTTCCCAAGAGGTCCTAGATACGAATTCTAACCTCTCACTTCTCTCCTTATACCTTCTCCACTTGCTTATGGTGTTTGTGAGCCATTAGAGGAGTGACACTTGTGACTCTAAGCCTTCCAAAGTCAATACAAGGAGATTTGGGATTGTTATTGCTACATAACAATCAAGGTAACACTATAAACTTATTCTCATGTTAATATGATTATATGTATGCTAGAATTAGGGTTTGTAGTCTTGGATTCAAAGCATGTACAATAGAGAAACCTAGATCCAAGCATTAGGTTTGTATGAGCACATAGGATGTCTTATGACCAAAACCCATCAGGATCATCCATGGACTTCCATATAAGCCTAGCCCATTAACAAAAGAGCATTAGCCCACACTATATAAAACCAATAGCCCATAATCTAATTAGTCTTCCTTTTAATCTCTAAATTAATTCATAATTAATTTAAGACTAAAACTAATTAAATAACATAACCTCATATTAATATATTATAACTTATAATATATTAATAAACATATGTGTATAACTCTCATAAAATTATCCATAAATAGTTTGGATGAGATGCAACCCAAATGGACCATGCCGGGTCGGGTCAAGTATATACCAAATAAGTATGGACTTAGACACCTTATCCAACAGACTCCCACTTGGATAAGTCTAATAACTATATTTGCGTATCTTACTTCAGGAACCAACCAGCAATCATAGCTCTCGAAAACTCCGTTGAACTATGAAGACTCTATTGAACTATGAAGCGCCATTTTAGATAAGTGATTGTATAATCCTCTATTCTCATGATATCAGCCGGACAAATACATGGAACAACGTCGTACTTATTGTCCAGCAGTTTGTTTCCCGATTTTCGATTTGTTTGACAAAGAACTTAATCAAACACATCAATTTAGTTTTGACCGGCCGGTACATAGGTCACAACAAAATCATCGAGGGGCCCAGATATCGCTTCTATTTCTAGAAGGAAAAGATAACTTCGACTCATATGCTTGTTATACTACTTGTTGAATTGTACACAAAGGCACGTTTTATGACATCAAGTTACTGATGAGTTTACGTTCAATCAATGCACAACCAACTCATAGGTAACAACTCATATCTCTAGGTTTGAAGATTTATATGATATTACCGTCTCACGATCACTCGAGATAAATTCCATAAATGTTACAAGTGAGCGTGGGTTTATTCCAATACTCATAACTTATGAGCACTCATGAATGTTGTAGCAACCATTGCTATGACTAAACCCATTTAGCCATCTACAAACCCGATTCATGACAATCTTGATTCATACCTACTTCCAACATATGAACGACTGTGGAGTGTTTAAATAACTTAGTCATTCGGAAAGATTAACCTAGCTATTTTGGAAGTCAAAACATGCAAAGTGAAACACAATAATAATCGAATCCAATATGGTCTTAGAACCCTTTTGAATATAAATAAAACCACATTTTATTTATCACCATATTGATTACACATTATTCATTATATAATGTTTCAAACAATCAACTTAAGACTTGAATAAAAACAACAGTCGTCCCATGCTCCTAGCATGTACACTTTGTTTTCTAAACAATAGTAATGCCATACTCCAAGTATGCACACTATGTTTGTCTATGATCCTTACATTGTGATGTAGATCAACTGAACATGATTCCAATGATACTCATTTCACAATCCCAAATCCTTATTGTAAATGTGAGAATCCCCGATTCCTGTTATTTACCAAAAATCTGTTAGATTTTAAACTTTTATGCAATGTTCCTCTTGTAATGATTATTCACAAAGTCACCAAAACCTTGTCACCAGTCATTACAGAGTATTCCAAAGAAGGTCAACTTCTATGGAACGGAAGTCTCATATTCAAAGTACATTGCTTTGAACATCCTTCTTGCATTAAGATTTTCTAATCTTACATAGATTGAATAAATTCCACCTATGGAGACATTTCCATAGTCCCATTTTGACTATCACTTCCAAAGAAGAGTTACTTCTTTTCAGAACATGTCAATACGGTCCTTTCCGACAACTTAAATTATACTTCCAACTTTCCCTGAGCAACCAATCTTTGGCGAACAAAGATTGTCCTCAACAATTGCTTAATCACTTTAGTCATATCCAGTTCTAGACTTTTCCCTTCTAAATGGCCTGAGCATTTGGAAAATTTAGAAAGGATGAATATTATAGCACATGAAATCGATCCTATATCCGAAGCATATGGGACACGATTCATGATGTCTCACATAAAGACATGATACTAGACCAGTCTTTTGCTACAATATTTTTTATTTGCCATGTTTTCAAGATTTAACTATGAAGAGGGATGCCGTAGTCATAATTGAATTTTGAGAACGCAATAAATATAGAATTTCCTTAAGTCGAACCATTCAAACATAAAATTCATATATATGTCCTTGACTAAAGATGATTAAAATCTCAATCTAAGCTTTAGAATTGAAATGAAGTATAATTTCCTCTCCTTTAATTATAGCAAAACAACTTTTCAACCCCTGCAACTTCACAAATTGAAACTTTTTTTTCTATAATTAACATTGCTAACTTGCAACACTAAATGTAATAATCATGGTCCCACTAACATGATGATTATCAGCTTAACACTTATGCTCCCACTAGCTCTGACATATTTCCAGAAATCTGCTGGACTTCTGAAATTTAGATTCATACACCCTTTCTTAGATAGCTCACATGTGTGTCTAAACAATTTTCAGAACTATGAAAAGGGATGCCATAATCATAGTCTCAATCGCTTAGGCATTTGCCATTTCTCACAAGTCCATGTTAGTGTGCCGGTTAACCACATGCGCTCCACTAACGACTTTTGAAAATGCAAATAACACAATTGATATCTACGTAAAATCTACTTAGTGAAAGCGTTTCCTCACCATCATTTTCATGAATCGGAGAGAAACCTTATGACACTTAGATTTTATAGTGTATGAGTTCCTATCCATGTGAATTTGTCAAAACCATAATCAAAAGATAAGGTTAGTGACAAATTCAGCCTTACATGGATTAAACTTGTTCAATCTTAGTTTCTTGTCACCTTGGTAGCACAAGGCCCACCAATGCTTCCAAGTTGAACTCTGATAACTCACATGCAAATTCAACTTCTTTGAAGTAGGTACAGAAATAAGAATTATGTCAACATGATAGGTTGCAAACCTTAAGTCGTGTGCTAGTCATAAATTACAGGTTTTACTCTTAATTAAATCTTGAAACTCTTTCAGGATCTTTAAGGCTCCCACTGTCCCCTTGACATATAAGTTTCCCTAGTCAAGAACCATTCCTTGACAAAATTAATATTCAAGGGATATTGCAGATTCTTATCAAGACTAACACTTCACACAATTGGTCTTAGTTGGTCTTTGTCTCATCCAAGACATCACAACTTACCAATCTCAAATATACAAGGGTAGAAACATTTTACACTTACATTTGACTAGTGTTAATAAATCTTCCTTTATGTCACTCAAGGTTACAATCTTGGAGTATGACTCTAAGAATAGTTTTGGAATGAAGTATGACTCATCTTCTTGATTTTAACCAATGCAACAATTCATGACCTCTCTTCTTAGCCATAACAATGCACTAAGATATCCTTAGAGTATGAATTTGTGATATGGTTTCATAATCATTAAGATGATCATGAAATATGATACTAAAGTACTCTCTCATCCTTTCAGATTTGAGAAACTTTTATCTTTCTGCCTAATTTGATTCTTCTCATTTGTTTTGTCATACATTGTATCCTTTCCAATGTTATAGAATTATACTTAACCTTATAAGTATAATCATATTTACTAATCTTTAGTAAATCATGACAAATCAATCTTTGTGGTGGACCTTGACCAACGCACACCCAGTGTACCTAATTCCTTAGTCCTTCAATTGACTCACATATACATGTGATCAAAGAATTAGTGTTAATTTTCAAAGATGAAAATTCTCATTCGTCATACAATACAACTTGTATGATTCCAAGTTTCTGTCCAATTGAAATTTGGGTGATGAAAAACTTTCTTCATTTGGTAAATTCAGACACTACCACAAATGAAAGAATCAAATCCACTTTCCAATATTGCTATTACTGGAAACATATAAGCAACAATTTTCCACAGATGCCATTGTAAGGATATTTTTAAAATAAATAAAATTAAAACCTTTTTTTCTTTTATTTTAAAACTTTGCGGAAAAACTTATCCTTACAATCCACATGAAAACCTTGTTGTTATCTATTCATAAGCAATATATTATAACTCTTAAGCAACAGCTCAAAATTCTGATTACTGAACCATGCGATAGAAACCCAACTTCGCAATCAGAATCATCATGTACTTACTTTAAGCTTCCTATCTTTCCTTTGATTCTTAAAAACATCAACATGTGACCCATTCACATTATGTAATAAGAATCTCCAAATAGGAACTTAATAGAGTTAGTCAGTGGACTTTAACTGAAGTAGAGTCAAACTTTTGACTTGATCAATCCTATGATCTTTCATGTAAATATGGCAGCTTCGCAATCAGTGTCCCTCCCTTTGGAAATAAAACATATAGAGCCTTTGGTAATGGCACATGAGACTATCTCAAATTTAGCCTTTCTCTTTACCATTTGGTCAACCGAGTTGACTATGGTCGATCCCTTTCCATTGGGAAGAGAAATGCTTTTCTAGATATCCAATGCTACCATTGCCAATGTCCATTTAAGATTTGGGAAGTTGTTCTTTTAATCAAATTTGCTTTACTGGTGTTCCAAATCATTGCTGATTCCACAACACCAAGCAAATAGATAACATCATTAAGGGTCATGTCATAGTCTGTCTCATAGTAGTCCCAAAGAGACTCACTATGTTACTAAAAAAGTGATTGAACATCTGGCTTTCACGAGACTTTGACACCCAACTCTCTCGGCTTGTCAATATGTGACTTTATCTCCAAGATGTGAGCACACATAGACTATGCTTGCCAATAGGGATTGAGTGACTTTAAACTTTTCAAGAACTTGTGGGTGAGGGAGAATAATTGGAGGAGGTGGAGGAAGTGAAGCATGATGTTGAGTGACACCATCTTCAAGAGATTTGGGAAGATCATAGTTGTCTGAACCAGACATCTATAATGGGAGAAAATCAAGTTAGTTGATTCAAAATCCTTAATATAACACCCAATATGAAATATTAAGGTTGGGACCCAACACAATATTTTATAATTTGGAAGAGGGATGCCGCAATCCAAGCTATAAAATATTTGAAGGTAGGCGAATGACGATTCACCAATTTCCACCATGAAAAACGAAATAATTTATTAGGTTTTAATTGGATTTGAAATTCCTAGATCTTTTGAGATTCATTGAACTTTTCAATGGCATGTTTCAATCTCGAGTGTGCCCTCTCAAATTTTGTGACTGGGATGCCGAGGATCACAAAACAAGGTGTGAATAACCATACCAATTCACTTGGTACCCTTAATATTATCACCTAATATGTGTGCCGGTTAACCACACACGCTCTATTGATCTATGACAAACATTAAGTCACCTTTCGTGGTCCTTACTAGTCCAAGTTAGTGTGCCGGTTAACCACACACGCTCCACCAACGACTTGGTAAGGTACAAAGTGTGAATTCCATGGGCTAGCACCAAATTCACATTTTTCCTAAAGTAACTAAGATTGGGAATTAAATAAAAAATATTTAGTTACTTTATAATAATCATTATACTTTTAATGAGAATTTAAAGTCATTGTCCTACCCGTTCGGCTAACGACCCTCCACCGATCAAGCAAGCGGTGGGTGAGAGTGGACACCCATTAAGTCGCCATTTTATAGGCAACAACGTTATACCCACCTTATAGACCGGTTTCGTGAATGAGGCCTACTAACGGTAAAACGACTTGTTCTTATACATATATATAATAATTAACCATTAATGTTATAAATAGTATAAGTGTTGAATTTTAACTTTTAAAATTCTAAGTGTTGGAATTAAAGTTTATTAAAGTGTGTGAAACTTTTCCAAATTCCAAAACTTGAGGGAAAATTTTGAAACTATTCAAAACTAATTAATTCCATGATTTATGTGTTTAAAGTAGTTTTAATCCAAAAACTCTTCAAGTTCCATAACTTGAGGACAAGTTATGGAAGACTTTAAACTAATAAAAGAATTACTTTTCCTTATTTTATAACTTATGGAATTAATTAAGGTTACACTTTATATATTTATTAATGAAGTAACTCTTGAACCTCCATAACATAAGGACAAGACTCTTCATCTTTTGTAACCATCCAAAACTTTTCATTTCATAACTTATGAATTAAAGGTTCATGAAAATGAAGACTCTTCATTTTCATGTAACTTATGTGTTTTAAGTGTGTGTTAAATAAAAGTGACCTTTGGATATCCATAACTTGAGGACAAATCATGGACTCCATTAAAACACATAAATGATCAAGAATTAATTCTAAACAATTCAGCAAATAATTCCTATCATCTTCTAAATTCATAAGAACATGAACATGATTATCAAAATTTCAAGAATTATATGAACACATAAAATCATGGAATTTTGATTATAACTTTGAAATTGGTCCACCATCATCATTACCACATCAAAAACAGGTTTTATGAGTCCAAAACAATTTAAGGTAATGATTCTAGACCAATTCCAGCACCAAAACTCGAAGATATGCTGTCTGGGGGTCCAACTCGTCGAGTGCATGAACCAACTCGCCGAGTTGGATGAGTTTTGCCTTGGACTCGTCGAGTCCCTTCATGGACTCGGCGAGTCAGCTGTGCAGACAGCATAAAATCTTCGATTTTCAGCAATTTGCATCAAGTATTCAAACAAGCAAGCCTAGGCTCTGATACCACTGTTGGGTTTTGAGAAATCTAACACTTCCTAAGTGTGCATGCAACCCTAATAAACCTTGGATCTATGTTTGTCTAAATACATGCAAAATAATAATTTTTCCAAGGTTTATAACCTATCTAACATGGCATGGGGAACATTTCAACATAAAGAGTTAGAAGAGATTACATACCTTTTTGATGAGTTTGGTTCTTGAGGAGTTTGAGGGCCAAGCACCAATAGTGTGAATGCCTCAAATGGAATCACAAAACACCACAAACTCTTGGAAAACTTTGAGAGAGAATACACACTTGTATTTTCGGCCACACACAAGCACACACACACTAGTTCACTAGTTACCCCTTAGGCACCATTTCATGCTCCATAAGCATGCTTATATAGTGTGCATGGTTAGGGTGAAACCCTAATAACCCATAACCTTTCCTTTTCCAAGGATCCATGGGTTAAAAGCTCCATGGATCATCCATGGACTTCCATATAAGCCTAGCCCATTAACAAAAGAGCATTAGCCCACACTATATAAAACCAATAGCTCATAATCTAATTAGTCTTCCTTTTAATCTCTAAATTAATTCATAATTAATTTAAGACTAAAACTAATTAAATAACATAACCTCATATTAATATATTATAACTTATAATATATTAATAAACATATGTGTATAACTTTCATAAAATTATCCATAAATAGTTTGGATGAGATGCAACCCAAATGGACCATGCCGGGTCGGGTCAAGTATATACCAAATAAGTTATGGACTTAGACACCTTATCCAACATTCTCATCCTCATCGAGGAAAATGGCGGCCCAAGTGGCTATTTGGTTTGAGGGTTGTGTGAGTTTGGAGTTCGGTAAAACTCCCCAGCATATGGACCGCATCTTATTAGGGCTTGATAGCATAATTTAGGGAAGCGGGTTGGGACTCCAGTCATGAATTGAGCTCAGTTCGAGTGTTCGGTCGAGTGCATGCTCGACTCAGTATGTGTTTCGAATTGATAGATTAGGGGTAAGTCATCGGGCTGCAGTTGTGTTAGGATGAAGTATTGTAAGCCTACAGGGGATTCGTATCATTCACTAATGGTCAGTTGGGGTGAAAGTGTTGTAAGACTACGGGGGAGCCCTAGAATTCACTAATGGTCAGTTGGGGTGAAAGTGTTGTAAGACTATAGGGGAGCTGTAACATTCACTAATGGTCAGTTGGGATGAAACTGTTGTAAGATTATGGGGGAGCTGTAGCATTCACTAATGGTCAGTTAGTGTGAAAGTGTTGTAAGACTACGGGGGAGTCGTAGCATTCACTAGTAGTCAGTGGAGTGAAAGTGTTGTAAGACTATGGGGGAGCCGTGGCAATCACTAATAGACAGATAGTGTGGATGGTGTTGTAAGATTGTAGGGTAGCCGTGGCATTCATGAATTTATTCAGATGACTTACGCCAAGGTGGTCCCGTTCACAAGGTTGTGAGTAGGTCACAACATAATTGAAATCAGGAAACACTAATTCGAAGGAGACCGAGTATGATGTAAGACTACAGTTATTCAAGTAGCATTCACCTTTTTGCATCGGATTCAATGGTGACAGGTTGTCAGCCTATCACGATCGTATGGATCAAAGGGTTGAAGGATCCATGAGTGACGGTATAGATAGGGCTATTATTGTGAGATGAGGTATCCTTCGGAGGTCATGTGGGGGTTTATATGTGTGTTGTAGCCCAGCAATCGGTTTGGTGTCTGATGTTTCAAGCAGTTGACAGATAAATTGAGATCAGGAAGGTCTCGACTGCGTCTAGAAAGCAGCAAGTAGTAGCAAGAAGAGTTGAGGTGGATTCAGTGACTTGGGATTCGTATGTGGAATTTCTTGTATTCGGGATAGACACTAAGTTGTTTGTAGTTGGATTAAATTGTCTAAGAGTGGTTGATCTGACCAAGTTGCGTAGCTCTCGTCTGAGTCTAACCATTACAAGGATGGGTCTTTTACTCGAAGGATTATTTGAGCCTACTGACAAGTGTAATGATCTGCAGGGATAATTGGTCAGTGATTTTTTTCCTAACAGGAAATACCTAATATCAAGAGCCGAGTAGTCATTTGGGAAATTTACAGGAATGATTCAGCTTGGATTCGGTGTGGGTGGTCTGTTATGGAGACAACCATCTCGAGACTTCAGGTTTCAGATTGAGTAAATGGGATCATGTAGCAAGGAATTCATTTCATATTTAGGTTTTAGAACCTTTTGGGGTTGGTTTTGGTTGCCTTGGAAAGGCTGGCGTATGCTTCTGGTTGCAGTCATGTTGTTCATGTTATTTGGCATGTTGGGAGTGGTAAAGAATGATTTTGAGGAAGAAATCTAATTTATGTGGGGGAGATTTGTAACATTCCATTTAAAATCAATTAAACAAATAATAAACTCAAAATCCCCAAGATGTAATCTTTATTATTATTTTATATAATAAAGATTACTAGCATGCGTAAGCAGCAGGTTGTCAACAGTTTGGTTATTAAACAGTAAAAAAGGATTTGGAATCCTTTGAATCTCATGTATTACAAAGCCTTAGTCGAATCTAAGTGGGGGACAATCGCACAGGTATTCAGGATAGGGGTAGGTATGAGACCGGGATGGGTTTCTCATCCTCATCGAGGAATATGGCGGCCCAAGTGGCTATTTGGTTTGAGGGTTGTATAAGTTTGGAGTTCTAGTAAAAATCTCCAGCATGCGAATCGCGTCTTCTTGGGTATTGATAGCAGAATTCGTGGAAGCAAGTTGGGACTCCGTTCATCAACTGAGCTCAGTTTGGGTGTTCGGTCGAGTGCGTACTCGACTCTATATGTGTTTCGAATTGATAGATTAGGGGTAAGGTATTGGGTGCAGTTGTGTTAGGATGAAGTGTTGTAAGACTACGGGGAAGCCGTAGCATTCACTAGTGGTCAGTTTGGGTGAAATTTTTGTAAGCCTACAGGGGAGCCGTAGCATTCACTAATGGTTAGTTGGAGTGAAAGTGTTGTAAGACTACGGGGGAGTCGTAGCATTCACTAGTAGACAGTAGGCTAAAAGTGTTGTAAGACTACGGGGGAGCCATAGCATTCACTAGTAGACATATATTGTGGTAGGTGTTGTAAGACTGCAGGGTAGTCATGGCATTCACGAATTTGTTTAGATGACTTAGGCCAAGGTGGGCCAGTTCGCAAGGTTGTGAGTTGGTCACAACATAATTGGGATCAAGAAAAGGTAAGTCGAAGGAGACCGGGTATGATGTAAGAGTATAATTATTCTAGTAGCATTCACCTTTTTGCATCGGATTCAGTGATGACAGTTTGTCAGCCTATCATGATCGGATGGATTAAAGGGTTGAAGGAGCCATGAGTGGCGGTATAAATAGGGGAGTTATTATCAAATGAGGTATCCTTCGGAGGTCATGTGGAGGTTCTGTACGTGTGTTCTGTCCTAGCAATCGGTTTGGTGTCTGATGTTTCGAGCAATTAATAGATAAAGTGAGAACAGGAAGGTCTCGATTGCCTGTAGAAAGCAACAAGTGGTAGCAAGAAGAGTCGAGGTGGGTTCAGTGGCTTGGGATTCATGTGCGAAATTGCTTGTTTTCGAGATATTCAATAAGTTATTTGCAGTTAGATTAAACTTTCTTAGAGTGGTTGATCTGACTCTATTGCATAGCTCTCATCTAAGTCTAACCGTTGCAGGGATGGGTCTCTTACTCGAAGGATTATCTGAGCCTAGTGACAAGTGTAATGATCTAAAGGGATAATTGGTCAGTGATTTTGTTTCTATCAGGAAAACCCTAATACCAGGAGTCGAGTAATCAGTTGGGAAATTTATGGGAATGATTCAGCTTGGGTTCGGTGTGGGAGGTCTGTCAGGGGGATAAACCATCTCGAGACTTCAGGTTTCAGATTGAGTAAATAGGGTCATGTTTCAAGGAATTCGTTTCATCTTAGGGTTTTAGAACCCTGTGGGGTTCGTTTTGGGTTCCTTTCAAAAGCTTGGGTATGCTTATTGTCGCAGCCATGTTGCTCAAGTTACTTGGCATGTCGGGAGTGGTAAGGAATGATTTCGAGGATAAAATCTAATTTAAGTGGGGGAGATTTGTAACATTCAGTTTAAAATCAATTAAACAAATAATAAATCCAAAAGCCCCGAGATGTAATCTTTATTATTATTTTATATAATAAAGATTACTAGCACGGGTAAGTAGCAGGTTGTCAACAGTTTGGTTGTTAAACAGTAAAAAAGGATTGGGAATCCTTCGAATCTCATGTAATACGAAGACTTAGTCGAATCTAAGTGGGGGAGTATCGCACAAGTATTCAAGACAGGGACAGGTATGAGACCAGGATGGGTTTCTCATCCTCATCGAGGAAACTCGCGGACCAATTGGCTATTTGGTTTGAGGGTTGTGTCAGTTTTGAGTTCGGTAAAACTCTCTAGCATGCGAATTGCATCTTCTTGGAGCTTTATAGCAAAATGTGGGGAAGCAGGTTGGGACTCTAGTCATGAATTTAGCTCAGCTCGGGTGTTCAGTCAAGTATATGCTCGACTTTGTATGCGTTTTGAATTGATAGATTAGGGGTAAGGCATTGGGTTGCGGTTGTGTTAGGATGAAGTGTTGTAAGATTATGGGGGAGCCATAACATTCACTAATGGCCAGTTGGGATGAAAGTGTTGTAAGATGGGGGACCGTAGCATTGACTAATGGTTAGTTAGGGTGAAAGTTTTGTAAGACTACTGGGGAGCCGTAGCATTCACTAATGGTCAATTAGGATAAAAGTGTTGTAAGAGTAGGGGGAGCCGTAGCATTCACTAATGTTTAGTTAGGGAGAAAGTGTTGTAAGACTACGGGGGATTCATAGCATTCACTAGTACTCAGTAGTGTGAACGTCTTGTAAGACTATGGGGGAGCCGTAGCAATCACTAATAGATATATAGTGTGGAAGGTGTTGTAAGACTGCAGGGTAGCCATGGCATTCATGGATTTGTTTAAATGACTTAGGCCAAGGTGGGCCAGTTCGCAAGGTTGTGAGTAGGTCACAACATAATTAGAATCATGATACAGAAGTCGAAGGAGACCAGGTATGATGTAAGACTACAGTGTGTAAGACTACAGTTATTCAAGTAGCATTCACCTTTTTGCATCAAATTCAACGGTGACAGGTTGTCAGCCTATCACGATCATATGGATCAAAGGGTTGAAGGAGCCATGAGTGACGGTGTAGATAGGGATATTATTGTGAGACGAGGTATCCTTCAGAGGTCATGTAGGGGTTTTATACGTGTGTTCTAGCCCAGCAATCGGTTTGGTGTCTGATGTTTCGAGCAGTTGACAGATAAGGTGAGATTAGGAAAGTCTCGACTGCCTCTAGAAAGCAGAAAATGGTAGCAAGAAGAGTTGAGGTGGGTTTAGTGACTTAGGATTCGTGTAAGGAATTTCTTGTCTTCAGGATATACACTGAGTTGTTTGCAGATGGATTAAATAATCTCAAAGTGGTTGATTTGGCCCAGTTGCTCGGCTCTCTTCTGAGTCTAACCGTTGCAGGGATGGGTTTCCTACTCGAAGTATTATCTGAGCCTACTGACATGTGTAACGCAGGGATAGTTGGTCAGTGACTTTCTTTCTAACAGGAAATCCCTAATATCAGGAGCTGAGTAGTCTGTTGGGAAATTTATGGGAATGATTCAGCTTGGGTTCGGTATGGGCGGTCTGTTAGGGAGTCAGAACATATTGAGACTTCAGGTTTCAGATTGAATAAATGGGATCATGATGCAAGGAATCTGTTTCATCTTATGGTTTTAGAACCCTATGGGGTTGGTTTTGGTTGCCTTGGAAAGGCTGGGGTATGCTTGTGGTTGAAGTCGTGTTGATCGAGTTATTTGGCATCTCGGGAGTGTTCAGGAATGATTTTGAGGATGAAATCTAATTTAAGTGGGGGAGAGTTGTAACATTCTGTTTAGAATAAATTAAACAAATAATAAACTCAAAATCCCCGAGATGTAATATTTATTATTATTTTATATAAAGTTAGCCAAAATCAACAACATTTAGCAGGGTGTTGGTTTCGGGGAGCTAAATGATATAATTTTGGTTTTTGGGGGTTAAAAGTATAAGTTTTGTATTTAATTTGAAAAGAATTTCAGAAGTTAGGGTGTGTTTAGTAATTAATGGACTTAAATTGAAAGGATTTGAAGGCTTAGGGGGCTGATTGGTAATTTCGGTGCCTATTATGAAATGACTTTTGGAGACAGGGGATAAAGGGGTAAATTTTGGATTTAAATTGTAAAAGATCTTGGGATGAGTGACTAATATTGGAATTAATGGAAAAATATTTGGGATGAGATACGATATTAACCCTCATAAGCCTCCCCCCCTCGTTTCTTTGTCATAGCCCTAAAGCTAATGCAATTCACAACCGCCATCGTTAGGGAATCCTCCAGCCATCGCCTCTCTGTTGTGAACATGAAATTGCGGCTACCTAGTTGCTGACGAGGATAGACCATCGAGGAACACACCATGGAACCTCTGCTATTGCTGTGATGTTTTACTGGCCGTTCACTGCCTCTCCGCCATCTCCCTCCTCCACAAATGGAGTACATCTGCTCGTTCTGGAATCTGTCAACCAACAGCTAGAGTTTTATCCGCGGGACTTCAACAGTGCGAGGTGAATCTCCTCACCATACCAATGGATATAAGGCACCAAGGCCGGCCCATTTATCTAGTTGTGATGATTATTGCAAATGTGCTATTGATACATTACGTATTTATATGAAGACCATGCGGCGGTTCCCATGGCAACTAGTTATATGCGGTATGCTAGTTGATTGTGTGGTATTTGGTATGCTAGTTGTGTTCTTGATACTTGCACGGAAGACATCGGTGGGCTTGCCGAGGCAGTTAGATATAAGTCTATGTGGGGGTTCCCATGGCATTCCAGGCTAAGACCATGTGGCGGTTACCATGCCATTGATCTAAGACCATGTGTGGGTTCCCATGGCATCTGGTGTAAGACCACGGAGGGTTCCAGTGGCACCCGCAATAAGACCTTGGTGGGTTTCCGTGGCTTCCTTATATGTTAATATACATGGCTTGTGTAGTTGATATGATTTTTTTGATTATGTGTGTTAGACTTTGGAGGGTTTCCATGGCTCCTTTATATGATTGTTATGGCTTATATGATTGATATGGCCTATGTGATTGATATGATTTATGTGGTTATTTGGATTATGTGGGGTATGCTCTGGGGAACTCACTAAGCTTCGTTCTAACAGTTTTGTTTATGGTTTCAAGTATCGTTGTTTTGAAAAGGAAGGGCTCAGCTTGATTGCAGCGCACACACCTGTGTTTCCCCAATATATGGTTTTGGGACGAACTCTAATGAATATGTTTAAATAATCATGTTTTTGGAATGTTTGGATTTAAAGATATATGTTCCTTGACTGTATTGAAAAATGAAAAATTTTCCTAATATTTTTGGGTTGTTACACATCGCAAAGACAACTAGCATACAATTTACAACTACCTAACCAATAATTGCCATAGTTCAAACTCTAGTTTTGCATACAGTTTGCCAGGAGCCGCCTCCTAGTCTTTCATACAAGATGCTGAGGGATATCCCCTAGGTCTTCCTACAATACATAAACCTAATGGCTCATCATTGGTGCCTTCGACCCATAGAACAGCGAGGAGACTCACATCGAATGTAGAAGCTCACTAAAAGAAATCCCTAGTTGTTGCCTTGACGACACCTCGAAGCTATCAGATGAAAATAGCACCCAATTAGCAATTCGGTTCAATTCTAAAGTCCACCATCCATACTTGGGGTAAAATGACCATTTTACCCTTGACCCAACATGAAACAAAATTGAAGCCCAAAAACAAAAGATCCAATAAAGCCTACTAGTGGCCCAAATTTTCAAATTGGGCCCAACCCCATATGGGCTTATTCTAAGCCCATAATTTCCTTAGTTACAATTATGATTACCTCAAGTACCCCTTAGGAAAAACTTAGTCAAAGACAAAACTCAAAAGTCAAACTCAACAATCCATATTAACCCAACACGCCGAGTTGTCCTTCAACACGTCGTGTTTCTTCATTAACTTCGAATCAGGAAAAACCAAGCCAACATGTCGAATTCGACTAGTACCCAACAACTTAATACATTAAGTTGTCTTCATCGAATCCAAGTGCTCCAAAGCTTAGATCTCAACCAAAATGAGATCTAGAAGGGTAAAGTTTCCAACTTTATCCCTAAGAACCACCGAAATGGATCTGAACCCAAACCCTAAACTTAAAAGAGTGAGGTCTCAACCATTAAGCACTTAATCTTCAAAGATAAAGCCCCAAAATGAAAATATGACACCCTAGAGCTGGAAGACCATGTAAAGTTGCCAACTTTACATTCATGCATACCTAGGAGAAGCTCAAATGCTCAAGAAGGGCTTAATAAGGGACTTAATGCATACATAAGGCCTAGAATCTTTTAAAGCTTACACCTTTTTGCCAAAGGAGTCCATGAAAACCCTATATCTTAAAGAATAAGGCTTTGTGACGTTCTAATCCCAACATCCATCCAAACCATGGCATAAACATAACAATTTAACCTAAAAGAGAGATCTAAGCATCTACCGATGAAGATAAGAACTTGATGCCTCAAACTCCTTGCAAAATGGGTAGTGGTTCTGGACCCAAGAATTCGTTCTCCAAGCTAGAAAATTCAAGATCTTCCCACTCCTTCATAATGCATAGAATTAACACCAAACTTTCTTCCAAGGCTCAAATTCTTGACAATGGAGGCTACAAATCGTTTTAGGGTTTTGATATAATGGAGGCTGATAAGAAGGCCATCCAAAGGGACTTAAGGTCTTTAAATAGGGTGTAACACCCTAAAAATTAATGTTTCCTTCTTAGCTGCCAACACGCCGAGTTGAGGCACCCCAACACGCCATGTTGGTTCATTAAAATTTGCGGCCAAAACCATCTCGACACGCTGTGTTGAGGCTTCAACACGCCATGTCCCAAAGATAAACTTAAACAACTTGGAATCAACTTCATACCAGATATTCAAGTGTTCCAGTAGTCATTACATATTAAACTAATATCTTTAATTAATAAAGGTTGAGCTTAAGTTCCAAGCTTAAATGTATGTTTTTCCCTTAAGTTTTTATTTGAGAAAAAAAAGTGAGCTATAAAAAAGAAAAAATGAAAAATTTTGTGAAAAAGGAAAAGAGAGAGAGAGAGAGAGAGAGAGAGAGAGAGAGAGAGAGAGAGAGAAATTTCGGAAAGAAAAAAAAGTTGCAAAAGTTGTTAAGTGAATAAAAGCTTGAAAAGTATGAATATCTAGAGAAAGTGAAGAAATAAAACAAATTGCTAAAAGCCAAGGGCTTAGTAGTCAAGTTGTAATTTTTCTGTCAAGGTTATTTTTATCATATCTATGCTTGGGAACTTAACAAAAATACCTTGGGGTCAAGAAAATTTTCTAATGATGTATTTGGTGGGATGCATAAATGAATGTTGTTCAAAATTAGGAATGTTATTTGAAACATCTCAAATTTCAAAACCAAAAATTTCATTTTAATTATTAAATAAAACCATAGTTGTTAAGACATTTGTCAAAAACATAAGTCAAAATATCCAAAACATCACAATCAGAGTATCCATATCAAAAACATATGTCAAATAGGATGGGTTATGAGCGAAACAACATTCCTATGGTGTTCATGCAAACCCTAATTACTTGGATCTAGTTTTTCCTAATTGTACATGCACAATTGTCCAAGACTTTCAAACCCTAATCTAGCATACAACAAAACTTGAATCAACATAAATAAACAAGTATAGGTGTTACCTTTGATTGTCGCTTGAAGATCTTGAGCTTTTGAGAATCTTAGCACCCCAAATGTTGTACCTCTAATGAATCACAAACACCAAAGCAACTGGAGGATCTTGGAGAGAGGGGAAAGGCTCAAAATCAGCTCTTGGATCTCTAGGGTTCAAGTGGTAGCCGAAATATGAAGCATATGGGTCCTTTATATAGGTGTGAGATTAGGGATTCAGTCATAGTCCTTATCCAATTACTTAGCCACCAAGCAGCCCATAAGAACCTTCTGGATCCCAACCTTGGACGAAATCTTACAGCCTATCCATAAGGATTTCATCCACCCTATCCCTAGGGTTTCTCAACCTACTTTGCAACTATCCCATAATTACAATTCAGTCCTCAAAGTTTAATTAATCTGTTTTGTTTACAGATAATTCTTTATTAATTCTTGACCAATATGAATTAAACAAATATGATTTCTCCTTTAATATATTATTCATATAATATAATATACTCTTTCTCCATTAATCATTCAGTCAAGTTGCTCCGGTGAAGGAAGCCTAAAAGGACCATACTACAACCGGGTCAAGTACATACCAAATATAGTTATGGATTTAGACACTAATCCAATAGCCTCCCACTTAGATACGTCTAATAACAATAAATGCAAGTACGAGTTCAAAATCCGATTAGCAATTGTAGCTCTCAAAAGCCGTTGTCGAAGTCTGACACGTCCTTTAGATAAGGGATCATATAGTCCTCTATTCTCAAGATATCGTGTGGATAATCACATGGAACTTAGTCATACGTACTGTCAAGCAATTTGTTTCTCGATCTCTGATCTGTCTGACATAGAACTTAATCAAACACATCAATTCAGTCCTTACCGAGCCCGACACATAAGTTAAACCAAATCATCGAGGGGCCCAAGATATCGCTTTTACCCTCATATGATAAAAGGAATTGATAAACTTCGACTTATATACATTTACCATTTACTCATTAAATTATACACAACAATGTGTTTTATAACATCAAGTTACTAATGTGTTTACGCATTATCAATGCACAACCAACTCTCAAACAATAAACCATATATATAGGTTTAAAGACTATATGATATTATCATCTCACAATCAGTCGTGATTAATACCATGAAGTGATTTAAGTGAGTGCGGGTTTAATCCAATACTCAAATTCTTATTTCATAAGTACTCATGAACATTGCATAAAACTTTTGCTATGTCTAATACAGTTTAGACAGTCTACAAACCAATTCATGACAGTCTTTTTTCATATATTCTTCTAACATATGTACGATTGTGGAAAGTTTAAATAATCTTATTATTTAGGAAGTCAAAACATGCAAAGTAAAACAATAGTAAATAATTAACACAAGACAGTAACTTTACTCATAAATAAAACAGCTTTATTTAATCATCAAATTTTAATTACAATTTTTTATTCCAAGTTTCTAGAAGCTATCTAAACACTAAAACTAACATCGTCCTTCAGCCTAATGGTCCTAGTGTGCTGCAAGTTCTTAACCCTACCCAGTCCCTTCGTGAGGGGATCTGATGGGTTCTCTTCTGATGATACCCTCTTCACTACGAGTAGTCCCTCCTCTACCCAATGTCTAATAAAATGATATTTGATGTCGATATGTCTGGATCTGCCATGATCCCTCGGTTCCTTGATTAAGACAACCACACCTTCATTATCACAAAAAATGTCCATAGGCTCCTTTATGGCTGGCATAACTCCAAGGTCTCTGATGAATTTCTTCAACCTACCCAGTCCCTTCGTGAGGGGATCTGATGGGTTCTCTTCTGATGATACCCTCTTCACTACGAGTAGTCCCTCCTCTACCCAATGTCTAATAAAATGATATTTGATGTCGATATGTCTGGATCTGCCATGATCCCTCGGTTCCTTGATTAAGACAACCACACCTTCATTATCACAAAAAATGTCCATAGGCTCCTTTATGGCTAGCCTAACTCCAAGGTCTCTGATGAATTTCTTCAACCTTATTGCCTCCTTCGACGCTTCTCTTGTTGCTATGTACTCTGATTCGTATGTTGAATCAGATACGGTTTCCTACTTGGAACTTTTCCAAGTCACTACATCTCCATTTAGGGTAAACACCCAGTCCGACTTAGAGTGGAAGTTGTCTCTATCGGTCTAAAAATTGGTGTCACTATACCCTCGCACCTTTAAGTCATCATTCCCACCGAGGATAAGAAACCATTCCTTGGCCCTTCGAAGGTACTTAAGAATATTCTCAACTGCAGTCCAATGTGCTCTACCAGGGTTCCCTTGATATCTGTTGACCATGCTCAAAGAGACGGCCACATCAGGAAGAGTACAAGTCATAGCATACATGATCAAGCTAATTGCGAAAGAGTAAGGTACTCGACACATCTCTGCTATCTCGGCTGCGGTACTCGAACTTTGAGTCTTACTCAGCTTGGTATTGCTTTGGATTGGTAACTCCCCTTTCTTGGAATTGTCCATACTAAAACGTTTTAGAACCTTTTCCAAGTAGGTATTCTGACTAAGTCCTATTAGTCTCTTACTCCTGTTTCTCACTATCCTTATTCCCAGAGTACAGGCAGCCTCTCTCAGGTCCTTCATACCGAAACACTTCCCAAGCCAGGACTTAACCTCCTGCAGGGTCAGGATGTCATTTCCTATGAGTAGTATATCATCAACATACAATACGAGGAAGCTAACTATACTCCCAATGGCTTTAACATATACACAACACTCATCCTCGCTTCGCAAGAAACCAAACTCTTTAACTTTCTCATTGAAACAAAGATTCCATCTGCGAGACGCTTGCTTCAATCCATAAATTGATGTCTCAAGCTTACACACTCTATTAGGGTGCTTCGTATCGACAAAACCCTCTGGCATACTCATGTAAACATCTTCAGCCAACTTCCCATTAAGGAAAGTGGTTTTGACATCCATATGTCATATTTCATAATCATGAAACGCAACTATGGCTAATAGACTTTATCTTCGCAACTGGAAAGAAGGTCTCATCATAGTCAACTCTGGGAGTTTGAGTAAAGCCCTTCGCAACCAATCGTGCATTATAAGTGTGTACTTTCCCATCCATGTCAGTCTTCTTCTTGAAGATCCACCCGACCGTCTTACGACCTGGTACATTTTCAACCAAGTTCTAAACTTGATTTTCATACATGAACTGAATCTCGCTGTCCATAGCCTCTTTCCACTTATAGACTCCAGACCCACTATGGCTTCCTTGTAGCTATTAGGTTCATCCAGATTTACTAGTGTACTATCACTAATAAACATATCACCTTCACTTGTTATATGAAAACCATACAACACAGGCGGGACACTAAATCTACTAGAATATCTAAGAGGTACGGACTCGTCACTCGGTTTAACAGGAGTTTCCTCCTCGGGTTGATCACCAGCGTTAGAGGTTCCTTCATCGCTTGATTCTTGAATCTCTTCAAGATCAATATTCCTCCCACTTCCCTCTAGGCTTATGAGTTCTCGCTCTCGGAATACCCTCTCCTCGCAATGAAGACAAAATTGTCGCTCGGTCTATAGAAGAGATAGCCAAAGGACTTCTGCGAATAGCCAATGAAAATACACCGCTCACTATGAGGTTCGAGCTTGTAGTGAGTCTCTTGTAGTAAGAAATCCTCGCAACCCCAAACCTTGATATGTGCCAATGAGAGGGAGCTTTCCTTGTCCACATCACGTGAGGTGTTTTGGCAACCTTCTTAGTAGGTACTAGATTAAGGATATGGGTGGTAGTCTATAAGGAATACCCCCAAAATGAGATAGGTAGCGAAGAACGAGTCATCATGGAATGAACCATGTCCAACAAGGTTCGATTACGCCTTTCAGACACACCATTTAACTGTGGTGTCCTAGGTGGCGTCAATTGCGAAACAATTCTGCATTCCTTGAGTTAGTCGTGGAATTCAAGACTAAGGTACTCACCACCTCGATCGAATCGAAGCATCTTCATTTTCCTACCCAACTAATTCTCCACTTCTTGCTTAAACTCTTTAAACTTTTCAAAGGTTTATGACTTGTGTCTGATTATGTAGATATACCCATATCTTCTATAATCATCGGTGAAAGTCACATAGAAGCGGTTAGCATCCCTTGTGTGGATCTAAAGGGCCCACACACATTGGAGTGTATGAGATCCAATAAACCCTCACCCTTTTCACAAGTTCCAGTGAAGGGTGACCTAGTCATCTTTCCAAGTAAACAAGACTCGCACACATCATCGTCCCTAAGGTCGAGTGACTCCAACACTCCATCCTTTTGGAGTTGGGCTATGCGATTCTTATTGACATGTCCAAGATGACAATGTCACAAGCATGCTTTATCTAAACTATTGGAAGAATCGATATACAATCCATCATTTCCTAAGTTATCTATAATCATCACAGTTTCATATATTCCATTACAAGGCAATGCTTCAAAATAGAAAGTACCTTTGAAGAAAGCATTAATAGAACCTTTTTCATAATCAAATGAAAATCTAAAACCTTGTTTCTATAAAACATTAAAATAAATAATGTTTCGTTTCATTACTGAAAAGTAATAGAAATTATTAAAATCTAGACCTAACCCACTATTAAGCACTAAAGAGTAAACTCCAATCTTGGTGACAGGCGACGCTTTCCTATTTCCCATGATCAAGTTTATCTTCCCATGCTCCACATCCTTACTTCTTCTTAGGCCCTATAAATCAGAACAAATGTGAAAACCACATCCTGTATCAAGGACCCATGACATAGCATGTGATGAGTTGTTAGAATAAATAGTATAAATACCTACGAAGAACGGCTTTGTCTTCCCATCCTTGATATCTTGTAAATACTTTGGGCAACTTGGTTTCCAATTCCCTTTGTCGTGGTAGTAGAAGCAATCAACATCCTTTGGGTTCGAGGAGGGTGTAGCGGGACCAACCTTGGTTCCACTAAAAGAGGTGCCATCTTTGGACTTCCCCTTATGGTGGCTCTTAGAAGGAGCCTTCCTCTTCTTACCCTTCCCTTTCCCAATAGCCCAGATGGGGGCGGTAGCAGTAGGATTTGATGCAGCATATTTGTCTTTCAGATCAACCTTAGCAGTCCTTAGTAGGCCTTGAAGCTTGCTTAGAATCACCTCATCCTTGTTCATGTGGTAGGTCATGCGGAACTGGTTGTAACAAGGAGGTAAGGAGTGAAGTATGATATCTATGGCCAGATCCTCATCGAAGTTAACATTTAACTTCAGCAAGTGATCCACATACCTCTGCATTCTCTTCAGTTGGGCCGTGATGGACTTTCCATCCTTTATTTTGGTAGTGATCATCAAGGCGATGATCTCGTACCTTTTCTGCCTTGCGCTTTGATGCTACCTATCCATCAAATTTTGACGCATCTCATAGGGGTAGTAGGCCTCATAGGATTTTTGGCGTTCGGCAGTCACTGTCGCGAGCATGATGAATTAAACTTTCCTAGCATCTTACTCGTGAACTTTGAACGCATCAATCTATTTGGGAGTAGCAGCGTTGGTATTAACCTCCTTCAACTCCTTGTCGAGAACATACTCCTTGTCTTCATAGCGGGTGACCATGCTGATATTATGGATCCAATCATTTAAATTTGTTCCATCAAAAATCACCCTCCTACACAAATTCATGAGTGCGAATGAGCCAGCAGGGGATGAGCTAGAACCGTTGTTCTTTGAATTAGACATCTGAAAAGAAAAAGAGACAAGGTTTGATTAGATAAGAATCCCCAATTAAACACCCAAATGAGAATATAGGGCTAGGACCCAACACAATTATTCATAATTTAGAAAAGGGATGTCGTAATCTAAACAACAAATAATTTGAAGGTAAGTGAACAACGATTCGCTAATTTCCACCATGAAAAACGAAAAAGGAATTAAGTTTTAAATGTATTGAAAATCCTAGATCTTTTGAGATTCATTGAATTTTTCAATGACATGTTTAAATCTCGATATGCCCTTCAAGTTTGTGACTGGGATACCAAGGATTGCAAATAAGGTGTGAATAACCATGCAAATATACTTATACCCTCGATATCATTTACCACCTAATCAATGTGTCAGTTAACCACACACGCTCCATTGATCTATGATAAACATTGATTCACACTTTGCCACCATTTCTAGTCCATATTAGTGTGTTGGTTATCGACGCACGTTCCACTAACGACTTGGCAGGGGTACAAAGTGTAATTTCATGGAATAACATCATTTCACATTTTTCCTAAAGTAACTAGGATTGGGAATCTATATAAAAAATATTTAGTTACTTTATTAGTCATTATACTTTTAATGAGGAATTAGTTTCCCTATCCTACCCGTGCGGCTAACGACCCTCCACCAATCAATGAAGCGGTGGGTGAGAGTGGACACCGATTAAACTGCCATTTTATAGGCAGCAACCTTATACCCCCCCCCCCTTTATAGATCGACTTCGTGAATAAGGTCTACTAACGGTATGAGTAGCCATATTCTTATACATATATAATAAGTAATCTTTTAATATTACTATGGTATAAGGATTGAATTTTAACTTCTAAAACTCTAGGTGTTTTAGAATTTAAATGTTCCAAAATTAAACTTTTAATCAAAATTTAAATTCCAAAACTTGAGGGCAAGTTTTGAAACTTTTCAAAACATTAGATCAAATTTGAAAAATAACTAACTAATCATATAATCAATATTTATCACATAATTTGACCTAATTTAATTTCCTTACAAGATAATTCAAATCAAAAATACATTATCTTATCAAACAAGTAATTATCTTATATATAACAATTATCTTCTATTTGGGTTAAGATAATCATACCAATATAATAAAAGTTAGATTTGATCATTAAAAAAGATTTTTGGTAATTATCCCAATTCAAAAAGAGTCAAAATCCCAAAAAACCAACCACCATACGAGTCGACTCGCCGAGTCACAGACCTGGACTCGCCTAGTGGCCCTGAGTCACCAAGTTCATCTGGTGACTCGACGAGTCAAGCAGTCAGATGTAACAGCCAGATTTCCAGGTATATTATTTTATTTAATTATTTTGGATTTTGTGGAGGAACTCGGCGAGTTGGAGCCAAGACTCGCCGAGTAGGGTTGCGGATGTTCATCCGGGTTCACGTCCGGACTCGGCGAGTCCATTTATGGACTCAGCGAGTCCACGCTGTTTAATGAAACCCTAATTCCCGGGGTTTGGAGCCTATTTAAGGGCACTTATAGCCCCCCATTGCGGATACCAGTCCTTTGAGAGAATGCTAAGTGAGCAAAATCTTTGTGGGAAAGAAGAAGTCACTTTTGATCCTTGTACCTTTGGTTTAGCAAGAAGGAGGTGAACAAGAGCAAAGGGGAGGTGCGATTCTAGCAGTTCCAGAGTTCAGAGACTTCATCTTGAGGTAATAGTTCGAACCTCCTTCAGTTTTGGTGTTCATCATTAGAGTTAGGGGTTTCTAACCACCTTTGGAGAGTGATTATGTGGAGCAAGGGTCCCTCTTCAGGTTTGTGTCTTGGATCTGGACTCAAAGAGGTCCAGATACGTTAACCCTTGGAGCTTTATGGATCAGCTTGGGGTTATTGGACTTAGGTTACCATTTTTGGGACTAAATCTCCTTTTGATGCCTTGTTGTTGTTATACAAGCGTCAAGTTTCAAACTTTACGTGGCATTCATGCTTGGGAAGGCCAAATATTTGATTTAGGGAAACAGATCTGACCTCATGAGGTCAGTAGAGTTTGTGCATGGCATGAACTCGCCGAGTTGTTCTTGAGACTCGGCGAGTAGGGTTAGGGTTTCACGTAAATTACTCAGGGAGTAGACTTTCCGAGTTGGGGGATGACTCAGTGAGTCAGAAGGGAGTTAGAGGACTGGAGTTCAAGGCGGTACTCTCTGAGTTGTTCTTGAGGCTCGGCGAGTTGAGTCGGGGTGGCTCTGCGATTCATGCCTTGTATGACTCGTCAAGCATAAGGAGGAACTCGGCGTGCCAAGCGGGACAAAGTGTTAGAGAACATGTGTAAACTCACCGAGTCACCAGGGTACACTCGACGAGGAGGGTCAAAGTGTGACCATTGACTTTTATTGACTATTAGGGTTTGGTCAATGGAGTACTTGTGTCAAGGGGGGGGGGGGGTAAAATAGCCTTTTACCCTCCTGAGGGTGCCAATGGCAGGTTGAATCTAGTCTCAAGAGTTATATTTATAAGAGCATTTACTTTATGTGAATAGGCGGAGACTAGGCAATATTTCTACCGAGTCAGAGATTTACCGAGATGCCTGAGGTGAGTCTTCTTACTATACTTTACCTTGAGTAGGTAAATAGAGTTATGTGATACAGTGTTTTATATATATTGTTTGTTGCACTGCATTCTTCTATGTGATTTATGATGTGCATGCTTGCAGAGTTAGAACATGAGGGTTCACAGAGTTTGGGTGCACGGACCCATAGAGTTATAGCCTCGAGTGGCTAATATGTGTTATATGTGGTATTTTGGGGAACTCACTAAGCTTTGTGCTTACAGTGTTTTGTGTTATGTGTTTCAGGTACTAGTGAGGATCGCGGGAAGGCACCAGCTTGATCAAGACACACACGGGATTTTTATATGAGATCTTGGGGTTGATATATGTTATAAATTGAGTTTCAAACAATGATGTTTTATGATTTACAAATGAATTATGTTTTTATAAAATGCAAAAAATTGTTTTGGAAATTTATGGTGTTACAAGTTGGTATCAGAGCCTTGGTTTGAGGGATTCGAGTACACCTTCGGGAGTATTTGAACTCAAACTGAGGATTTGGAAAATATTTTAAAAAGTGAACCAAGTTTTCTAAAAGGAGTAAAAGATTTTTAAAGAAACACAGAGCAGAGATGTGTGTATGATTAGTCAGCGCCCGAACGGTGATTTCCCAAAATACCCTTATGTTATATGTTTATGAGATTGATATGATGTATTCTCTTACTAGAGTGGGCTAGGTATTCCTATTAGGACTAGGGTGGGCTGATTTGTGATACCTTAGCCTAGGGGAAGGTGAGCTGCTATGAGATGCTTTAGAGAGAGTAGGTAGCAGTGAGGAGCTATGAGAGTTCTATAGAGAGTGGATTATGCATAATAGAGTACTTGGGACTTGGGATCCTAAGAGGAGGGTTTGGAGTGTACACTGATACGGTGCGGACAGTAGTATTGGGCCCGTACTACTGAAAACACCAGGGCGGTGTAAAATTCAAGTAAGAATCTTCGAGATGCCAGAGATCAAGGAGGGATGCGTTATCGAGTGCGAGTATGCTCGAATGAATTTCTAATATATCGTATGTTGTATTTTAGAGGTAGATCATGGTGAGGACACGACTTATGCCAGAGTGCAGCGAGACTAGTGATGAGGAGATCCGCCGGATCATCCATGAGGAGGTGGATATGGCCATCAGAGCAGAGATACCAGAGATGTTCGGGTCTATTAAGACCACGCTGATTGAGACTTTTGACGAGTGTTATGCCGGCCTTTCTGAGGCTGCTGTCGCAGCGGCCACTGCAGCCGTCGCTGCTGCTAGGCCGCAAGGGGGTGACTCGTTGTTGTTCAGGGAGTTCAGCAACACGAAGCCACCAGAGTTTGATGGGATTCAGGATCCGATTGCAGCGATGAGATGGGTATCTGACATTGAGGGATGTTTCTATACTTGCTCGTGTCCAGAGCACTTGAGGGTTCGGTTTGCGCTGAACCAGCTTCGCCTAGGGGCGAAGGACTGGTGGAAGTTCACGACAACACACTATTCTCCTGCAGAGCTTGCTGCGGTGACCTGGGAGAGGTTCACCACCATGTTTCGTGATGAGTACGTTCCCTCGGTGGAACGAGATCGGTTGTCATAGGAGTTTTTGACCCACAAGCAGGGTACGAAGTCTGTTACGACTATTACAAGGATGTTTCATGAGAGGGAAATGTTCTGCCCTGAACACGTGTCTACTGAGCAAGCACGAATGAGCCGTTATTTGAGTATTTTGAGGAGAGACATTTGGGAGTTCGTGGCGAACTCCTCGTACTGAACATTTTCCGAGCTTCAGGAAAATGATCGGAAGAGGGAGATCGAGCTAGAGACTCAGGCGAGGGAGGAGGCGGGGTCTCAGGGGAGGGATCGGCGACCGGCACAGTCTCAGCCGGTAGCCAAGCGGGCCAAGCCTGCTGATTCCAGGGCAGGGAGCGAGAAGTTCCGCACTTGTGGGAAGTGCGGCAAGGGTCATGATGGAGTTTGTAGAGCAGGATCTTGCTACAAGTGTGGCAAGGAGGGGCATATGGCCAAAGAGTGCCCAAAGGGGTTTGCAGTGTGTTTTCACTGCAACCAGACCGGACACCGGAAGGCAGAGTGTCCGCTGTTGCAAGGGACTACCTAGGGAGCACCACAGGGATCTGCCCCTGCTGCTATTAGAGCTACTGAGAGCCGGCCAGTGAAGGCCGAGGTACCGAAGGCGCGAGGGAGAGCCTTCCAGTTGACCGCGGAGGAGGTCCGTGCAGCGCCCCATGTCATGGCTGGCATGTATTCTTTCATGTAATTATTTTAATGTTTAAGATTTTATGCTTATATTATGGTATGCGTAGGTACTTTTCTTGTGAATTCTATACCTGCTTTGGTGTTATTTGACTCGGGTGCGAGTCGATCTTTTATATCATTGGCCTTCAGTCGACACATCAGTATTAGTCGAGAGGCGTTGAGTCGACCTCTGAGAGTTTCCATCGCCGACGAGAGAGCAGTGTATGCCACGGAGGTGATTCGAGGTTGTGTACTTGAGATTGTCGGTGTAGAGTTTCCTTTTGATTTGGTCCCGATCGCGATGGGGGACGTCTGTGTCATCATAGGCATGGATTGGTTGAGCAGATTTAGAGCAGTTATCGACTGCGAGCGACAGCTGGTGACTATACGAGACCCAAGTGGGGGAGTTCTTACTGTGTACGGTGAGGGTACCCGTCCCGATTCAGAATTTTGTTCGGCTGCTAGAGCGAGGAAAGTCTACAGCAGGGCTGTAGTGGTTTTGTAACGTATGTGATGGATACGAGGGTTGGTGCAAGGAAACCAAGTACGGTTGAGGAGGTCCCGATAGTGTGTGAATTCCCAGGTGTTTTTCCCGAGGAGTTACCGGGTGTGCCTCCCGAGAGGCAGGTGGAGTTTCGCATTGATTTGATTCCGGAGGTAGCACCTATCACCAAGGCGCCCTATCGCCTTACACCTCCAGAGATGCAGGAGTTATCCTTGCAGCTTCAGGAGCTGCTGGGGAAGGGGTTTATATGACCGAGCAGCTCGCCGTGGGGAGCACCGATCCTTTTTCTGAAGAAAAAGGATGGTTCGCACCGAATGTGCATAGATTATCGAGAACTGAACAAGTTAACGGTCAACAACCGTTATCCTTTGCCAAGGATCGATGATTTATTCGATCAGCTGTAGGGAGCGTCGTGGTTTTCCAAGATTGATCTAAGACCTGGATATCATCAGATGAGCGTGCAAGAGGAGGATATCAAGAAGACTGCGTTCAGGACTCGTTATGGGCATTACGAGTTCGTGGTGATGCCATTCGGGCTCACCAATGTGCCTACAGCATTCATGGATCTCATGAACAGGGTATGCAGACCGATGTTGGATCGATTAGTGATTGTGTTCATTGACGACATGTTGATGTATTCAAAGTCCAGGGAGCTGCATGAGGAGCATTTGCGGGAGATCCTTAGCGTGCTGAGATCGGAGAGGCTTTACGCCAAATTCTCCAAGTGTGATTTTTGGTTACGAGAGGTGCAGTTTCTTGGTCACCTCATTAACCAAGAGGGGATTTTGGTCAATCTGGCCAAGATCAAGGCGGTAATGAGTTGGGAAGTACCGAAATCTCCTTCTGAGATAAGGAGTTTTCTAGGGTTGGCAGGCTATTATCGGAGGTTCATCAGGGATTTCTCCAAGATTGTTGTTCCTCTCACCAGGTTGACCTGGAAGGGTGTGGCGTTCAGCTAGGGCCCAGAGCAATAGGCCTCATTTGAGACTCTTCGCTAGAGATTATGCGAAGCCCCGGTGTTGACCCTTCCAGAGGGGATGGAGGACTTTGTGATGTATTGTGACGCATCAATATCTGGGTTGGGCGCGGTGTTGATGCAGAGGGGGCATGTGATCGCATACGCATCGAGGCAGCTGAAGCCCCATGAGGCAAGATATCCCACCCACGATCTAGAGTTGGGGGCTGTGGTGTTCACCCTCAAGATTTGGTGCCATTACCTGTATGGGGTTCGGTGTACGATATACACGGATCACAAGAGTTTGAAGTAATTGATGGATCAACAAAATATGAACATGCGTCAGATGAGATGGTTGGACGTGGTAAAGGATTATGATTGCAAGATCCTGTACCACCCGGACAAGGCTAATGTGGTGGCCGACGCCCTGAGTCGTAGAGCAGAGAGCGCCCCGATTCGGGATATTAGTATGAGATTAACAGTGATGACTCCGATATTGGACACCATCAGAGGGGCTCAGGCTGAGGCAGTAAGTGTTGGATTAATGTCTAAGTCCATAACTATATTTGGTATGTACTTGACCCAACCCGGCATGGTCCATTTGGGTTGCACTTCACCGACACAATTTATATGGATAATCTTTTGAGAATAGTATATTTATGATTAATATTAATAAATTATAAGTTCTAATATATTAATAGGGAATCATATTATTTAATTAGTATTGATCAACAATTAATTTAGAATTAATTAAGTGATCAAAATGAACTAATTAAATATGGACTCTTATATATATGGAATGGGCCAAGTTCATTTAGGTTGGGTTAAGCTTTCATGGATAGTCCATGGAGTGTTTAACCCATGGATCATATGAAATGAAAGGTCATGGGTTTAACCCTAGTCTCCATATTATATAAAGATGTCCTTGGTTAGTGAAATTGGCACTAGTGTGGGTACACTATGAAGGGCTAGCCGATTTCACTAGAGAGAACCAAGTATCCATATTCTCTAAAGTCTTCCAAGGTGTTTTGGTGATTTGTGATTCCACTTGAGGCTTCCAAACTATTGGGGCTAAGCTCTTAAAGCTTGAAGACATCAAGCTACATCAAAAGGTATGTTCTCTAACTAGTACTTTGTAGTATAAGAACTTCATAATATGCTAGTTAGGATTAAAGCCTTGGAAAGATCTTATTTGCATATATAATAGAGAAAACATAGATCCAAGATATTTAGGGTTTCATGTACACTTAGGAGTGTTAGAATGCTAAAAACCCAATAATGGTATCAGAGCCTAGGTTTTTTTTTTCTTGTTATACTTGCAAAACTGCTTAAAAAATCGAAGTTGTTTGTTGTCTGGTCATCAGACTCGGCGAGTCCATGCATAAAAAGTGATCAAATCGATCCAACTCACCGAGTCAGTTCATGCACTTGACGAGTTGGACCCCCAGACAACATAAATTCGACTTTTTTTGCTGGAATTGGACTAGGAATATTACCCTAAGATGTTTTTGGACTTATAAACTTGTTTTTGATGTGGTAATGTTCATGCTAATCTAATTTTCAAGATAATTGTCAATAGATTCATGTTTTGTATTAGTTTAAGGTTTAGACTAATTACATGAAAAAGTTTGATTTGAATTATCTTGTTCTTATGAGTTGCTTAGATTAATAGAGAAGTTGAGTGAAATAGTTGTTTTCAATCCAAATTAATCTAAGAGTTGATTCTAAAATGTTTTTTTTGTAACTTGTCCTCAAGATATATGAAAAGTCACATTTAAGTTTCATAAAACTCATAAAAGTTGGCAAAGGTTATAAAAATGAAGAGTCTTGTCTCATTGAATGGTTTTATGACTCCATAACTTGTCCTAAAGTTATGGAAGTTCAAGAGTCACTTCATTAAGTAATCAAATGTGTAACCTTAATTAATTCCATAAGTTATAAAATAAAGATAAGTTAATTCTTTTATTAGTTTAAAGTCTTCCATAACTTGTCCTCAAGTTATGGAACTTGAAGAGTTTTTGGATTAAAACTACTTTAAACATATAAGTTATGGAATTAATTAGTTTTGAATAATTTCAAAACTTGTCCTCAAGTTTTGGAATTTGAAATGTGTTCTCTTATGAATACTTTAATTCCAAGTTAGCCCTTAGAATTTTAAGAAAGATAAAAATTCAACCCTTATACTTTATAATATTATAAGTTAATAATATTATATATATATATATATATATATATATATATATATATATATATATATATATATATATATATATATATATGTATAAGAGTAAAGTCAGTCTTACCGTTAGTAGGCCTCATTCACGAAGTCGGTCTATAAGGGGGTATAAGGTTACTGCCTATAAAATGGTAGTTTAATGGGTGTCCACTCTCACCCACCGCTTCCTTGACCGGTGGAGGGTCGTTAGCCGAACGGGTTTAACAGGACTATAATTCTCCCTTCATTAAAAGTATTAATGATAAATACTAAGTAACTAAACTCTTAATAATACCCAATCTTAGTTACTTAGGAAAATGTGAATAAGGTGCTAATCCATGAAATTACACTTTGCACTTTGTTTAAGTCAGTTAGTGGAGCATGTGTGGTTAACCAGCACACTAACTCGTATTTAACAAGGTAGGTAACGAGTAACTTAATGTTTATCATAGTATCGATGGAGCGTGTGTGGTTAACCGGCACATCGATTGAGGGGTAAACACTTAAGGGTACCAAGTAATTTGCATGGTTACTTCACACCTTGTTTTGTGATCCTCGGCATCCCAGTCACAAAACCTGAAGGGCACACTAGAGATTGAAACATGCCATTGAATAGTTCAATGAATCTCAAAGATCTAGGAGTTTCAAATCCAATTAAAACCTAATGATTCATTTCGTTTATCTTGGTGCAAATTGGAGAATCGTCATTCACCTACCTTCAAATAATTTATAGCTTGGATTACGGCCTCCCTCTTCTAAGTTATAAAATAGTTTGTTGGTGTCACACCCCCAAACCAAGGATGGCGGAAACATCTGGGGGTGGAGGACTTCATGTAGAGTATCACAACAACGAGTATAATAGTGCTCAAAGTAAATACAACCATCACAAATATAATTGAAAAAGTTACACCAAAGTATATGTTTACATGATTCACATCAATTACATTATGATACAAAATGAACTGTTTAACGAATTATCGTACCATCCTCAAAACGTTGTTGATTTCCTGTTTCACTGAATTCCTGAGAATACAAGTAGTTTTGCAAAAGTGTCAACACAATGGTTGGTGAATTCATAAGAGATTTCGTTAGAGAAGTAAACCGTTTTCCTTGTAAAAGCGTTAGAATATGTATCCAGAAAATCCAATATTTTCTTTATTATGTATATGTAGTCCTAAATCCCAGGACCGAGAAATAACATGTATTGGCCATACTTAAAGATATAAAAGCGGTTTCAAATGATGTGTAGTCATAAATACCAAAACCGAAAGTGTACAGTAATATCTGTACTTATTGATATAAAAAGTGATTTTAAATCGACATAAAACCCCTTTCGGTTTTATAAAAATCCCGTAAACTTTGTGTATTGTTGTCTCCCTATGTGAGTCGCTATAACCATACTATAACTGAATAAACCTGCCACGACGTTTCTCAGGCGTCGCGAAACTGAAATGACATTTGTCACCCGTAGACCTGCAGGTCCTACTGTAGCTAGCAGTAAGGTGTGGGGTGTCAAACCCAATATAGATCTATACACAACTATCATGTTCTCCCTTCAGGAGACTCTGATTATAACTACCAGGAATTTAGATCCCGCACTCGGACGTACGGAAAGAGATTGTCTCACAATTTAGGTTAACAAGTTTACGTGTGGTGTGCATGAGTGTAAAACCTTTTTTTATGAATGTACCCTTTTTGTACGAGTGTGTTATGTGATGAATCATAAACTATACCTATTATAGTTTATCCAAAACGTTTGTAATATATAAGAACTCTTTCATGAAAATGCATTAGTGTTATGAATCTACAAACTATGCTTATTATAGCATAATATACGTGTTCTAAATGAATGAATAATCTTATCATGAATGACTAAGTTTCAGTTTACAATGATAAACTAACAAGGAAACACATTCAATATTTAGAACTTATGGTTATACGCTTTGCTCAACATAATACAAAGTGTTATGAAATTTCTATGCTGTTAACTAAATTTAACCTTTCTGCGTTGTTTTAGAAAAGTCATAGAAAGATCATACGAAGTAGAAAACTAAATCTGTAAATTCTGAGATTTCCCAAAATGTGTCTAGTTTACTCATAATTTTTATCATGATTTTTAATGACCTCCAACTTCGGTGAAAAAGTCCATAATCACAGACTGGTCCGGATTGGTGTTTGAAATGATAGGCAGTTTTGTAAAAATCACCATAAATTGTAGAAAAATAGTATGGAGATGTGCAAGTAGTCATTTTAAAGCTAAGACTTGAACTACTTGCACCTTGTACAGTTTTGAAAACAAAAATGTTTAAGTTGCCCAAAACAGTCCGTGAATAGAGTTGAACTTTTCTGATGAAGGCTGTTAGAAAAGTTGAGTTATGTTCTTGGTGTTTTAATTTGTATTCCCCCCTTAAAAACTTGAGAAAACATTAAAATGTAGGGGTATGAACTCACCTTGAGTGATTTCAGTAGATAGATGATGGAGAAAAGAACTTTTCAACTCAAGAACACTTGGGAAATGCTTGAAGATTTGAGGAGCTAACAACAAATATGACGATATTTGTGTAAGCAATCTATGATTTGAGTAGAAGGAAGTGAAATAATCATAGAGAGGATCAATTACACTTACCAAGAGTGTGAGAAGGCTTAATAATCAGTCTTGAATCTCGAATTTGATAGAGAAAGTTTGAGAGAAAAGTGGAGTTGGATCCTTGGTGAAATGAGAGAAAATGAGAGAAGTGAGGAGAGAGGATGGATGTCCCATCTCTTAGAACATGGGAAACGGCTGGTAATTGAGTGGAAAGGACATTGAGGTGACCTAGGTAAGGTGGGAAGGTGTGGCTGGTCATAGAGTAGGTGTGGGGGTGGTTGCTTGTGTCATAAGGTAAAGCAAAGTCAACACTCCACCTCAATTATTCACCCACTAGATTTTATTATTTAAATAAGAATTCTCATGAAAATATGATTAAATTATGAATATTTAGGGTTTATTATGTTAAAATACGAGTTTTAGGGACAAACCCCGCATTAAAATCTCGAAAAACGACCTTAAAATGTTAAAAATATTGAAAATGGGTGAATAGTGTCTAAAATCTGAGGTCTGGCCGGAGGTTCGGCCTCTGATGCATGGAACCGAAACTAGAAGAGAAGGACTGAGAGAGGGCAAGGAACCGAGAGTGCAAGAAGGCGGAAGGAAGACCGAGGCTCGGTCGGAAGAGGGGAACCGAGAGTGAGGTTCGGCCCGAGAGACTTCGCCCCTTCCCAGTTTCGGCCCGAGAGGCTTCGCCTCTTCCTAAATTCGGTCCGAGAGGCTTCCAGGTCTCGGTTTCAGTTCTTTCTTGGTTTCAGCTTCTAGGTCTCGGTCTCGGTCTCGGCTTCTAAGAGGTTTCGGTTCCTTGAGAGGGTTTCGGTTCCTTGAGAGGGTTTTGGTTCCTTGAGAGGGGCTTCGGCTCCTTAAGTCTGTTTTTCTCGTTTTTACCCCGTTTTAAGCCATTTTTGACCCGGTTAAGGGTCGGGATGGCCTGAAAGACTATAAAAAGTTTAAGGAACTTTTGAGAGAGATTTGGGAGAGATTTCACATTCTTGGAGAGATTTCTCATACAAAGAGAGATTTAGGAGAGATTTCACATTCTTGGAGAGATTTCTCATACAAAGAGAGTTTTGGGAGAGATTTCACATTCTTGGAGAGATTTCTCATACAAAAAGAGATTTGGGAGAGATTTCACATTCTTGGAGAGATTTCTCATACAAAGAGAGTTTTTGGAGAGATTTCATATTCTTGGAGAGATTTCTCATACAAAGAGAGTTTTGGGAGAGATTTCACATACTTAGAGAGATTTAGGAGAGATTTGACATATATGGAGAGATTTGGGAGAGATCTGACATACGTGGATAGATTTGGGAGAGATTCTAAATAGAGAAAGATAGAGTGAAAACGATTGAGAGAGGTTTCGTGTGTGGCATTTGTGAGTGTCCGGCTTCGCTACGCAAGATCAGTAAACCCTGTTAAGCCTTATTGAAGGATCTTACACACTCTCGATGAGTATGCAACATTGTTTTATCGGTTTGGCTCGCCACTTACCACGGTTTTTGGTTAAGGAGATCTAGATCTACGTAATTTTTTATTTATGATCTCTCATTAGAATAGCAAGTTGTTTAGAAATTACATAATGTAAATTCTAGTACCCACGGGCAAATTAAGTCGAACGGTTTGCTTTGTTGACTTCGGTTGACTTTGTCTTGACCGGAAATTGACGGTTGTCACATCATCCCCCCGTTAGAGGGAATTTCGTCCCGAAATTTGAATTTAGGCAAGGAGTAGGCATGAATAATTGAGCCAAGAAGTGGGGATACTTCCTAATTGACTGATTCTCGCGCTCCCAAGTGACTCTAGGTCCTTGGTTAGTATTCTAGTGAACTTTCACTAATGGGAAGTGGCGTTGTTTCGTCCGCTTGACCTTTCGGTCCATGGTCACTACGGTTCTTCCACGAAGGTGAGACTCTTGTGGAACTCGATCTCGTCGAGGGGGATTACAAGAGTCTCGTCAGATAGATATTTCTGTAAGTTTGGTACGTGTCGAGTATAATGTATTTTACCAAGCTTGTGGGAGTAGATTGAAGTAGCGAGTTACAGGGCTGATTCTAACAAGAATATCGAAAGGCATAATTATCTGGGGTATTGGCTTTCCATGCTTTCCGAAGCATACTAAGCCTTCCCAGAGTGAGGCTTCCAGAGGAATTTGGTCTCTTATTCTTGAGTTCTAAAGGTTTCTCCCTCTTGCTTCTCTTCCCAGTCATGGGTTACTCCCCTTCAGGGTCAAAGTTGGGAGGGGGGTCCATATTTACGAGAAGTTCTAAAGGAACTATGACGGTAGGTCAACGAGACCCAGAATTTTGGCGTATTCCTGCTAATGCCTTTGGTGCTGACTGTTTCTCAATGGTTTTGATCAATTGAAAGGGTCCTTAAGAATTTCCACCTTGATAATGATGTGTCTTAGGAATTGGACTCCTCAATTCCAAAACTCGTATCTAGAGAACTTCGGGTAATGCTTCTCTGATCGTATTGCTTCCATGGTTTGTTGTAGCTGCTCTCCTTGGTTTCCTTCT
Source organism: Lactuca saligna (assembly GCF_052625555.1). Taxonomy (NCBI): domain Eukaryota; kingdom Viridiplantae; phylum Streptophyta; class Magnoliopsida; order Asterales; family Asteraceae; genus Lactuca; species Lactuca saligna. The sequence continues at coordinate 129,101,295 of NC_136422.1, forward strand.
TACTACGAGGGTAGATAAGCAAGTCATTTATAATGACAATGACGAACTGATCCTAGTAAGAATGGCATATCCTATTTATTACGTTCATGAATTCTACGAGTGGGTTGGTCCTATCTGAGGGGTATCACTACGAACTTGCAGCATCCGCATCGAAATTGGAGGATTGTCCTCAGACATCCTTCTTCAATACTCGTGATTGGTAATATTCAGATCTCGGGTCCAATTCCTGAAGGGTACCTCGTTCCTTGCGGTTGTGTAACATCCCCCTCTGGCACGTATCACAATATTGTCTGCTTTGGGCCACTCGGCACGAGGACTTCCCAGGGGGTCACCCATCCTGATACTACTCCCGCCCGAGCACGCTTAACTGCAGAGTTCTTATGGGATCTGCTGCCCTCACGGCTTTAAAACGCGTTGTGATAGGGAAGGTATCCACACCCCTTATAAGGAATGCTTAGTTCTCCTTCCCAGCCGATGTGGGATCAGATCTAACCCACTTTCACCCCCCATTATAGGGTTCGACGTCCCTGTCGAACACATCGACCCGTGCCCTAGCTCTGATACCATTTGTAACATCCCTCTTTGGCACGTATCACAATATTGTCCGCTTTGGGCCACTCGGCACGAGGACTTCCCAGGGGGTCACCCATCCCGGTACTACTCCCGCCCGAGCACGCTTAACTGCAGAGTTCTTATGGGATCTGCAGCCCTCACAGCTTTAAAACGCGTTGTGATAGGGAAGGTATCCACACCCCTTATAAGGAATGCTTAGTTCTCCTTCCCAGCCGATGTGGGATCAGATCTAACCCACTTTCAAAGGTGGGTTGCACCTGATCCTACATCGGCTTGGAAGGAGAACAAAACATCTCCTTATAAGGGGTGTGGATACCTTCCTTGTCACAACGCGTTTTAAAGCCGTGAGGGCAGCAGATCCCATAAGAACTCTGCAGTTAAGCGTGCTCGGGCCGGAGTAGTACCGGGATGGGTGACCCCCTGGGAAGTCCTCGTGCCGAGTGGCCCAAAGCGGACAATATTGTCATACGTGCCAGAGGGGGATGTTACAAATGGTATCAGAGCTAGGGCACGGGTCGATGTGTTCGACAGGGACGTCGAACCCTATAATGGGGGGGGGGGGGGTGAAGGTGGGTTGCACCTGATCCTACATCGGCTTGGAAGGAGAACAAAACATCTCCTTATAAGGGGTGTGGATACCTTCCTTGTCACAACGCGTTTTAAAGTCGTGAGGGCAGCAGATCCCATAAGAACTCTGCAGTTAAGCGTGCTCGGGCGGGAGTAGTACCGGGATGGGTGACCCCCTGGGAAGTCCTCGTGCCGAGTGGCCCAAAGCGGACAATATTGTCATACGTGCCAGAGGGGGATGTTACAGGTTGGTCGGCTTATTCGACTATGCGAGGTAGATAGTAAAGGTTTCTACTGGATATATTGTCGGGGCCTCTAAATTCGATGGAATTACGAGCAATTTGCCTTTCTATTTGAAGAATAAGACCAGAGCTTTCCAGGGTAAGAAGCTTGGTTCTTCAATTTCATTGTTGAGTAGTTCGACAGGTTTGACCTGACAGTTCTTGTAGCTCGGTAGGAAGCATGTGGGTTTGGTTTACGCGACTAGGCCTTTTCGGATGGTAGGACATTCACTCGTCCTCCTGGGCAACCTTGGCCCGAAGTTCATGGCAAGACTCACACCCAGTTGTACCCGTCCCAAGCTTTCGTGTTTGAACCTTGTCTACTACATGCATGACATTCCCGAAGGTCTCCTGTAAATACTTGTGATAAGGCTTCGGGAAGTATAACACTCTTATGGTGCGTGTTTTGGAGTTTCACAGCGAGAGATGACCCAGAGGTCTGTCCTAGATGTTTATGAGAGACGAAGGTTTCGATATTCGGGGGGGGGGGGGGGGGGGGGTAGGCGAAGGGTCCTTTTGTAGTCGTTAAATTGGGAAGATGGGGCTATATCAATCAAAATTGGATAATGACAACAATATCTTTTTAGATAACATGAGATAAGCTGTATTCGTAAGAAGAGATCACTAGAGTGATAGAGTATCTTGTGTTTCTTTTCCGTGTGTTCCGTTTTGTTTGATGTTATTATTACTGTAGATGATTTATACCACAGTGTCTAGCACTGGTAGTGGGTGTGTTTCAATAGCCAGTAATGATACTTGATATCATGATCCCTGACAGGTCTCCCTATGATCGAGCGATATATGAACGTTGTATGTAAGTTGATGTTGGTGAAATCGTCGAGTGAATGGTTCTATCCAAATACCACCACTAGACTTGGAACATGAATTCGAGAAGGAATTATTCGCTTTAAATCTTTAGTATCTTGTTTATAATTAATCCCGAAGTATGGACAAGGTCATCACAACTTACAAGTAATGATCCTAAGGTCATATATGAATGTCTTTGGTTTGATTTGTATGAGAGAGAGTTTTTCAAAACTACTTTTAGAAAGACGGTGACTTTAGCAAGCATACCAATTCATTACAAACATATAGTACTTAAACGTTTTTGTCGTTGGGAACATTACAAAAGTCCTAACATGGTTCCCTTGCTGCTCCTATTGGTGTGTTCATCACACTCCTCCTGCTCCTTCGACATTCTTCTCAGTTGGACATTCTCTCTTGAAGTGTCCTGTTTCACCGCATAGGTAGCATACTGGGCCTACCTTGGTGCAGGTGATTGAAGGGAGGTGCTGGGTCGGGGCCTTACAGAAATGGACGGTATGCCCTTTCCTGTTGCAGTTTTTACAGTGCATCTCCTGGCAAGCCCCATTGTGATGAAAGCTACATTGGTTTCACTTTGGGAGTGATCCCTCATATGGTATGGCCAATGTTTGGGTGGCAGACCCTGTGGCTAGTGTCGAGGCATGTGTCGTGATTGCTGTTGTAATGGTAGGGGTGGCCATAGGTTGTTGTCTTTTAGTGGATCTTTGAGATTGGTGGCGCTCTTTCTTGTTCCAAAACTTTCTCTTCTTGTTCGTAGGTTTGTGTCCTGAGGTATTTTCGTTGGTAGACACCCGTTGGTGTTCCTGATTGTTTCCACAATTTGTATTGTTAGTACCGCTTCCACTTCTACTGACGTTGTTAGCATTGAATTGCGCCATGACGGCTGTCACGGCTGCCGTGACTGCAGCCTGAAAAGTAGCAGCGTCTATCTGCAGTGTTGGCGCCTTGCTAGTTGGTTAGTTGCCTCTTGGTGAAGACATAGCTCTATTTCATGAAGAAAAACGACTTCGTTAGTGGAAATGATTATCTTAAGTGCATCCTTACAATTTATATTTACGCATATAAATTTTTGCACATTACTGTACTATTCCTACTGTTTCCGCTAACGCTCCTGAGATGGAGTTATGGCAGTAGGTATGAGTAGGTTTCATAAGGGCGTTAAGCTTTACTCATGTTAGAATCATGTTTGTCTGAACACACTTGGCTGAGGAGTTTTGATGGGACCCGGTGTATTAGTGCCTGAACGTTCGCATTCTATAGGTCTATGAAGAAGAAACTTCTCAACAAAATGTTTAAAGGTGAGACGATAATGAGTATTTTTAGAATGGCTATATGTCGTGAGTTTTCTAACTAAATTTATCTCATATCAATTTTGTAATGTAATTTGGTTGTTGAGGGTGTTCTGAAAACAATTTATAACGAGATTCTTTATATGGTAAACTCATGTATTTTAGTAGTTCTGTATCCAAGTGAAACCTTATACTTGACCCAAGCTAGGTCCTTATCATGACCTATTGATGTATGCTTAGTTATATAATTAAGGCAAAATAGACCTTCGAGTCTGTTAGGTACATCTTAAGCCCATCTTGTTAATATGACTCTAGTAGTCATGGTTTCAGTGAAAATTTTGACCTCGATGCAGGTCTACCTCACATCAGTGCATGGACGGGTTTTGATAGTAACTAGATCTCTCGATTAGAGTAGCACCAATGCATACTCATGAACCTAATTTACCAGGTCTGGTGAGCATTATGAACTCTACTCACGACGATCCATCCCTTGTGATGCCTAAGGAAAGGTCGATGCATCTTGTAGTTTTGCCAATCGACGCTTGGCTGCATTCATCCTTTCTTTGAATGCCGTGTGTCTACCCTGCCACTCTCTTTCCTCTTCATGAGTGGCGATAACGTCCTAAAAAGAGAGTTGGTCTCGGGAATAGTAGTCTAATTCTGAGTCACGGGTACATGAGATGGTAGGATCCGTAGTAGCGCGCAGTTTTCTAAACTCGGATTGTAGTCTTCCCGTTTTAATCCCCGATGTTCGTGATCCACCGGGTCTTCGCCGGGAGGGCTCTGTCAGTCGGTCCCCCATGGTTGAGGTCATAGCACCCTCGTTGGTCTCCACATGGTGGTTGTTGTCATTGATGTCCACATTCAACCCTCGATCACGATTGTCATACAGGGCACAGGTTTGATATAGTCGAAACGGTCTACGGAACCCTTGCTATGCATGGAGGATCGATTACCTCCAGTTCCACTTCTGATTCTTCTCATAACCATTCACCATTCCACGAGTTCGGATTAGGAAAGTAAGGGTCGTCCGGTAAGTAGCTTCTTGCTATGCTGTACTTGCAAGAATAGGAGTGGAAGAGATAATTACTAGGCGTCTAGCTTTATAATCAATTACTTATGGGGGGTTATCCTTATTAGTTACTTCTATAATTACATAGTGCATACTAATTACATATAACAAGATACGATAGACCTTCGAATAAGTTATCCCACCCTAGGTCCAAATCGAAACAAGGAAAAGGAAGTAAGGTAATGACCACAAATTCTAAGTCTATGATTTCTAAGTTATATATAATCTTAAAGTATCCACTTAGGGACTATAGACCTATTATTAAGGATCTATTTAGTTTTCATATAAGTTATGATATTACAAAATACTCCTATAGTATTTTAAACTCATGTTCTGTTCTAATGTTCTCATTGTGGTAGTGTTGGTAAGTTTTTAGACTTGTTTCCATATCACAACTATTCTTGGGCATGTGCTAATCACTCCTCGGACCAGTATAGTTGATCAGGCTATGCCACTCCCAAGACTGACCAGACATCCCCGAGTTTACCTGTGATATCCAACAATCATTGCTTTTGTTTTGTTCTAGAATGATGCCGACCTTAGTATGTATGCATGCATGTATACTTTTAACAAGAAACTATTTATTTCTAAAAGTATAGTTGTTTTGAAAACATTAAATTAGAGAACTTAGTCCCAATGCATTTATAGTTTGTATATCTTATGTGGTTCGATATACTTAGTTGACTATAAACAATGCTCTGATACCAATCTATCGCGCCCCCAAACCAAGGATGGCGTAAACGTCCGGGGGTGGAGGACTTCATGTAGAGTATCACAACAACGAGTATAATAGCGCTCAAAATAAATACAACCATCACAAATATAATTGAAAAAGTTACACCAAAGTATATGTTTACATGATTCACATCAATTACATTATGATACAAAATGAACTGTTTAACGAATTATTGTCCCATCCTCAAAACATTGCTCATTTCCTGTTTCACTGAATTCCTGAAAATACAAGTACTTTTGAAAAAGTGTCAACACAAAGGTTGGTGAGTTCATAAGAGATTTCGTTAGAGAAGTAAACCGTTTTCCTTGTAAAAGCGTTAGAATATGTATCCAGAAAATCCAATATTTTCTTTATTATGTATATGTAGTCCTAAATCCCAGGACCGAGAAATAACAAGTATTGGCCATACTTAAAGATATAAAAGTGGTTTCAAATGATGTGTAGTCATAAATACCAAAACCGAAAGTATACAGTAATATCTGTACTTATTGATGTAAAAAGTGATTTTAAATCGACATACAACCCCTTTAGGTTTTATAAAAATCCCGTAAACTTTATGTATTGTTGTCTCCCTATGTGAGTCGCTATAACCATACTATGACTGAATGAACCTGCCACGACGTTTCTCAGGCGTTGCGAAACTGAAATGACATTTGTCACCCGTAGACCTGAAGGTCCTACTGTAGCTAGCAGTAAGGTGTGGGGTGTCAAACCCAATATAGATCTATACACAACTATCATGTTCTCCCTCCAGGAGACTCTGATTATAACTACCAGGAATTTAGATCCCGCACTCGGACGTACGGAAAGAGATTGTCTCACAATTTAGGTTAACAAGTTTACGTGTGGTGTGCATAAGTGTAAAACCTTTTTTTATGAATGTACCCTATTTGTACGAGTGTGTTATGTGATGAATCATAAACTATACCTATTATAGTTTATCCAAAACGTTTGTAATATATAAGAACTCTTTCATGAAAATGCATTAGTGTTATGAATCTACAAAGTATGCTTATTATAGCATAATATACGTGTTCTAAATGAATGAATAATCTTATCATGAATGACTAACTTTCAGTTTACGATGATAAACTAACAAGGAAACACATTCAATATTTAGAACTTATGGTTATATGCTTTGCTCAACATAATACAAAGTGTTATGAAATATCTATGTTGTTAACTAAATTTAACCTTTCTGCGTTGTTTTAGAAAAGTCATAGAAAGATCATACGAAGTAGAAAACTAAATCTGTAAATTCTGAGATTTCCCAAAATGTGTCTAGTTTACTCATAATTTTTATCATGATTTTTAATGACCTCCAACTTCGGTGAAAAAGTCCATAATCACAAACTGGTCCGGATTGGTGTTTGAAATGATAGGCAGTTTTGTAAAAATCACCATAAATTGTAGAAAAATCGTATGGAGATGTGCAAGTAGTCATTTTAAAGCTAAGACTTGAACTACTTGCACCTTGTACAGTTTTGAAAACAAAAATGTTTAAGTTGCCCAAAACAGTCCGTGAATGGAGTTGAACTTTTCTGATGAAGGCTGTTAGAAAAGTTTAGTTATGTTCTTGGTGTTTTAACTTGTATTCCCCCCTTAAAAACTTGAGAAAACATTAAAATGTAGGGGTATGAACTCACCTTGAGTGATTTCAGTAGATAGATGATGGAGAAAAGAACTGTTCAACTCAAGAACACTTGGGAAATGCTTGAAGATTTGAGGAGCTAACAACAAGTATGACGATATTTGTGTAAGCAATCTATGATTTGAGTAGAAGGAAGTGAAATAATCATAGAGAGGATCAATTACACTTACCAAGAGTGTGAGAATGCTTAATAATCAGTCTTGAATCTCGAATTTGATAGAGAAAGTTTGAGAGAAAAGTGGAGTTGGATCCTTGGTGAAGTGAGAGCAAATGAGAGAAGTGAGGAGAGAGGATGGATGTCCCATCTCTTAGAACATGGGAAACGGCTGGTAATTGAGTGGAAAGGACATTGAAGTGACCTAGGTAAGGTGGGAAGGTGTGGTTGGTCATAGAGTAGGTGTGGGGGTGGTTGCTTGTGTCATAAGGTAAAGCAAAGTCAACACTCCACCTTAATTATTCACCCACTAGATTTTATTATTTAAATAAGGATTTTCATGAAAATATGATTAAATTGTGAATATTTAGGGTTTATTATGTTAAAATACGAGTTTTAGTGACAAACCCCGCGTTAAAATCTCAAAAAACGAGCTTAAAATGTTAAAAATATTGAAAATGGGTGAATAGTGTCTAAAATCCGAGGTCTGGCCGGAGGTTCGGCCTCTGATGCATGGAACCGAAACTAGAAGAGAAGGACCGAGAGAGGGCAAGGAACCGAGAGTGCAAGAAGGCGGAAGGAAGATCGAGGCTCGGTCGGAAGAGGGGAACCGAGAGTGAGGTTCGGCCCGAGAGACTTCGCCCCTTCCCAGTTTCGGCCCGAGAGGCTTCGCCTCTTCCTAAATTCGGTCCGAGAGGCTTCCAAGTCTCGGTTTCAGTTCTTTCTTGGTTTCAGCTTCTAGGTCTCGGTCTCGGTCTCGGCTTCTAAGAGGTTTCGGTTCCTTGAGAGGGGTTTCGGCTCCTTAAGTCTATTTTTCTCGTTTTTACCCCGTTTTAAACCGTTTTTGACCCGGTTAAGGGTCGGGATGGTCCGAAAGACTATAAAAAGTTTAAGGAACTTTTGAGAGAGATTTGGAAGAGATTTGGGAGAGATTTCACATTCTTGGAGAGATTTCTCATACAAAGAGAGATTTGGGAGAGATTTCACATTCTTGGAGAGATTTCTCATACAAAGAGAGTTTTGGGAGAGATTTCTCATACAAAGAGAGTTTTAGGAGAGATTTTACATTCTTCGAGAGATTTCTCATACAAAGAGAGTTTTGGGAGAGATTTCACATACTTAGAGAGATTTTGGATAGATTTGACATACATGGAGAGATTTGGGAGAGATTTGAAATATGTGGAGAGATTTGGGAGAGATTCTAAATAAAGAGAGATAGAGTGAAAATGATTGAGAGAGGTTTTGTGTGTGGCATTTGTGAGTGTCCAGCTTCGCCACGCAAGGTTCGTAAACCCTGTTAAGCCTTGTTTAAGGATCTTACACACTCCTGATGAGTATGCAACATTGTTTTATCGGTTTGTCTCGCCACTTACCACAGTTTTTGGTTAAGGAGATCTAGATGTACGCACTTTTTGATTTATGATCTCTCATTAGAAGAGCGAGTTGTTTAGAAATTACATAATGTAAATTCTAGTACCCACGGGCAAATTGAGTCGAACGGTTTGACTTGTTGACTTCAGTTGACTTTATCTTGACCGGAAATTGACGGTTGTCATAGTTGGGTCCTAGCCTTAATATTTCATATTGGGTGTCATATTAAGGACTTAAGATCAACTATCTTGAATATCTCCCAAAAGATGTCTAGTTTAGACATCTGTGATCTTCCCAAATCTCTTGAAACAAGGTTTCGTAAATGAAGATGATGTCCTTTGGAAATCATACTTTTTTAACCTCCTCAAATTATTCTCCCGAACCCACAAGTTCAAGGTCACTCATGCCCTACTGGCAAGGCAAGGTCTAGGTGTGATCACTTCTTGGAGATGTAGTCACACATTGACAAGCCGGGAGAGTTGGGTGTCATAGTCTTGAGAAAGTTGCTGGTTCAACTACTTTCTAGGTCACGTAGTGAGTTCTTTTGGAACACCTATGAAATAGACTATAACAAGACCCTTAATGATCTTATCTATTTGCTATGATCAACTTCCAAAAAAAACTTTATGGACATTGACAATGATGACATTGTATATCTAGTAAAGCTCTCTCTTCCCAGTGGAAAAGCGTCAGCCGTAGTCAACTTGGTTGACCAAATGGTAAAGAGAAAGGCCAAGTCTGAGATAAGTCCCGTGTACCATTATCAAAGGGTCCATATGTTTATATTGCTAAAGAAAGGGGCATTAGTTGCAAAGCTGCCAAACATACCTAAGGATGTTAAAGTCAATAAGTTTGACTCTACTTCAGGTAAAGTCCGCTATCTAACTCTGCTAAGTTTCTATTTTGGGATTCTTGATACATGATATGACTGGATCACATGGTGATGTTTTAAGAATCAAAGAAAAGTGAAGAAACTTAAAGAAAGAATATGCTGAATCTAATCGCGTAGACGGATTTCGATCGCATAGTTTGAAGATTGGATTCTTGAGCTACTTCTTAGGAGTTATGAGATATTGCTTAGGAATAGATAACAACAAGTTTTCATATGGATTGTAAGGATAAGTTTTTCCATAAAGTTTTAAAATAAAAGGAAAATTTTTTATTTTATTTATTTTAAAATATCCTTACAATGGCATTTGAGGAAAAATTATTGCTTATATGATTCCATTAATAGCAAGAGTGGAAATATGAAATTGATTCTTTCATTTGTGGTAATGTCTAAATTTACCAAATAAGGAAAGATTCTCATCACCCAAGTTTCAATTGGACCGGAACTTGGAATCATGCAAGTTGTATAGCATGGTGAATGAGAACTTTCAAGTATTGGAAAAATTAAGAATAATTACTTGTTCACATGGATGTGTGAGTTAAGTAATGGACTAAGGGATCGAGTACACATTCTTGTGCACTGATTAAGTCCACCACAAAAGATTGATAAGATTATTTATCATAGTTTACTAAAGCTCAGTAAATATGGTTATACTTACAAGCTTAAATGTAACTCTGAGACATTGGAAAAGGTTCCAATGTAAGGCAGAGTGAATGAGAAGAATTAACTTAGGTAGAAAGATAAAAGTTTCTCAAATCTGAAAAGATGGGAGAGTACTTTAGTATCAGTTTTCTGATCATCTTAATGATTAAGAAACCATAGAACAATTATTTCTCTAAGGGAATCTTAGTGCATTCTTATGACTAAGAAGAGGAATCTTTAATTGTTGAAATGGTTAAGTCAATAAGATGAGTCATACTTCATTCCAATATAAGTCTTAGAGTCATACTCCAAGATTGTAATTTGAGTGACATGTCTTAAAGAAGGTTTAAAACACTTGTCAAATGGAAGAGTAAAAGTTTCCTACTCTTGTACATTTGAAATTGGTAAGTTGTGATGTTTTGGATAAAACAAAGACCAACTAAGGCCAATTGTGTGAAGTGTTTGTCTTGATTAGAATCCGCACTATCTCTTGGATGTTTGACAAGGGAGTATTATAGGTCAAGAGGACAGTGGGAGTCTTAAAGGTCTTGAAAGTCTCAAGAACTAATCAAGAATAAAATCTGAAGTTCTTCACTAGAACACGACTTGAGGTTTATAACCTATCATGTTGACATATTTTGTGCCCATTCCAGTTAAAGTTGGCTTTGCATATGAGTTCTTAGAGTTCTCAATTGGTTGTGCAACAACTTGGAAGCAATGGCAGACCCTTGAGCTACCAGGTGGCAAGAAATCAAGATTTAGTTCAGTCCATATGAGTTTGGATTTGTCATTATCCTTGTCTTATGACTATGGTTTTGACAATTCACATGGATAAGAACACATACACCAGTAATCTAAGTGTCATAAGGTTTCTCTCCGATTCATGAAAATGATGGTGAGGAAACTCTTTCACTAAGTAGATTTTAGCTAGATAGCAATTGTAATATTTGCATTCTCAAAGTCGTTAGTGGAGCATGTGTGGTTTACCGGCACACTAACATGGACTTGTGAGAAGTGGCAAAGGTCTAAACAATCGAGACTATGATTACGGCATCCCTTTTCATAGTTCTTAAAATTGTTCAGACACACAAGTGTGCTATCTAAGGCAAGGTGTATGATTTTGATAAAGTTTTATCAAAACAATCTAGTATTAGAAATCTGATCTTTGGTAAGAAAGTCAGTTGATTTCTGAGTACATGTCAAAGCTAGTGGGAGCATAAGTGTTATGCTCATAATCATCATGTTAGTGGGAGCATGATAATTATGATAAATATTGCAAGTTAGCAATGTTAATTATAGAAAACAAAGTTTCAATTGGGAAAGAGTTGTTTTGCTATAATTAAGGGAGAGGAAATTATACTTCATCTCAAATCTAAAAGCTTAGATTAAGGTTTTAATCGTATATAGTCAAGGATATATATATATATATATATATATATATATATATATATATATATATATATATATATATATATGAATTTCATGTTGGAATGGCTCAACATAAGGAAATTCTATATATGGGTCTACTATTTGCGTTCTAAAATTCGATTATGATTACGGAATCCCTTTTCATAATCTGAATTATGGGAACTTGGCAAAGTGAAATGGAAATAGTATAGCAAAAAACTGGTGTAGTCTTTATGTGAGACATCATGAATCGTGTCTCATATGCTTCGAATATAGGATCGATTACATGTGCTATATTCATCCGTTCTAAAATTTTCCAAATGCCTGGGGCATTAAGAAGGGAAAAGGTCTAGAATTGGATATAACTAAAAGGATTAAACAATTGTCGAGGACGATCTAAGGTTTACTAAAGATTGGGTGCTCAAGGACACTTGGAAGTATAGTATTAATTCTGGAAGGACCATGTTGACATAATCTGTAAGGAGGCAACTCTTGTTCAGAAGTGATAGTCAAAATAAATCTGGAAATGTTTCAAAGTTAGAAATTATTCAATCTGTGTGAGATTAGGAAACTTAATGCAAGAAGGATGTTTCCAAGGAGCTGATCTCCTTTGGAATACTCTGTAATGATTGGTGCCAAGTCTTTGTGAATTTGTGCATAATAATTACAAGAAGATCAATGCATATAAGTTTAAAATTTAACAGATTTCAGTAAATGGCATAAGTTTGGAATTCTTGCATTTGCAGTAAGGATTTGGGAATGTGAAATGAGAATCATTGGAGTTATGTTCAATTGATCTATTTCAAAAAGTAAAGATCATAGACAAACATAGTATGCATACTTGGTGTGTGGCATGACTAGTGTTTACAAAATTATAGTGTACATGCTTGGAGCATGGGACAACTATTGTTTTAATTCAAGAATAAAGTTGATAGCTGAAACAGTATACAATGAATAATGTGTAATCATATGGTGATAAATAAAAGGTGTTTTATTTATATTCATAAGTTCTGAGATCATATTGGATTTGATTATTATTGTGTTTCACTTTGCATGTTTTGACTTCCAGAATAACTAGGTCATTGTTCTGATTGACTAAGTTATTCAAACCATCCACAGTCGGTCATATATTAGAAGTAGATATGAATCAAGACTGTCATGGGTTGGGCTTGTAGAGGTCTAAGGTGTTGGACAAAGGGCTACAACACTCATGAGTGCTCATAAGTTCTGAGTATTGGATTCAACCCGCGCTCATTGGAATCACTTCATGGATTTTATCACGAGTGATCATGAGACGATAATATCTTATATTCTTCAAACCTAGAGATATGAGTTGTTACTATGAGTTGGTTGTACATTGATTGCACGAAAACGCATTCGGTAACTCGGTGTTATAAAACGTGCCTTTGTGTATGATTCAACAAGTAGTAGAACAAGCCATATGAGTCGAAGTTTATCCATTCCTTTTACCTTCGGGATAAAAGTGATATTTGTGGGCCCCTCGATGATTTGATGATGACAAATGGAAGTGCTCGGTCGGGCCAGGACTGATTTGATTTGTTCAATTAGTCAGTCGTCATAAATCGGAAATCGGGAAACAACAAATGGACAGAGAGAATGATTATAATCCATGTCTCAGTCCATATGATATCTAGAATGGAGGAATATATGATCCCTTATCTAATGGACAAGTTCGTTGACAAGATCAGAGTTCGACAGCGGCTTTAAGAGCTACGATTGCCAGTTAGGTTTTGAAGTCATACTCAATAATAGTTTTAGACTTATCCAAGTGGGAGACTGTTGGATTAATATCTAAGTCCATAACTATATTTGGTATGTACTTGACCCGACCCGGCATGGTCCATTTGGGTTGCACTGCACCGACACAATTTATATGGATAATCTTTTGAGAATAGTATATTTATGATTAATATTAATATATTATACGTTCTAATATATTAATATGGAATCATATTATTTAATTAGTATTGATCAAGAATTAATTTAGAATTAATTAAGTGATCAACATGAACTAATTAAATATGGACTCTTATATATATAGAATGGGCCAAGTTCATTTAGGTTGGGTTAAGCTTTCATGGATAGTCCATGGAGTGTTTAACCCATGGATCATATGAAATGAAAGCTCATGGGTTTAACCCTAGTCTCCATACTATATAAAGATGCCATGGTTGGTGAAATTGGCACTAGTGTGGGTACACTATGAATGGCTAGCCGATTTCACTAGAGAGAACCAAGTATCCATATTCTCTAAAGTCTTCCAAGGTGTTTTGGTGATTTGTGATTCCACTTGAGGCTTCCACACTATTGGGGCTAAGCTCTTAAAGCTTGAAGACATCAAGTTACATTAAAAGGTATGTTATCTAACTAGTACTTTGTAGTATAAGAACTTCATACTATGCTAGTTAGGATTAAAGCCTTGGAAAGATATTATTTGCATATATAATAGAGAAAACATAGATCCAAGGTATTTAGGGTTACATGTACACTTAGGAGTGTTAGAATGCTCAAAACCCAAAAGTAAGACCGGAGAACCGTAAGAAAGAACGAGTTATCGGTCAGGTATCAGAGTTCGTAACCGATAGCAGAGGGCTTATGACCTTCCAGGGTCGGATTTGGGTACCGTTTTTTGGAGGAACGTGTACCATCTTGATGGAGGAGGCGCATAGATCGAGATTCTCGATCCATCTCGGGGCTACTAAGATGTTTATGGATCTTAAAAGGGAGTATTGGTGGCCTTGTATGAAGAGAGATGTAGCGTGGTTCGTTGAGAGGTGCCTAACCTATCGTAGGGTTAAGGCTGAACATTAGAGACTGCATGGTAAGTTGCAACCACTGGAAGTCCCAAAATGGAAATGGGAGCAAATATCCATGGATTTTATCACCAAATTTCCGAGAATGGCGAGGGGTGTCGATGCGATTTGGGTGATAGTAGACCGTTTGACGAAGAGCGCTCACATTCTCGCCATTAGTGAGAGTTCTTCTGCGGAAAAGTTAGCAAAGGTATATGTGAGAGAGGTGGTATCGCGATATGGGGTGCCGATCTCGATTGTGTCAGATCGAGATGTGCGTTTCACTTCCAGATTTTGGAAGAAATTCCATGAGGAGTTAGGTACGAGACTGCATTTTAGTACTGCATACCACTCGCAGACTGACGGTCAGAGCGAGCAGATGATTCAGACGCTCGAGGACATGCTCCGAGCATGCGTGTTGGATTTTGGCAGGAGTTGGGACATGTATTTGCCCTTAGCAGAGTTCTCCTACAATAACAGCCATCATTCGAGCATTGGTATGCCGGCTTTTGAGCTGTTGTATGGGAGGAGGTGTCGGACTCCCATTTGTTGGGGAGAGGTAGGGCAACGAGTGATGGGTAGCACAGAGATTGTGCTTCAGATGACAGAGCAGATACGGCGGGTCAGGAAGAGATTGTTGACCACTCAGAGCCGCCAGAAGAGTTATGCGGATAGACGACGATCCAAGCTTGAGTTCCAGGTTGGTGATTATGTTCTCCTGAAGGTATCTCCTTGGAAAGGATTGATTCGATTCAGGAAGAGGGGCAAGCTAGGGCCCCGGTATATTGGGCCGTTCAGAGTGATTGCGAGGATGGGCAGGGTAGCGTATCGCTTGGAGCTACCTACGGAATTGGAGCGGATTCATGACACTTTCCATGTGTCGCAATTGCGAAAGTGTATAGCAGATGAGTCGGCAGTGGTGCCATTGGAGGACATTCAGGTGGATGCGAGCCTGAATTATGCTGAGAGACCGGTGGTGATCAGGGATCGGAAGATCAAGGTTTTGAGGAACAAGGAAGTGCCTATGGTTTTGGTTCAGTGGCAACATCAGAAGGGGTCCGAGCTGACTTGGGAGCCGAAGTGTGAGATGCGTTAGCAGCATCCGGAGTTATTTCCAGAGTGAGACTTCAAGGGCGAAGTCCGATTCAAGTGGGGGAGAATTGTAACAGCCGGATTTCCAAGTGTATTATTTTATTTAATTATTTTGGAGTTTGTGGAGGAACTCGGTGAGTTGGAGCCAAGACTCGCCGACTAGGGTCGCGGATGTTCATCCGGGTTCATGTCCGGACTCGGCGAGTCCATTTATGGACTCGGTGAGTCCACGTTGTTTAATGAAACCCTAATTCCCAGGGTTTGGAGCCTATTTAAGGGCATTTATAGCCCCCCATTGCGGCTACCAATCCTTTGACAGAACCCTAAGTGAGCTAAATCGTTGTGGGAAAGAAGAAGTCAGTTTTTATCCTTATACCTTTGGTTTAGCAAGAAGGAGGTGAACAAGAGCAAATGGGAGGTGCAATTCTAGCAGCTCCAGAGTTCAGAGACTCCATCTTGAGGTAAGAGTTCGAACCTCCTTCAGTTTTGATGCTGATCATTAGAGTTAGGGTTTTCTAACCCCCTTTGGAGAGTTATTATGTGGAGCAAATGGTCCCTCTTCGGTTTTTTGTGCCTTGGATCTGGACTCAAAGAGGTCCAGAGACCTTAACCCTTGGAGCTTTATGGATTAGCTTGGGGTTATTGGACTTAGGGTGCCATTTTTGGGACTAAATCTCCTTTTGATGCCTTGTTGTTGTTATACAAGCATCAAGTTTCGAACTTTACGTGACACTCATGCTTGGGAAGGCCAGATCTTTGATTTAGGGAAACAGATCTGACCTCAGGAGGTCAATAGAGTTTGTGCATGGCATGAACTCGCCAAGTTGTTCCTGAGACTCGGCAAGTAGGGTTAGGGTTTCACGTAAATTGCTCAGTGAATAGACTTGCCGAGTTGGGGGATGACTCAGTGAGTCAGAAGGGAGTTAGAGGACTGGAGTTCAAGACGGTACTCGCTGAGTTGTTCTTGAGACTCGGCGAGTTGAGTCGGGGTGGCCCCGCGATTCATGCCTTGTATGACTCGTCAAGCATAGGGAGGAACTCGATGTGCCAAGCAGGACAAAGTGTTAGAGAACATGTGTAAACTCGCCGAGTCACCAGGGTACACTCGGAAAGTAGGGTCAAAATTGATGGGTTTTAGCCATAAGAACTTTCCTATGTGCGCATGCAAAACCCTAATGCTTGGATCTAGGCTTTCTAATTAAACATGCTTTGAATCCAAGACTTCTAATGCCTAATTAGGTTAAATAACAACATTGAAATAGATCTATAACCATACCTTTGAATTCCTTGTTGATCTTGTTGTCTTGGAGCTTCTAGAGTCACAAATGTCACTCCTCTAATGGCTTACAAACACCAATAGCAAGGAAGATGATTTAGGAGAGAGAAGAGGGAAGGAAATCAGCCAGAGTTCTCTTACTTTTTTATGATATTATGATTTCCCTTACCCATAGGGTCTATTTATACTTGCAGACTCCTTAAGGGTTACAGTCTAAACCCTAATTGGATAATCTTCTCTTAAGGCTATCCAAATCCATTCCTAGATAACATCATGGACGATTTTGAGCTATCCTTTAGCTCCTAGAATTCGTCCAATCCATATCTGTATGGATTTACAGTCTCAAGTTTAACTATCAAACAATTGACAGTTTATACCCTCTTATTTAATTAATCTCTTTAAGTCACCAAATTAATTCCAATTAATCTATGACTTATATTAATCAAATAACCATATATTATTCCTTATAATATTTACTCTCTCTTAACAAATCATCCATCAAGTTGCTATGGTGAAGGCAACCCAAAAGGACCATGCACAACTGGGTCAAATACTTGCTTAATATAGTTGCAGCCTTAGACACTATTCCAACAGTCTCCCACCTAGATAAGTCTAGTAAATATACAAGTACAATTCGGTTTGCAATCGTAGCTCTCAAAGATGCTGTCAAACTCTGATCTAATCAATCTTGTCCTTTAGATAAGGGATTGTACAGTCCTCTGTTAGATATCATGCTGACAATCCTATGGAATGGTTAGTCTAGCATTTGATTTCTCGATCTCCGATTTATTCGACATAGAACTTAATCAAACACATCAATTCAGTTCTGACCGGGCCCGGCACATAAGTCAAATCAAATCATCGAGCGGCCGAGATATCGCTTTTACCTTTTTGATAAAAGTTACAGATAAACTTCGACTTATATGCATTTACTTATTCATTAACCAACTATACACAACAATGCGTTTTATAACACCGAGTCACTGATGCGTTTTCGCATTATCAATGTACAATCAATTAACAAATAATAAACCATATATCTAGGTTTTAAGACTATATGATATTATCGTCTTGCGATCACCTTTTATATCGTATTCCATAAAGTGATTCCAGCAAGCGCGGGTTTGTTCCAATGCTCAAAACCAGTTCATAAGCACTCATGAACATTGCAGCAACCCTTTGTTATGTCTAACACCATTTAGACAATCTACACACCAATTCATGACAATCTTCATTCATATCTACTTCCAACATATGAACGATTGTGGACAATTTGAACAATTCGATTATTCCTAATAAATTCAATTATTCTGGAAGTCAAAACATGCAAAGTGAAACAATAGTTAAACGATTAACATAAGACAGTAACATTACTCATAAATAAAACTCCTTTATTTAATCGCCAAATGTTAATCAAATTTATCTATTATACGTTTCTAATACTATCTAATCTATACTAATATCATCCTTCAGCCCAATACTCCTAGCATGCTGCAAGTGCTTAACCCTACTCAGTCCCTTCGTAAGCGGATCCGCTGGGTAATCTTCTGATGATATCCTCTTAACTATGAGTTGTCCTTCTTCTACACAATGTCTAATGAAGTGATATTTTCTGTCGATATGTCTTGATCTACCATGATCCCTCGGTTCCTTGGTCAAGGCAACCACACCTTCGTTATCACAGAAAATCTCCATGGGCTCCTTTATGGCAGGCACAACTCCAAGATCACCGATGAAGTTCTTTAGCCATATTGCCTCCTTCGACGCTTCACTCGCTGCGATGTACTCTGATTCGCACGTTGAATCAGCTACGGTTTCTTGCTTGGAACTCTTCCAAGTTACTGCTCCTCCATTTAGGGTAAAGACCCAGCCCGACTGTGAACGGTAGTTGTCCCTGTCAGTCTGAAAACTGGCATCACTATACCCTCGCACCTTCAAGTCATCACTCCCTCCAAGGACTAAGAACCATTCCTTCATCCTCCGAAGGTACTTAAGGATGTTCTTTACCGCAATCCAATGTGCTTTTCCAGGGTTCCCTTGATATCTGCTAACCATGCTCAAAGCGAAGGCTACATCAGGGCGGGTACAAGTCATAGCGTACATGATTGAGCCAACTGCAGAAGCGTACGGTACTCGGCTCATTTCTGCTATTTCAACTTCGGTACTCGGACTTTGATTCTTACTCAACTTGGCATTTCCTTGTATCGGTAGTTCTCCCTTCTTTAAGTTTTCCATACTAAAACGTTTTCGTACCTTCTCTAAGTAAGTATTCTGACTAAGTCCAATTAGTCTCTTACTTCTTTCTCTTACTATCCTTATTCCCAAAATGTAAGAAGCCTCTCTGAGGTCCTTCATAGCGAAACACTTCCCGAGCCAGGACTTGACTTCTTGCAGAGTCGGGATGTTGTTTCCTATGAGTAATATGTCATCGACATATAGAACGAGGAAGCTTACTATACTCCCACTGGCTTTGACATATACACAAGATTTGTCTTCGCTTCGTACAAATCCAAACTCTTTGAATTTCTCATCGAAGCAAAGATTCCATCTGCGAGACGCTTGCTTAAGTCCATAAATGGACTTCTCAAGCTTACACACTCTATTTGGATGCTTCGGATCCACAAACCCCTATGGCTGAGCCATGTAAACATCCTCAGCCAACTTTCTGTTAAGGAAGGCGGTCTTGACATCCATTTGCCAAATTTCATAATCATGAAATGCGTCAATTGCTAGCATCACTCTAATAGATTTAATCTTTGCAACTGGTGAGAAGGTCTCATCATAGTCAACTCCTGGAGTTTGAGTAAAGCCCTTCGCAACCAATCGCGCTTTATACATGTGTACATTCCCATCCACGTCGGTCTTCTTCTTGAAGATCCATTTGCACCCAACGGTCTTACGTCCGGGCACATAATCAACCAAATTCCAAACTTGGATATCGTACATGGATTGGATCTCGCTATCCATTACCTCTTTCCATTTTGTAGACTCCGGGCCTGCCATGGCTTCCTTATAGCTATTAGGTTCATCAAGATTTACTAGTGTACCATCACTAATATACGTGTCCCCTTCGGTAGTAATATGAAAACCATAAAACTGGGGATGAACTCTAACTCTATCGGAATGTCTAAGAGGTAAGGACTCATCAATCAGTTCAACCGGAGTTTCCTCCTCGGGTTGAGTGCCAGCGGTAGAGGTTCCTTCATCTATCGACTCTAGAATCTCTTCAAGTTCGATTTGCCTCCCACTGTCTCCTTGGCTTATGAGTTCTCGCTCTCGGAAAACTCCTCTCCTCGCAACAAAGACAACGTTGTCCTTCGGTCTATAGAAGAGATATCCAAAGGATGTCTGCGGGTAGCCGATGAAAATACATCGCTCACTTTGAGGTTCAAGCTTTTCGTGAGTATCTTGTCTTACGAAAGCCTCGCAACCCCAAACCTTGATGTGTGCCAACAAGGGAGCTTTCCCTGTCCACATCTCGTGAGGTGTTTTGGCAACCTTCTTAGTAGGGACTCGGTTAAGGATATGGGCGGCAGTCTCTAAGGCATACCCCCAAAAGAAGATAGGTAGTGAAGCACGACTCATCATAGAGTGAACCATATCCAATAAGGTTCGATTTTGCCTTTCTGCCACACCATTCAACTGTGGTGTCCTAGGAGGCGTCAATTGCGAAACTATTCCACACTCCTTGAGATAATCGTGGAATTCAAGACTTAGGTACTCTCCTCCTCGATCAGATCGAAGCATCTTGATTTTCCTGCCCAATTGATTCTCCACTTCATTCTTGAACTCTTTGAACTTTTCAAAGGTTTCTGACTTTTGCTTGATTAAATAGATATACCCATATCTACTATAATCATCGGTAAAAGTCACATAGAAGCGGTTCCCATGCTTCGTGGTTGATCTAAAGGGTCCACATACATCGGTATGTATTAGGTCCAATAGCCCCTCACCCCTTTCACAAGTACTCGTGAAGGGTGACTTAGTCATCTTTCCAAGTAAACAAGACTCGCATGTGTCATCTTCCCTAAGGTCGAATGACTCCAACACTCCATCCTTTTGGAGTTGGCCTATGCGTTTCTTGTTGACATGTCCAAGACGAGAATGCCACAAGGATGCTTTATCCATATTAGTGGAAGAATCAATATTCAAAACATCATTGCCTAAGTTATCAACAATCATAACAGTTTCATATATTCCATTACAACGTATAGCCTCAAAATAAAAGACACTATTTAGATAAGCCAAAATAGAACCATTCTCATTATTGAAAGAAAATCTAAATCCTTGTCTATATAAACCAGGAAATGAAATGATGTTTCTAGCCATTTCTGGCGAATAGCAACAATTGTTCAAATCTAAACATAAATTATTCCTAAGCACTAAAGAATACACTCCAATCTTGGTCACATGCGACGATCTTCTGTTCCCCATGATTAGATTGATCCTTCCTTGCTCCACATCCCTACTTCTTCTTAGTCCCTGCACATTTGAACAAATGTGATAACCACAACCGGTGTCAAGAACCCAAGAAATAGCATGATTAGAATCGTTAGATTTAATTGTGTATATACCTACGAAAGATGGCTTGATCTTTCCTTCTTTGATTGCTTGCAGGTATTATGGGCAGCTTCTCTTCCAATCTCCTATCTTGTGGCAGTGGTGGCACTCTACCTCCTTCGGGTTAGGACAGGGCTTAGTGGGATCAACTTTGGTCCCACTAGAAGAGGCACCATCTTGGGCTTTAACCTTGCGATAGTTCTTCGATGAAGCCTTCCTCTTCTTTCCCTTTCCTTGACCAATTGCCAAGACAGGAGCAGCAGACAGATTGGGAGTAGGTGCAACAGACTTATCTTTGAAGTTGCTCTCATCGACCCTCAAAAGACCTTGGAGTTTGCTTAGGGTGACCTCCTCTTTGTTCATGTGGTAGGTCATCCTAAATTGGTTGTACATCGGAGGCAAAGAGTGAAGCACCATGTCGATCGCCAAGTCTTCCCCAAAGTCAACATTTAACTCGCGAAGGCGATTGACATACCTTTGCATCTTTTGCAGGTGCACGGTAAGAGATTCTCCATGACCCATCTTAGCAGAAATCATGTTAGTGAAAATCTCATAACGCTCTTGTCTCGCGTTTTCTCTCCAATAAGTCTTGATGCATCTCGTATGGGTACATGTTCTCGTAGGACTTTTGGAATTCAGAGTTCATGGTGGCAATCATGATGCAATGTACCTTCGTTGCATCTCGCTCATGAGTCTCAAAAGCGGTGATTTCGGCCGGAGTAGCGATTACGAGGTTGATCTTCTCAAGCTTTTCATCGAGGACATACTCCTTATCCTCATAGCGAGAAATGGTGCGAATGTATCTTATCCATTCGTTAAAGTTCGTTCCATCGAAGGTGACCTTTTGGCAAAGGCTCATCAACGTGAAAGAACTAGCAGCAGCGTTGTTTGCGTTTGACATCTATAGAAAGGACAAAGATAGATTAGAATAAGAATCCCTAATTATCACCCAATAAGAAAAATTAGGGTTAGGATCCAACAATAACATTTACATGCTAGAAAAGGGATGCCGTAATCCAACATGCAAATAAATTGAAGGTAAGTGAATGACGATTCACTAATTCTCCATCACAAAACCTAAACTATTAGTCCTAAGTGTATTGAGAATTCCTAGGTTCGGATGAGATTCATTGAAACTATTCAATGGCATGTTTAAATCTCGATATGCCCCTCTTGTTTGTGACTGGGATGCCGAGGATCACAAAGCGGGTGTGAATTACCATGCAAATTCACATGGTGCCTTCATTGTAACGATCACCTATTCGATGTGCCGATAAACCACACACGCTCCATCGAACTATGTTAAACAATGAATCACCCTTTGCCACCTTTGCTTAGAACCAATTAGTGTGCCGGTAAACCACACAAGCTCCACTAACTTCTTAGCAAGGGTGCAAAGTGTAATTTCATGGGATTGTATCAATTCACTTTTCCTAAAGTAACTAAGATTGGCAAATTTTAAAAATGTGTAGTTACTTTGTATTATTTATTATACTTTTAATGAGAGGATGAGGTTACCCTATCCTACCCATTCGGCTAACGACCCTCCACCTATCCTACCCATTCGGCTAACGACCCTCCAACTAAACGACCCTCCATCACAAAACCTAAACTATTACAACAATAACCTTATACCCACCTTATAGATCGGCTTCGTGAATGAGGCCTACTAACGGTAAGACTAGCGTTTAGTTATACATATATATATATATATATATATATATATATATATATATATATATATATTATTCTAGTAATATCATATTAGTATAAGGTTGTGTTTTAAACCTTTTAAAACGTAGGGTTTGAAATTTAAGTTGTCTAAATTAAAAATTCTAATCACAAATATAAATTTCAAAACGTGAGGGCAAGTTTTAAACATTTAAAACATGGAGGATCAAATAACAAATAATTCCAATTAACAATTAATATCCTAATTATCTATATTTGATTTATCCAAGATTTCTTTTAAGATAATTACCAAAATAATCAAAATAATTAATTAATTATCATATAAGGAAATTAAATATTTTATTAGATGATAAATATCTTTAATTAGATCAAGATTATAGTCATATATATCAAAAAATCGGATTAGGGTAGATCTAATATGATTAAGGTAAGTTTCCATAAGATAAACATGAAAAAATCCCGGTTTTGGCTAATCCTGATGCCCGGACTCGCCGAGTACACAAAGGGACTCGCCGAGTCAGGCCTACTCGCCGAGTCCATGACTCAGAACCCAAAAAAATGAATTTTGCAGGTTTGTTTCAGTTAATCAAGCACCAATTTAAAGAAAACCAAGCTAGGCTCTGATACCACTGATGGGTTTTAGCCATAAGAACTTTCCTATGTGCGCATGCAAAACCCTAATGCTTGGATCTAGGCTTTCTAATTAAACATGCTTTGAATCCAAGACTTCTAATGCCTAATTAGGTTAAATAACAACATTGAAATAGATCTAGAACCATACCTTTGAATTCCTTGTTGATCTTGTTGTCTTGGAGCTTCTAGAGTCACAAATGTCACTCCTCTAATGGCTTACAAACACCAATAGCAAGGAAGATGATTTAGGAGAGAGAAGATGGAAGGAAATCGGCTAGAGTTCTCTTACTTTTTTATGATATTATGATTTCCCTTACCCATAGGGTCTGTTTATACTTGCAGACTCCTTAAGGGTTACAATCTAAACCCTAATTGGATAATCTTCTCTTAAGGCTATCCAAATCCATTCCTAGATAACATCATGGACGATTTTGAGCTATCCTTTAGCTCCTAGAATTCGTCCAATCCATATTTATATGGATTTACAGTCTCAAGTTTAACTATCAAACAATTGACAGTTTATACCCTCTTATTTAATTAATCTCTTTAAGTCACCAAATTAATTCCAATTAATCTATGACTTATATTAATCAAATAACCATATATTATTCCTTATAATATTTACTCTCTCTTAACAAATCATACATCAAGTTGCTATGGTGAAGGCAACCCAAAAGGACCATGCACAACCGGGTCAAATACTTGCCTAATATAGTTGCAGCCTTAGACACTATTCCAACAAAAATGTGACCATTGAATTTTATTGACTATAAGGGTTTGGTCAATGGAGTACTTATGTCGAGAGGGGGGGGGGGTACCCTCCTGAGGGTGCCAATGGCAGGTTGAATCTAGTCTCGAGAGTTATATTTATAAGAGCATTTACTTTATGTGAATAGGCGGAGACTAGGCAATATTTCTACCGAGTCAGAGATTTACCGAGACGCCTGAGGTGAGTCTTCTCACTATACTTTACCTTGAGTAGGTAAATAGAGTTATGTGATACAGTGTTTTATATATATTGTTTGTTTCACTGCATTCTTCTATGTGATTTATGTTGTGCATGCTTGTAGAGTTAGAACCTAAGGGTTCACAGAGTTTGGGTGCACAGACCCACAGAGTTATAGCCTTGAGTGGCTAATATGTGTTATATGTGGTATTTTGGGGAACTCACAAAGCCGGCTTGATCAGTACACACACGAGATTTTTATATGAGATCTTGGGATTGATATATGTTATAAATTGAGTTTCAAACAATGATGTTTTATGATTTACAAATGAATTATGATTTTATAAAATGCGAAAAATTGTTTTGGAAATTTACGGTGTTACATCAGAGGCATGATTTTTTGAATTTTGAGCTTGAACAAGTTACCAATGCATCAAATACAAAAAAAACAAAAAAATTATCTAGGCTCTGATACCACTAATGGGTTATGAGCAAAACAACATTCATATGGTGTTCATGTAAACCCTAATTGCTTGAATCTAGTTTTTCTAATTGTACATGAATAATTTTCCAAGACTTGCAAACCCTAATCTACCATACAACAAAACTTGAATCCACACAAATAAACAAGTATAGGTGTTACCTTTGATTGTTGCTTGAAGATCTTGAGCTTTTGAGAATCTTAGCACCCTAAATGTTGTGCCTCTAATGAAGCACAAACACCAAAGCAATTGGAGGATCTTGGAGAGAGGGGAAAGGTTCAAAATTGGCTCTTGGATCTCTAGGGTTCAAGTGCTAGCCGAAATGTGACGCATAGGGGTCCTTTATATAGGTGTGAGATTAGGGTTTCAGTTAGAGTCCTTATCTAATTACTTAGCCACCAAGAAGCCCTAAAGAACCTTCTGGATCCCTACCTTGGATGAAATCTTATGGCCTATCCATAAGGATTTCTTCCACCCTATCCCTAGGGTTTCTCAACCTACTTTGTAACTATCCAATAATTATGATTTAGTCCTCAAAGTTTAATTAATCTCTTTTGTTTACAAAATTAATTCTTGATCAATATGTATTAAACAAATATGATTTCTCCTTTAATCTATTATTCATATAATATATTAATAAAACATAATAACCACTTTCTCCATTAATCATCTAGTCAAGTTGCTCTGGTGAAGGCAACCCAAAAGAAGCATGCTACAACCGGGTCAAGTACATACCAAATATAGTTATGGACTTAGACACTAATCCAACAAAATATGTCATAGTAAACATCCAATGCTAAACATCATGGTGTGTGCAATGCAGTCATCACGAGCTCTTCCCTTTGCTACCGGATGTCCCTGAAACCAAAACTAAAAACCGTAAGCACAAAGCTTAGTGAAGTTCCCCTAAACTACCATATACCATTCACATAACATGCAACTAGGAGATACGGGCCTCGCTTACACTCAGATAACGGACCCTGCCCTATGAAATACATGCCACGCCTATGCTTAGTGAGATACGGGCCCCACCCAAACTTAGTTATCTAGGAGATACGGGCTCCACCCACACTCGGATAATAGTGAGATTCGCCCCCCCCCCCCCCCCCACACACACACACACTCAACTAACTAAGAAACACATACAAGTATAGCACAGACAACAAGTATAACCAAATCTACCAATCCATTCCATATCCATGCTCAAGTAATGCTAAGATACGGACCATGCCCATACTTAGCTACTAATCAGCACACATAATATACACGGGCCGACATTTGTGCCTTCGACCCATTCAATCCAGGAGGAAAATCACCTCAAATGTTGGATGGTAGCTGAATAGTCTCTGCCCAGAGTCAGCTCTACTCACTCCCTGAACCAAAACAACCCCTTAGATACCATTTCATACACATATACCTTTAAGGTAAACTATAGTCAAAGTAAAGTCTAGGCTAAAGTCAAAGTCAACGCTCCGAGTTGACCCAACTCGTCGAGTTTGCCCTTCAACTCACCAAGTTCCCATAAATCATAAAATCGTGAAATTGAGATGCAACTAATCGAGTTTTCCTCCAACTCGCCGAGTTCTTCCCTTTTAATAGAATCGGGGCACTTCGACTCAACTCGTCGAGTTCCTCTATGAACTCGTCGAGTTCTTCAATCTATTAGCCCTTCTTAATGTATTAAACCCTTATTCTTCAGATCTAGACCCCATACTCCAGATCTAAACTGGAAATGCCTCTAAAAGGGTAAAGTTTCCAACTTTACCCATTAATACCTTTCCAAAAGGGTTAAGCTCAAACCCTAACCCAAAAAGGCCAAGGTCTTAATCCAATCACCAACAAAACTAAAAGATAGATCATGGGGTCCTGGATGTGGACTCTAGGGACAAAAATATCACATAAAGTCCCAGCTTTCTCTATATTCATGGCCATTCGCTCCAAAAGGCTAAAATGGTGGTCTAAAGGTTACATGGGACTTCCATGGACATAAAGTTGTCACATTTATGCCATGAAAACCCCTCAAGATCTTAGATCTGAAATGTTCTCCACTTTGGATGCCCAAATCCCAAGAATCATATCATTTCGACCATAAACAAGCAAGGAAATCCAAAATAGAGGTCTAAATGACCACAAGACAAGGTTCAAGCTTTTTACCAGCAAAATGTCATGGATGAGCCAAGGATTCTAAATCTATAAGCTCCTTCTTAAGTCCTCAAGCTTTTACTTCTTCCAATGGCTTCAATACACACACTAAAACACTTAAAATGGCTCACAAACACTCACAATAGATTAGGATTTCGGATAGTGGAGGCTGGAAATGAGGCCAACACCTTGGGGTTAAGGTGTTTAAATAGGGTGCAAACCCCGAAAATTAGTGTTTCACATCTGCCAGCCTACTCTTCGAGTTGACGCCTCTCAACTCATCGAGTAGGTCACCTAAAATGCGCGACCCTTTTGATCTCTACTCAACGAGTTTGGGGATCCCAACTCGTCGAGTTGTTCTATAAATTAGAATAAATTATATATTAAATACATACTAGGAACCAGGCATTACATTTGTAAAAGCCCAAAATCTCAAGTATTGTTAAATTGCATTTTGGGGTGTTTTAAAGGGGAGACTCGGCGAGTTGGAGCCAGACTCGCCGAGTAGGGTCGCAGATTTGGTCGCGGGTTCGCGACTGGACTCGACGAGTCCAGGTATGGACTCGGCGAGTCGACGCTGTTCAGCGGAAACCCTAGCCGTTTCGTATTGGGTTGTATATAAGGGTTGTTATGTCGTCATTTCACGTCCTTTGACCGATTGAGGAGAACCCTAAATGACTGTGGCATCTAGAACAAACTTGAAGGCCATTATTGACTTTGAAGGAATTGTGGTGCAAGAAAAGGAAGGATTTTGGCCAAAGGAAGATCAAGGGGGTCGAGTTCTGAGGTTTGGGGACACAGAGAGTACGTTTTCAGGTTATGTTTCGGATCATTCCTGTTATTTTTATGTGTACACGAATTTAGGGTTTATGAAACCCATTTGGAGATTAGATGGATTGTTGTGTCGTTATCCAATGTTTATAACCTTGTATTAGGACCCTTAGAGGTCCAGAAGGTCCCATGTTTGTATATTCGGGAATATATGTATCTCAGGAAGCAGTTCGATCGACTGCATGGCGTGGACTCGCCGAGTCGGATGAGCAGACTCGGCGAGTAGCTTGAAGATTCACTGGGACTCGCCGAGTTTGTTCTTCAGACTCGGCGAGTAGAGTCAGGGTGGCCCCGCGATTCTTCCACGAGGACCTCGTCGAGTCAAGAGGGATACTCGACGAGTAGAAAGGGAACATTCAGGAATTTGTGAGGATGACTAGACTCGCCGAGTCCAGTCGAGATGGCCGTTGACCAGAGTTGACCGGTGTGATTTCTTAGGGTCAGTTAACATGGAAGATAGAAGTATTAATGAAGAGATATATGATGTTACAGGGAGCTTGTAGCTCGGAGGATCAAGTGCAAGGGATTTCAGGAGTTGTTATCTTCCAGCGTCCGCGAGGTGAGTTTTCTCACTATACTGTACCCGGAAGGGTTTGATTGTGTGACCGGAAGGTCAAGTATATTATGTGTTATGTTTATATGCTATAAATGGAAAGTTAGCTGCTACGCGTGATATACATGTTTATATATGGGCCGGAAGGCAAAGTATTATGTGACAGAAAGGTCAGGTATGATATATGATGTATGTGCTTTGTGTGTTAGAGTATGTTACGGGCCGGAAGGCAGGTTGATATATGATATATGTGCTTTATGTGTTAGAGTATTTGTGTTATGTGTTATATATGTGTATGGGCCGGAAGGCAATTATTTTATGGGCCGGAAGGCAATTATCTTATGGGCCGGAAGGCAATTTATCTTATGGGCCGGAAGGCAATTATCTTATGGGCCGGAAGGCAAATATCTTATGGGCCGGAAGGCGATTATATCATGGGCCGGAAGGCATTGTGCAGTGGACCGGAAGGTCAAGGCCTGGAAAGGCGTACGTGCGTAAGGTGTATATTGGGGAACTCACTAAGCTTCGTGCTTACGTTGTTTATGTTATGTTGTTTCAGGTTCTTACAGTAACGCAGGATGGCAACGGTTCGATTGTACACACCGGAGAAAGAGTTGTGTTTTGGAGGATCCTGGTCTTCTATTATAATAAAAATGAAACTATGTTTTGTAATTCGAATGTGAATAAGATTTTAAACAAGTGTATTAATATTAAATTGATTATTTAAATAAAAAATTTTGTTTTGAAAATCACGGTGTTACAATTGGTATCAGAGCCTTGGTTTGAGGGATTCGGACGCGCCTACAGGTAAATCTGGACTCAAACTGAGGAAGTAAGAAAAAGTTTTCCAAATAAATGGTTTTCTAAAAGTGAATAAGAGTTCAAAGAGAAAGCAAGAAAGAGCAGTGTGTACAATCAGCCAGAGCCAAACGGTGATTTCCCAAAATACCCTTACTTTTGTGTTACGAAATATTTATTATGCACTTATGAGATATTATTGCATGTTAGAGACAGGCTAGGTATTTCATATCTTAGGACTAGAGTGGCCTGATTTGTGATGCCTTAGTCTAGGGTTTGTGGTTATATGTGCGTTATGCTTTTGTGTGTATGTGATGAGTGAGGGTATCTAGTTAGAACGCACGAGGGGTAGAGCTACAGAGTACAGTGGTACTTCCGAGGATGAGCCGAGAAGGTGGAGCTATCACAGCTAGGGAGTCCTATGTATGCTTCGATGCTCGAATGCTGCTTGCTTCGTGCTTTGTGGAGTTCTCGATTATGGGAGACAGCTACTAAGTGAGTATGACGATACTCAGGAGGTAGATGTTTGGCATCATTAGGAGCTCTTCAGCAGCTGATAGCAAAGAAGTGGGAGGACGGCGGAAGGGACTAGAGATTAAACCTAGCCAAGATGGGTGCGCGGGTAGAGTAGAGGATTTCGCTGGGGAGCGAGCATGCAAGATGGGATTGGTGAAAAGAGCAGGTCGATCAGCTACTTAGGAACTCTGGGATGGTCCGTGTGGAAAGTATGGGTAGATGTGGCAGGTAGTATGGGCCCGTACTACTGAAAGCAGAGGACCCATACTTGATACAGGGAGTATTCTGAAGGTCCTAAGGAACAGATTGAGGAGTGATGTTATGGTTCGAATACGATACGTCGGAGCGGACTGCGGAGCGATGTTATGGTCCGGGTACCATACATCGGGACAGATCGAGGATGGATGTTGTGGTTCGAGCACCATACATCGGAGCGGATTACAGAGTGATGTTATGGTTCGTGTACCATACGTCGGAACAGATTGAGGAGTAATACTATGGTTCAGGCACCATGCACCGAAGCAAATGGAGAAGGGATGTCATGGGATGAGTATCGTAGATCGTAGTGGATGATGTTGGTGACTATCTTGTTATCCGGTTAGGATCGATGAGGTAGAGATCGGACGCTATGGGTTTTAGGCCTGTGAACCATGATTGAGGATGGAGAGGCGTTCCTTGAGGGGAAAGGCGAGTACCTATCGGAGTATGGTGGTAGGGAGTTAAAGGGAGAGGAAATTTCGGTCTGAGTCGAGAAATTGGTCGATAGAGGAGGGGTCACCTTCTAGGTGGGTAGTGTCATTTATGTTCGTGTGCAAGACATGAGAGGTCTGGTGTTTCAGTTTTGGATTTGGGAGTACACCCTGCAGGTGGTTATCGATAATGACTTCCCTCAGAGCATCAGGTAGCGGGTGTGCCGCGAGACAGTGATTTACCGTGAGCAGACAGTCAGTTGGGACTGAGGTAGTCGAGAACCACACCACACCTAATTGAGAAGGACAGGTTGTGTTATAGTGGTAGCAGTGAAGAGTTCAGTCGAGTTTTGCAGTGCAGAGAGTTTCGTCTATGTTGAGAGTGAGTTCCTGTTCTTGGGATAAATCCGGCGTTGGATATGGGTTGATGAGTTGAGCTGAGAGGAACGATGATTTTGCGGTGCAGTCTACGAGTCAAAGATGTTATCGAGCGGAGCAGATGCTTAGTGTTGGATTGGTATGGGATTCGGAACGATTAGAGACAGCCGTGATGAGAAGTTCTTGGGAGTTAACCAGAGGTTCAGAGTATAGAGGGTTGATTGACTTCATAAGGGGAGGGACTGTTGGGCGTTGCATAGCACTTTCCTGGAGCAGGTACGATTTCGCTGGTGAAAGATAGTCGTGGGTTGATGGTATGCTAACTAGTAACGGTTCGAACCCTAGTGGGGGAGAACCGGGTGCGGTACGTAGAAAACAAAGAGTTGGCAAGAGTAGTTATAAACGGAGTATAGAGATATGCAGTAAGAAATCATGAGACCAGAGGTGTCGATGATCGAGTTAAGGGGTCAGAGTGAGTTAATGCGGGAAGTACTTGAAGAGGAGAACGAACGTATTCATGACAGGTGATTGGTGTTGTTGCAAGAAGATAGAGAATGATTGGGCAGTCAACTTCTGGAGTCGGTATGCGTATCCTTGTTTGGATTTTGAGTGTCGGGAAAAAGGGATTTGGAGAATTATCAGCGCATTTCGTACGTTAACGTTATCTCGCATTCCAATCGAGAAATTAGATGCACCAAGATTGTAAGGCGGGGAAAATATAGGTTTAATTATGGGGTGCAGGAGATCAGTGGTGGTGGTAGTATTCTGGGATATTCGAGTATGATATCCTTATTTTGGAGTTATTCGGGAATCCCGAATTGAATCGACGTGTGGCATATCAGGTATCTGCGGAATTAGTAGGAGTCTTCGGGTATGGGCATTCAGGGAGATTATTGAGAGGGTGAATTTTCGCAAGATGGGCGTTCGTTATGTTGATTTCCTCCATAGTTTGTGGTGGATGTTCGAGTCGCAGTACTCACTAGTCAGAGGGTGTTGTGATGCTGCGTGGAGTTGCAGTACTCACTGGGTGGCAAGAGAATTTTTATGTTGGAATATTTTCGAGCAGCGTATGAGGTGGAAGAGTTTCGAGTTTGGGTAGCCCTGATATTGAGTCTTTGGAGCTTGTATGTTGAGTCCGGGGCGAAACGGGGGTCTTCGTCTCTGTCGGGGGATGCGGGGAGATACGCAAGGAAGAGGCACAGCAGAAACCATAGATTAGAGTGGAGACGATCCTCGGTGGGATTGTATTTTCTCTCACGAGGAAAAGAAGATTTTGTGACTTACGTGTCACTGGGTCGGGATAGTGGTCACGGGGAGAAAAGTCAGTGGAATATTTGGATCGCGATATGGGTGACCGTTGGGGGCTCAGATGTGGAGCCAAAAGTTGATCTGGTACTTAGTCTTGAAGAGGAATATGGGAAAGGAGCTTATCATGATGACATCTGAGGACACTTTAGAGAGGGCGAACGATGCGGACGTTCGAAGACATGTTTCGGGCATGTGTATTAGCTGTCGGAGGAAGCCGCGGTACGTAATTATCATTGGTTGAGTTGTTCCATATTAACAGCCATCATTAGTGCATTAATATGCCGCCCTTTGAGCTGTTGCATGGAAGGTGATGTCGGAACCTCGTTCGTGGAGGAAAGGTAATGCATGGACTCGAGAGTCCTTGCGAGCAGATCCAGTGCATGTGTGATACAGGGAGTAGTGTCAAGGTTGTCAAGCGGGTTTCACTAAGTGAGGGAAGGGAAAGGTATGATGGGGCTAATGCAGCCAGGGTAGGTGTTTGCAGGAAGAGAACTCGTGAGAGTTGCCCTAAGATTGAGAATGGGTCCCTCAGTTGTTCCGATATGGATAAAGTGGGCTTAGGATCGGGGAACCGGTAATTCCGAGTTTCATAAGCCTTATGAGTCGTGTGATCATTGAGATTTAGAGCAGAGTCGCGTCTTGGGTAATTCTCGGTTGCAGGAAGTGGTGGATAGTGCATCGATCGTGTTTTGGTCGACAGAGCAGATGCGTCAGGCTAATCAGAGGTTAAAGATCGTTTAGAGTTGACAGGAAGGTTATGCAGACAGACGCCGTTGCGGGCATGTGGTTCAGGTCGGCGACTTCGTATTCCGGACGGTCTCTCCTTGGGAAGGGGTGCTTGGATCCAGGAAGAGGGGTAAGTAGGGGCTGGTATGTTGGGTCCTTGCGTGAAGGTGCGAAGGTAGGAAAAGTGGCATACCGGTTGGAGCTGCCAACGGAATTTGGATGGATCCATGACACTTTTAGGTGTCGCAATTGAAGAGGTGTATAGCAGATGAGTCAGCAGTGGTTCTACTAGAGAACGATTAGGTGGATGCGAGCCTGTGTTACGCCGAGAGGCCAGTGGCCATCAGGGATCGGAAGATCAAGTTTCTGAGGAACAAGGAGGTACCTCTGGCATTGATTCAGTGGCAACCTCGGAAGATATCGGAAGTGTTTAGGGAAGTCGAAACGTGTGATGCGGGAGCAGCATCCAGAACTATTTTCAGAGTGAGACTTCGAGGGCGAAGTCTAATTCTAGTGGGGGAGAATTGTAACAGCCCAAAATCTCAAGTATTGTTAAATTGCATTTTGGGGTGTTTTAAAGGGGAGACTCGGCGAGTTGGAGCCAGACTCGCCGAGTAGGGTCGCAGATTTGGTCGCGGGTTCGCGACTGGACTCGACGAGTCCAGGTATGGACTCGGCGAGTCGACGCTGTTCAGCGGAAACCCTAGCCGTTTCGTATTGGGTTGTATATAAGGGTTGTTATGTCGTCATTTCACGTCCTTTGACCGATTGAGGAGAACCCTAAACGACTGTGGCATCTAGAACAAACTTGAAGGCCATTATTGACTTTGAAGGAATTGTGGTGCAAGAAAAGGAAGGATTTTGGCCAAAGGAAGATCAAGGGGGTCGAGTTCTGAGGTTTGGGGACACAGAGAGTACGTTTTCAGGTTATGTTTTGGATCATTCCTGTTATTTTGATGTGTACACGAATTTAGGGTTTATGAAACCCATTTGGAGATTAGATGGATTGTTGTGTCGTTATCCAATGTTTATAACCTTGTATTAGGACCCTTAGAGGTCCAGAAGGTCCCATGTTTGTATATTCGGGAATATATGTATCTCAGGAAGCAGTTCGATCGACTGCATGGCGTGGACTCGCCGAGTCGGATGAGCAGACTCGGCGAGTAGCTTGAAGATTCACTGGGACTCGCCGAGTTTGTTCTTCAGACTCGGCGAGTAGAGTCGGGGTGGCCCCGCGATTCTTCCACGAGGACCTCGTCGAGTCAAGAGGGATACGCGACGAGTAGAAAGGGAACATTCAGGAATTTGTGAGGACGACTAGACTCGCCGAGTCGCCAGGGTACTCGCCGAGTCCAGTCGAGATGGTCGTTGACCAGAGTTGACCGGTGTGATTTCTTAGGGTCAGTTAACATGGAAGATAGAAGTATTAATGAAGAGAGATATATGATGTTACAGGGAGCTTGTAGCTCGGAGGATCAAGTGCAAGGGATTTCAGGAGTTGTTATCTTCCAGCATCCGCGAGGTGAGTTTTCTCACTATACTGTACCCGGAAGGGTTTGATTGTGTAACCGGAAGGTCAAGTATATTATGTGTTATGTTTATATGCTATAAATGGAAAGTTAGCTGCTACGCGTGATATACATGTTTATATATGGGCCAGAAGGCAAAGTATTATGTGACAGAAAGGTCAGGTATGATATATGATGTATGTGCTTTGTGTGTTAGAGTATGTTACGGGCCGGAAGGCAGGTTGATATATGATATATGTGCTTTATGTGTTAGAGTATTTGTGTTATGTGTTATATATGTGTATGGGCCGGAAGGCAATTATTTTATGGGCCGGAAGGCAATTATCTTATGGGCCGGAAGGCAATTTATCTTATGGGCCGGAAGGCAAATATCTTATGGGCCGGAAGGCGATTATATCATGGGCCGGAAGGCATTGTGCAGTGGACCAGAAGGTCAGGGCCTGGAAAGGCGTACGTGCGTAAGGTGTATATTGGGGAACTCATTAAGCTTCGTGCTTACGTTGTTTATGTTATGTTGTTTCAGGTTCTTACAGTAACGCGGGATGGCAACGGTTCGATTGTACACACCGGAGAAAGAGTTGTGTTTTGGAGGATCCTGGTCTTCTATTATAATAAAAATGAAACTATGTTTTGTAATTCGAATGTGAATAAGATTTTAAACAAGTGTATTAATATTAAATTGATTATTTAAATAAAAATTTTTGTTTTGAAAATCACGGTGTTACAACATTAGTATTTAGAACTTGGGAAGTAGTTAGGATCTAGAAACAAATATATGCATTATTGTAAGAAATAATTGGCAAATTCAAATTGGGTTATTCTATGTGGTGTTGGTGAGCAAGGTTTTGATGTGCGATATTGAATGAATTCATAATGAATCCAGTTTGTTTAAGGACAATCAAAAGAATAATACGTAGTATTTTGATATGATATTATTTAACTATATATTTTAGGTCATTATCTTAATAAATATTTGAATAAAAATGTCATATTTTAAGATATATGACGCTAAATATGCTTTGAAATGATCAATTATAGTTAAAATCGGATTTGGGTTGCAAAAGAAATCAAAAGGAGCTAAACGGATGGAAAATGAACAAATCCGGAAAGCTTGCTTAAAAATGTGTGCACTCTCTTATGAGGCGCATCATGCCCTATGTAAATCCTAATATTTTTGCATTTTTTTTTCTAAGGCATTTTACGACTTCAGAGCCAACAAAAAAAACTCAATGCCACAATGTGGCAAGTCTTTCACAATGTCGTGGTGATGTTGAAAACTATAAAAAGATCCAAAAAGTAACCCTAATGATATATCTTACAATCGCATTCGATTTTTGCGAAAAAAAATAAACATGGGAGATATAATTATGAACATCTAGAAGGTAGCTGGAGGGCCGGTAAGCTGATTTGGATCAAAGATATGAAGGATTCGAGGGCATATTCATGATGAGAATATTTTGGTTTTCTTTTCTTGTCATGATTAGTATTTCAATTGTGTTCCTTTTGTTTTTACTTTTTGAATTTAGTTGTTAAAACCTTTTGCTTTGCGTTTTAGATAATATGAATCATGAGATTTTGGATTAAATTGTTATTTCGATCGTTTGTTCTTATTTAATTTATTGTTTCCAGTTTGATTGAAGATATATATGTGTTAAATCTTGTTACTTTATTACCTATTGTTGAGTCTATGTGATTAGAAGAATAGTCTAGTTATATGTTCTTGAATCATAGTTGTTTTATTACCACAAAATAATTGTGACTAGTGTTGGATCAAATCCTAGGGAGGTTAATAAAGTCATGAACTTTAATGTATGTGCATGTTTTAGATAACCATTCATATCAAGACTTAATTCTAATTACCTTTAGGATTAATAAAAATCGAATCTTGCATGATACAAATTGGACAATGAATTTAGGGATAATTAATGGCATGATGAAATCAAAAGTCCTTAGAGTCATTAGTATTCGTGTATGGACCAAATACATTAATCAATTTAGGAACTAGTGGATAATGAGTAAATAACGATTGCACTAAAGTAATTATCCATGATTTTGAGATGTTATCCAATTTGAACTAAAGTACCATAAGTGATTCGCTTCCAACCAATGTATCTAGTTAGTTTGGTTATTGATTTGTTTGAGATATAATAATAACACCCTCCCCCCTACTGCTTTCTTTTATTTAGTATGACCTATAATCACATATTCTAATGTTAATTCATTATTGTTCCCCTTGAGTTCGATACCCTTGCTTATCAAAACTATATTATAAATGAAAACTAATGCATTAAAATACACATCAAACTTATTTCAGTTTCTACTATGACACACGTAGTTTGTCTCATTTTCTTCCTTTTATGGGTGATTCGATCCATCTACAGTCTGCACATTTCCCAAGGAGGATTATGTGTAGTTGATTAAGATGGGATTATTTTCTGTGGTGTGATCGGTGTTGTTGCGGTATTTAGAGTGAATGATGGGATTAGGGTAATTGGACCAAAATGTAAGTCAGACAAAGGGTGCAAATTTTATTGATTATCTTGCATGATTATTATGGATGACACAATGTTGTTATGTATCTTACTAGATTCCTGATAGTAATCTGGTCATCTGCTCTTCTAATGCACAAATAGGAATACACACTGCAAAAGTAGACAAATGTTAGGATAGAAAGTGATATCGAGGGATGGACCTCAGTAGTGCTCTCAATGCCTTCGTTAGTTGTCAATTGTGAGTGTTACAAAACATCTTATTAAGAGAAGATTTATGCCCTTACCAGTGTGTTTTGAGGTCTTTATATACTAACGAAGTAGTACGGGTTCTTTTTTCATTGACCGGAATATGCATTTACGCATAGGTTGTGAAGGTAGTACCCTTCAATATAATAGTATTGCCTTTTATGTGTTTCCCGAGATGTTGCAAAGGATTTGTACGTATAATTTTCTTGGTACAAAATATTGCTTTGTCGACTACTCAATTGATTTCGGTTGCTAAAGGTAACTGATCTAGCGGTTATGGGCTTACAATGATGGTTAGCTCTTTCCTAATGTGGTCGTGCCACTTCTATGTATGGACTAACCACCATACACCATTAATAATACAATGGATGATTACTCTATATTAATAATCATATATATATATATATATATATATATATATATATATATATATATATATATATATATATATATATATATATATATATATATAGTATTCTAACTATCTACTGTGTTGATGTAGGGTTAATTGTGAACCAATCAATTTAGTTATTTTAAGAAAGTGATTCATAATTATTATTGAATTAAAAATAATTGAAAAAACCATCTAATTTCACTATAATGGTGTTTTAGTCAATTTAGATAATTTTAAAAAAGAAAAATTCTACATTTTTAGGGATAATTAATACTCTTGATTTAAAAAAATTCTGATTTTTTTTAATTAGTTCAATTTTAATTCTAACATAATTTTTAATTATACCCAACTTTATTCTGTTAGAATGATGTTCTATAAGAATGTCAAGATACATATTTTTGACATAATACATATTTTGATTGAATGAACTTCTTAAAGAAAGACAACATTCTTGAACCATTAGTTGAATAATAACAAGATCCTTGTATATTCATGAAGATTTGAATGTGGATTCATACATATTCTTACAAAATAATAATCTTATGTATTTTAATACAATTATACATATTCTAACAGAATGTCATAATAATGAAATAAATTCTTAAAAGACATAGCATGCTTACATATACAAATTTTGAACAAATGCACTTGATCTTTTTCAATAGTCCAAAGTCAACTTGATTCCAACCATTCTTATGAGAATGACATTATGTGAGACTAACATCACTCGAGAATTACATTGTGTAAGAATAACATTCTGTGAGAACACATTTATCTTCATCATCTAATATATACAATGCTCATGTCTCTGCAAAAAAAAAAAAAAAAAAAAAAAAAAAAAAAAAAAAAAAAAAAAAAAAAAAACTTACAAACTTTAGTGACACTAAATTTTGCAAGGGTATTTTATCACTAAATTTGTGATTCTGATATGATTTATACCACATGATCATAACCAAAGAATTTTGTATAAGAACCCAAAGAATGTTGCTCTTCCTTATTATGACAAAATATTGGCTTTCCTTATTCTAATATTTTTGCCATTATGAAAGAATATTTGAAAGTTTAAATAACATTCATTAGGTAAATCAAATAAGTATCATTACTCTAGAATAAAACAAAGCAAAAGAACGAAACTCATTATGAAAGGGCCAAATGGTCAAGATACTAAGGGGGTGTTTGGCTTAGCTTTTCAAAGCCAAAAGTCCTTTTTGGAAAAGAAAAAAACAAAAGATGTTTGGCAAACAAGTTTTAGAAGCTACTTTTGAAGTTTTTACATAAGGAAAAGGAACTTTTTGGAAAAGTCAGGAAATCCTAACTTTTTGTAACTTTTCCAAAAAGAACTTTTCGGGTTTGAAAAGCTGAGCCAAACACCCCCTAAATTAGTTTTAAAAATCAGAAAATTTTTGCAATAAAAAAACAAATTGCAAGAAGGAATGAAAATGGAACACGGAATTAAAGTTGTTGCTTATGCAATGGAAAACATGGCTTTTATTTGCTAGTGTTTCCGTTTTTTTGTTGTTTTTAACCATGTTAGTAATTGATTTTTTATAACCATTTTAGTAATTAACTTTTATTATTTGAAACGAGATTAAAATTGTATACCTTAACTTTTATAAATTGGATCTTGAAAGTTTGAATATGAGAAATTACTAAAATTACTAATAATACAGTTAACTTATCAATAAATCGATAAATATTATCATTCGTTTAATTATATATATTCATGTATACTTTTGTTTTCCAAGACGTCAATTCAGTTTAGACATATCAAAATTAATAATTAATAAACTATTATATACAAATATCAAACCTTTAACAATTATTCATCTGTAACATCTCGACTCTCAGATATAATATTTAATTAATTTATATTCATTTTGACAAGGAAACTCAACGAGTTGGAGGCCCCCAACTCATCGAGTAGAAATTGAAATTGCCATGTGGGTTTTAGAGTCAACTCGACGAGTTGGAGGACCCAACTCGACGAGTAGCATCTGAGCGAGAAAACTCTAATTTTCAGGGTTTGCACCCTATTTAAAGGACCTTACATCCTTTACCCCACCTCCCTCATCACCTTAACACCCTGAGAGAAACCCTAATCGAGCTATTATCATCTGTGTATGTGTGAGAGAGAGAGAGAGAGAGAGAAAGAGAGAGAGAAAGAGAGAGAGAGAGAGAGAGAGAGAGAGAGAGAGAGGCTAAGAGTGTGTTTTGGGTGCATTCTTTGAAGGAGCTTGAGGAGCAAAAGACTTGGAATGAGAAGGAGTCCTTGGATCCAACATTCTTTCAGTGTTAGCGACCATTTAGAGGTAAAAAGCCACTAACTTGATCACTTGTTTGTTAGATCTCTCCATTAGAGAGTTGTGGCCATTTTTAGCATTTCCCTTGGGGTCCTTATTAGCTTTGAGCTTACCTTGAAGTTAGGACTTCAGATCTGGACATTATTATGCCCTTTAAGCCTAAAGACTCGAGCTTTATCCAGTTTTGGCCAACTTTCATACCTTAAATCCTTTGTTGAGCTTTGGTTAGGCAAGCTTAGCCCTAGATACCATGCATGGACGTAAAGCTTGCAGATTTTTGCAGTATTTCAGCCTTAGGAGGCTAGATCTAGCATTTTGGGCCTGAGTCTTTCTTAAAGACGTCTGAATGAGAGGATGGCTTGAAGGAACTCGGCGAGTTGGTGAGCCAACTCGACGAGTTGGTTAGGATTTTCCCGCCGATAATTTGGACGCATTACAAACTCAGCGAGTTGGTGAGACAACTCAGCGAGTTGAGTTGGATTTTCCCGATATTTCAGAGAAACGAAGGAACTCGATGAGTAGCATAGATTCCCTTGACGAGTTGGGTCAACATGGACTGTTGACTTGATGGTTGATTTTTGTTGACTCTTAGGGTTTAGTCAAGTTATGGACTTAGGAGACCATGGAGGGGTAAAATGGTCTTTCACCCTTTCCGAGAGTTAGTAAAGGAATAGTTTAACATCGTTGGAGTTGTTATTATAAATTGTTAATTAGAAATGATTATGATATATGTAGGCGTAGTCTAGGCCTACCGTTGAGTACGAGACATACTTGCTTACTTACGAGGTAAGTCTTCTCACTATACTTACCTGAGTGGTAATACTTGTGTGACCCGACGGTCTTATTTGAGTCATTGATTGGAGGGTCTTATGTGTTTATACTGAGTTATGTAATATCATGCATTTTGTCTTTGTGATTTATGTTGTATATTATTCTATGCCTAGTTGAGTTAGGACCGGAGGGTCCAAACCAAGTTGTAATATCGTAGGGTCCTCACTGAGATACTGGATTGGAGGGACTAACTCGAGTTGTGAGACCGGAGGGTCTTCACTGAGATACATGACCGGAGGGTACCTATCTATATATAGCCATGAGAGGCTAATTACTTTTGGTGGTATTTTAAGGAACTCACTAAGCTTCGAGCTTACAGTGTTGTGTGAGATGTGTTTCAGGTACCTCTCATGATCGTAGGAAGGCGTCGGCATGATTGTACACACTAGCTTGAGATTATGTTTTGAAAATTCTTGTATATCGTCAAACATTTTGATGTCTTGTGTTTTGAACAACTTATAAATTTGGGTTTGAGAAATATGAAACTGTGTGTTGTGTGGTTTTAAAAGTGAAAATTTTATTTGAAAATTTAGAGTGTTACATCATCGATTATCAGATTGTGTTCAAAGTTAACAACAATAAAAATATAAATGGATGTCAAACCTTAACCATTATTCATTGAGATGGGTATTTTTTGATACGTTGAATCGATCAATTTAGGCATTGGCGATGGCGACTTGCTTCTTGAAGTCAAAGGGTGATGCATAGACTTATTTCTTGGAATCAGATGTTGTAACATTCGTTCAAAGTAAGAGTTAATCCTTTATATTTAAAATTTTCATTTTGGGTGCCCACGACGTGGTGGAGCCTCACCACGGTGTGGCGATATTTTCAAGGATCACGTGAATTTAAAGACCCATCACGGCATGGCCATAAGTGTCACAGTGTGGCAGCTGATCATAATGAAACCCTAATATTTGGGGTTTACACCCTATTTAAAGGAATGCAGAGGATACTTTTTGTTCATCCTCAGCCTCCATCACCCTCAAGCTTCAAAAACCCTAACCCAAATTCCTTCTTGTGAGTTGTGAGTCCATTTTGGTGATTTGGGTTGCTTTTGAAGGAAGAAGAGGCGTTGGAAAGGATGGTGGTGCTTCTTGGTCGGAGTGAAGATCTCTTTAGGAATCTCTAGACCTTTTTAAGTGTCCAAGCTCCTTGCTTTATGCTTATATGATGATAGATCTAAGGTTTTGTCCAATTTTCTTCTTGTCTACCCAAGTTAGAATGGAAGGATTCCATAAAGTTGGCAAATTTATGGATCCTAAAGGTCTCTTTGAGATCATATGTTATAGATCTGATGTTCCATGGAAAATGCTATTCTATACATGAGTTTGAAGCCTCTTTATCACTCTTTTAGACTTAAAATGGAGGAGACATGCATATCCATAAAGCAGCCGACTTTATGGCTCTTAAGGTAAAGCAATACTCTTCTAGAGTGTTTAGGCTTGTGTCCTTTGGGCTTTTTGTAACACCCCGTTCCTGATACGTATTTATTTTAATTAAATGTTCTTTTGGGAAGAGCTACTCGGTGAGTTGTAGCACTAACTCGCCGAGTAGATGTCGAGTGGATGTGGGCTTTAAGTGATCTACTCGGCGAGTAGGCCAATCAAGAGGAGACCCTAATCCTTAGGGTTTGCACCCTATTTAAATGCCCTTACAGCCCCATCTCAGCCTCCATCACCCTCAGAGCAATCCTTATCGAAAACCCTAGCCTCCATTGGTGAGTTTGAGTGATTGTTGCCTTGTGAAGGGACTTTTGGTGCACTTTGGAGCAAGTGGAAGAAGGGAGAAGCTGAAGAGGTCAACGAAGGGGGACTTATATCCAGAACACATTCATTTGTGGTCATCCATTCTGGTAATAAAGTTTCCATCTTGGTTATTTATCTATTAGATCTTGTTTGTCCCTAAATGGTTGCTTTTAAGCCCTAAAACCCCAAATCGTTGAAGAGAAACTTTATGGTTGGGTTATACTTCAGATCTGGACTCTCATTACCTTCTTGAAGTGTTAAGTTTCAGTCATAATGGTGATTAAGGTCCCTTTTGAGCTTAGAACCCATTAAGAGCTTAGTTTGGGCATTTGAAGCCTCTAAAGCTATGCATGCACGTAAAGTTTGCAACTTTACGTGATAAGCATGCCCTAGAAGCCTGGATCTGTGGTTTGGAGCCGTTGCATGTCTCAAAGTAGGTTTGCATGGAAAAAGGACTAGATGTACTTAGCGAGTAGAACGATGGACTCGGCGAGTCCTATAAAGATAGCCGTGGACTCGGCAAGTTGGATGAGCAACTCGACGAGTCCGATGAAGATTGCCTTAGACTCGATGAGTTGTTCTTCAACTCAGCGAGTCAGATGAATTTGGACTTAGTGTGTATGCATCGAGGAAGAACGCGTCGAGTCTTCATTAAGCTCGACGAGTAGAAACGGGTGTAGAACTAGAACAGATGGAAGGGACTCGGCGAGTTGGCGAGCCAACTCGGCGAGTCCGGTCAACCAGGAAGTTGACCGTGACCAAGATGTTGACTTTGACCGGGGGTAAAATAGTCATTTTACCCTGAGATTAGTTATCAGTATCTGACTTAGTGTTTATGGAAATTGTAGCCGGGAAGTTCCGGTTCAGCAATCAGGTGCTCAGCAAGCAGACTTTCAGCAGCTACTTCGAGGTGAGTTACTTTCCTGTAGCGGTGGGTCTAAGGCCATAATGCCGGCCCACTAGAAGGAATTGTATGATTATATGATTGTTTCTGTGATATTCATCTAGGGTTTCCACTACCTATGTTATGTTTATGTGTTTGTACGATATGATGCTGTGTGCTAGCGATAGTAGGGGAGATAGTCCCCAGGTTACCGGTCGATAGGTCC
This sequence comes from Lactuca saligna, assembly GCF_052625555.1. Classification (NCBI taxonomy): domain Eukaryota; kingdom Viridiplantae; phylum Streptophyta; class Magnoliopsida; order Asterales; family Asteraceae; genus Lactuca; species Lactuca saligna. The sequence continues at coordinate 129,144,836 of NC_136422.1, forward strand.
GAAGGGGCAGTCATGTCCAGCCATGCTAAATAGATTATGTGATACGTGTTATGTGGTAGTGGTAGGGGTGAAATAGTCACCGGTATCCGATCGAAAGGACCGAAGGGGAGACCAGCACACAGATATGCTAATTAGTATCTGGTCGAAAGGACCGAAGGGGAGACCAGCACCCAGATATGCCTGACTATATTTGTATGTTATTTGGTTATTTGGTATGAGGTACGTTGGGGGAACTCACTAAGATTCGTGCTTACGGTTTTTAGTTTGTTGTTTCAGGTACCTCTTCAGCCTCGATGAAGGAGTTGGTGCGATAGCGGCATATCACACACAAGCTCTTGTTTTCCCGCACTATGAGACATTCTGGGATTTGTACTCTGATATTATTATGATTTACATTCTGGTTTACAAAACGTGGGACAGGTTTTATTAAATGATATGGTTGAATGATATTTTGTTACTAACGTTTTGCAAACCACTTAATTAAAAATGAAATTTTTGGTCGATAATTTTTGGGACGTTACAAGTTGGTATCAGAGCCCTGGTTTGAGGGACTCGAACACACCTTCAGGGGTGTCTGAACTCAAATCAAGGGATTAAAAGATTTTGAAAAAAAATGTTTTCTCAAAGGTTAAGTAAAGAGTTTTAAAAAGGAACAAAGTGTGTGATGTGCGCGAACGACCGAGCTCAAGTAAGTATTCCCCAATATACCCATACAAGTTTATGTATGTTTATCTATTTCAGTAGAACAGCATGCTAGAATAGGACTAAGGATCTAGGAGTGACGCCTTATGTGTCTGCTTTATGTGCTTCAGTATATGAAAATTGCATGCTAGGGTTGAGTAGACAGCAATAGGATAGCCTGTTTAGGTTATGCCTGATATCATGAGCTTAGCATTGTATGCTTGTACAATTTCCCATTATAAGGATAGAATTGCTTGAGTAGTCCCCTATGTCTGAATGTTGCTTGATTTGTGCTTTGTGGGACTCTAAGTAATGGGAGTTAGCCATTAGATGAATACGTCACGTCACGTGCAAACAGGGTTGAATAATCTCAGAGTGCTAGACTTGACCCTATTGCGCAGCTCTTGTCTGAGTCTAACCGTTGTAGGGACGAGTCTTTTACTTGAAGGATTATTTGAGCCTCGCTGCATGTGATGGTATTCAGGTGATGGCTAATTGGCATCATAAGGAGGCTTTCAGCAGCTGAGGACTGGATCGGGTATATAGTCAGAGAACTTCCTAGGGCAAGCCTAGGATGGGAGTAGCAGAGATTATTAGCAGTAATAGTGACTTGGTGGAGTCAAGGTAGTACTTGAGGAAAGTACGGATAGATGTGGAAGGTAGTATAGGCCCATACTACTGGAAGCAGAGGATCCGTACTCGAATCAAGGAAAGTTGAGATAAGATCAGGAAACTTATGGTAGTAATGATTCCTCGAGATATATAAGTGTTACTGACGTTTATTATGTTGTGTTTCAGAATGGTGGTATTACGCCCTAGACCGGAAGTTGGCTGTTCAGGGGAGGGATCGGGTTCAGGATCAGGTTCCGAGCCAGTGGATGAGAGGCTCGCGATTTCATCACGTCAGAGATCACCAGGGGCATCCTTAAGTCGACCCCCATTATCTTCGGGTCGATCAAGGAGGGGATAGTTGAGCTGATGAAGGATCGCCTTCGGGTATTCAGGAGCGACATGGAATCTGTCCAGTCGGGATCTCGCACACTGTCCTTCAAGGACTTCAAGGGCAGTGGTGCGCCGGATTTTCACGGGGAGAAGGACCCTATAGCTGCCAGTCGATGGATTGCAGACATTGAGTCTGCACAGTTGACTAGCTTTTGCCCTGAGGGGTCAAAGGTGAGATTTGCAGCGGGATGTTTGAGGGATCGAGCTAGGGATTGGTGGGAGTCTGTTGTTGACTTGTTGGGAGCCTCGGCTGTCGAGGCTATGACCTGGTCGTACTTCGTGACCAGGTTCAGGGTAGAGTTCGCACCAGCTGTCGAGCTTCAGCAGCTGGCCAGGGAGTTTTTAGATATGAGGAAGACGACGGAGACTGTGTCGGAGATCACCGCCAAGTTCCGGGAGAGGGCGTTGTTGGTTCCCCAGTATGCGGGAGATGAGGATATGAGGAGGACCCGCTATCATGACATGTTACGAGTTGATATTCGGGAGCATGTTAGTTTTTCAACTTGTCCTACCCTGAACTCTATGATTGCCATGGCAAGGGAGAGGGAGATAGATCTGGAGCACATTAGGAAGAGAAAGTCGGAAGAGGGTCATTTATGGGGGCTTCAGGGAAGAAGCCCAAGGGACCAGATGTGAGGCCGAAAGGCCAACAGGGGTGGGGCTGCTGCAGGAAATGCGGCAAGGCGCACGAGGGAGTATGCAGGTCGGGATCGTCAGGCTGCTATAAGTGCGGCAAGTCTGGGCACTTTAGCAGGGATTCTACCGCCCCTGCGCCTGTGGTACAGACGCCCGAGTTGCTATGTTTCCATTGCAACCAGAGGGGCCACAAGAGGGTCACTTGACAGCAGCATCGACGCCAGTAAAGGCGCCAGCTCCAGCGACCCTACTGATCACGGATGGCCGACAGGGCAAGGCGAAGGCTCCAGTGGTGAGGAGCCGGGCGTTTCAGTTGACTACCGAGGAGGCACGCGCCACACCCGATGTGGCGACGGGTATGATTCTTTCCCTCTATTTCATTTTCATGTTGTTATGTTATTGATATGCTTTGTGTATGCCTTAGGATCGTTCCATGTGAACGGTATCCCTGTTCAGATGTTGTTTGACTCGGGTGCCACCCGATCGTTTGTTTCTCTTGCGCTTAGCAAGAAGTTTCCTGAGTCTTCAGGCATGTTGGAGTGCCCTTTAGAGGTAGAGATCGCCGATGATCGATCGGTGCGTGCATCAGCGGTGTTCAGAGATTACGTTCTGATGTTATTCGAGGAGCGCTACTTGGTGGATTTGGTTCCTATTCCGTTGCGTGGGAACAAGGTGATTATAGGCATGGATTAGTTGAGCCCTAATGGGGCGGTGATAGATTGTGCACAGCAGCTAGTGCGAGTCAGGACCCCAAGTGGGGGAGAGTTGGTGATCTATGGCGAGAGGCCACAACGTGGACCCACGGTATGCTCAGCAGCGAGAGCTAGGTGCTACCTTCAGCAGGGTTGCGCAGGATATGTTGCGTATGTTGTGGATACCCGGGAGGTGGGTAAGGCGTCGGTGAACAAGGTTCCAGTGGTACGAGACTACGCTGATGTGTTCCCGGAGGAGCTTCCTGGAATACCTCCGGAGCGACAGGTAGAGTTCAGGGTCAACCTAGTTCCTGGTGCGGCTCCGATAGCCAAGGCACCGTATCGGTTGGCTCCTCCTGAGATGCAGGATTTGTCTACACAGCTACAGGAGTTGTTAGATAAGGGATTCATTAGACCGAGCAGTTCACCATGGGGAGCCCCGATCCTGTTTGTGAAAAAGAAGGACGGGTCGCATCGGATGTGTATAGATTACCGGGAGCTAAACAAGGTAACGGTGAAGAACCGTTACCCGCTCCCGAGGATTGACGACCTCTTTGATCAGTTGCAGGGAGAATTTTGGTTCTCCAAGATCGATTTGCATTCAGGTTATCATCAGATGAGGGTAAGAGAGGAGGATGTGCAGAAGACTGCGTTTCGGACGTGTTATGGCCATTATGAGTTCGTGGTGATGCCGTTCGGGCTTACCAATGCTCCTGCTGCATTCATGGACCTCATGAAACGTGTATACAGACCGATGTTGGATCGATCTATGATAGTTTTCATTGATGATATCTTGGTTTATTCCAAGACGCAGGAGGAGCACGAGGAGCATCTGAGAGAGGTTTTGGAGACTCTGAGGAGGGAGAGCTTGTATGCTAAGCTCTCCAAGTGTGAGTTCTGGTTGCGCGAGGTGTAATTCCTTGGGCACCTTGTCAACCAAAATGGTATATTGGTCGACCCGGCCAAGATAGAGACCGTGATGAGATGGGAGGTTCCGAAGACTCCATCCGAGATTCGGATTTTCTTGGGTTTAGCGGGATACTATCGAAGATTCATTTAGGACTTCTCCAAGATAGCTGTACCCCTGACACGGTTGACTAAGAAAGTCGTAGTCTTCCGATGGAGGCCTGAGCAGCAGGAAGCATTCGAGGCTCTGAGACAGAGATTGTGCGAGGCGCTAATCTCAGCCCTGCCAGAAGGCGTAGAGGATTTTGTGGTATATTGTGACACATCCATTTCGGGGTTGGGCGCGGTGCTGATGCAGAGAGGGCACATCATAGCCTATGCTTCGAGGCAGCTGAAGCCTCACGAGGCGAACTACCAAACGCATGATTTAGAGTTGGGTGCGGTGGTCTTTGCCCTCAAGATTTGGCGACATTACCTCTACGGGGTTTGGTGTACCATTTACACGGACCACAAGAGTTTGAGGTACCTCATGGATTAGCCGAATTTGAACATGAGGCAGTGTCGGTGGCTTGATGTGGTGAAGGATTATGATTGCGAGATCCTTAACCACCCGGGGAAGGCCAATGTGGTGGCCGATGCGCTTAGCCGTAAGGCGGCGCCGATCAGGGATATTTGCATGAGGATGACAGTGGTGACTCCACTTTTGGAGCGGATTCAGGAGGCCCAACAGGAGGAACATCGGAAGAGTGAGCACATAGTGGGTCAGGTTTCCTCCTTCAACTATGACAGTAGGGGATTATTGACATTACACCGTAAGGTATGGGTGCCATACCGTGGAGGCGTGCGCCAGATTTTGATGGAGGAGGCGCACAAATCCCGATTCTCCATTCATCCCAGGGAAACGAAGATGTATAGGGATCTTCGTCTGGACTATTGGTGGCCCTTCATGAAGCGGGATGTGGCTTGGTACGTCAAGTGGTGCTTGACCTGCAGGAAGGTTAAGGCCAAGCATCAGAGACCGCACGGCAACATGCAGCCGTTGGAAATTCCGTTATGGAAGTGAGAGGATATTACAATGGATTTTATCACGAAGCTTCCCAGGACCGCGCGAGGGGTGGATTCTATATGGGTCATCGTGGATCGATTGACCAAGAGCTCCCATTTTATTCCAATTCAGGAGAGCATCTCGGCCGAGAAGTTGGCCGACATCTATATCAGGGAGATAGTGGCGCGGCACGGGGTACCAGTGTCAGTGATTTCAGACAGAGACATGCGCTTTACTTCCAGGTTCTGGAAGAAGTTTCATGATTAGTTCGGCACTCGTTTGCATCTTAGGACTGCCTTCCACCCGCAGACGGATGGTCAGAGTGAGCGGATCATCCAGACTCTTGAGGATATGTTGCGGGCATGCGTGCTAGATTTCGGCGGCAGTTGGGATACGTATCTTCCATTAGCAGAATTTTCATATAACAGTTACGATGCGAGTATTGACCGCCCTCCTTTCGAGATGCTCTATGGGAGAAAGTGCAGGACCCCGATTTGTTAGGGTGAGGTCGATCAGCGTGTCATTGGGAGCACCAAAGTGGCGCTCAAGACGATAGAGCTGATCCAGCAGGTTCGTAGTAGACTGCAGACTGCGCATAGTCGGCAGAAGAGTTACGCCGACAAGAGGCGTTTAGACTTGGAGTTTCAGGTGGGTGACATGGTCCTCCTGAAGGTATCACCCTGGAAGGGTGTCATTAGGTTTCGGAAGAGGGGCAAGTTGGGCCCTAGGTTCATTGGTCCTTTTAGGGTTTTGGCCCAGGTAGGTCGGGCCGCCTATCGATTGGATCTTCCAGCAGAGCTTAGCCAGATCCACAACATTTTTCATGTTTCTCAGTTGAGAAAGTGTTTGGTGGACGAGTCAGCAGTTGTACCCTTGGAGGATATTCAAGTTGATAGCAACCTGAATTATATCGAGAGACCGGTTGCAATCTTAGATCGAAAGGCGAAGACCTTGAGGAACAAGGTGGTTCAGTTGGTGAAGGTGCAGTGGCAGCACCGGAAGGGTTCGGAGTGGACATGGGAGGCGGAGGAGGAGATGAGGGAGCACTACCCCGAGTTGTTTCTGAGACAGCAGACTTCGAGGACGAAGGCTAAGATAAGTGGGGAAGAACTGTAACACCCCGTTCCTGGTACATATTTATTTTAATTAAATGTTCTTTTGGGAAGAGCTACTCGGAGAGTTGTAGCCCTAACTCGTCGAGTAGATGTCGAGTGGATGCGGGATTTAAGTGATCTACTCGGCGAGTCCACGCCTGGACTCGGCGAGTAGGCCAATCAGGAGGAAACCCTAATCCTTAGGGTTTGCACCCTATTTAAACGCCCTTACAGCCCCATCTCAGCCCCCATCACCCTTAGAGAAATCCTTATCGAAAACCCTAGCCTCCATTGGTGAGTTTGAGTGATTGTTGCCTTGTGAAGGGACTTTTGGTGCACTTTGGAGCAAGTAGAAGAAGGGAGAAGTTGAAGAGGTCAAGGAAGGGGGACTTAGATCTAGAACACATTCATTTGTGGTCATCCATTCCGGTAATAAAGTTTCCATCTTGGTTATTTATCTATTAGATCTTGTTTGTCCCTAAATGGTTGCTTTTAAGCCCTAAAACCCCAAATCCTTGAAGAGAAACCTTATGGTTGGGTTATACTTCATATCTGGACTCTCATTACCTTCTTGAAGTGTTAAGTTTCGGTCATAATGGTGATTAAGGTCCCTTTTGAGCTTAGAACCCATTAAGAGCTTAGTTTGGGCATTTGAAGCCTCTAAAGTTATGCATGCACGTAAAGTTTGCAACTTTACGTGATAAGCATGCCCTAGAAGCCTGGATCTGTGGTTTGGAGCCGCTGCATTGCTCAAAGTAGGTTTGTATGGAAAAAGGACTGGATGTACTCAATGAGTAGAATGATGGACTCGGCGAGTCCTATAAAGATAGTTGTGGACTCGGCGAGTTGGATGAGCAACTCGACGAGTCCGATGAAGATTGCCTTAGACTCGACGAGTTGTTCTTCAACTCGGCGAGTCAGATGAATTTGGACTTAGTGTGTATGCATCGAGGAAGAACGCATCGAGTCTTCGCTAAGCTCGACGAGTAGAAACGGGTGTAGAACTAGAATAGATGGAAGGGACTCAATGAGTTGTCGAGCCAACTCGGCGAGTCCGGTTAACCAGGAAGTTGACCTTGACCAGGATGTTGACTTTGACCGGGGGTAAAATAGTCATTTTACCCTAAGATTATTTATTAGTATCGGACTTTGTGTTTATGGAAATTGTAGCCGGGAAGTTCCGGTTCAGCAGTCAGGCGCTCAACAAGCAGACTTTCAGCAGCTACTTCGAGGTGAGTTACCTTCCTGTAGCGGTGGGTCTAAGGCCACAATGCCGTCCCACTAGTAGGAATTGTATGATTAGATGATTGTCTCTGTGATATTCATCTAGGGTTGCCACTACCTGTGTTATGTTTATGTGTTTGTACGATATGATGCTATGTGCTAGCGATAGTAGGGGAGATAGTCCCCAGGTTACCGGTCGATAGGGCCAAAGGGGTAGTCATGCCCAGCCATGCTAAATAAATTATGTGATGCATGTTATGTGGTAGTGGCAGGGGTGAATTAGTCCCTGGCATCCGGTCGAAAGGACCGAAGGGGAGACCAGCACCCAGATATACTAGTTAGTATCCGGTCGAAAGGGCCGAATGGGAGACCAGCACCCAGATATGTCTGACTATATTTGTATGTTATTTGGTTATTTGGTATGAGGCACGTTGGGGGAACTCACTAAGCTTCGTGCTTACGGTTTTTAGTTTCTTGTTTCAGGTACCTCTTCAGCCTCAGGGAAGGAGCTGGCGCGGTAGCGGCATATAACACACAAGCTCTTGTTTTTCCGCACTATGAGACATTCTGGTATTTGTACTCTGATATTATTATGATTCACTTTTTGGTTTACAAAATGCGGGAGATGTTTTATTAAATGATATGGTTGAATGATATTTTGTTACTAACGTTTTGCAAACCACTTAATTAAAAATGAAATTTTTGGTCGATAATTTTTGGGACGTTACACTTCTGATCCCTTGAAAATGAGTTAAAAGCAACTTAACTAGAATAAGCCATTCAGACTGGTCCCCACGATGTGACACTAGGTCGCCACGGTTGGCAACTAGAAATCAGTCGACTGATTTGTCGTTTCGTGCCCACAGCTTGCCAAGGAAGGCTAATGCGTGGAGAGTTGTTGATTGCATTTTGACTTTGTATTTGACCACTGACTCCTTGATCTAAGTGTACTTTTGGTCACCTCTTAGTTTCGGAAGGTGGACTAAGGGTTTACCTTATATGAATTTCTAGGTAGATTATAGCACCTGTGATTCAGAAGTAAGAGCAGTAGCAGTTGTTTATCATCTGAGTGGTGAGTCTCCTCAGTAGACTTGTGGGTCGAAGGCACCGATGTCAACCCAATGGTTTATGTATGTAGGATGTTAGTTGTCTTTGTTACTCTTGTAAATACTTATATGTATATCAGGTGAGGCCCGATGTTGGGCGTAGCCTGATGAATACCAGGCGGGACCGGATAAATGATGGGAGTGGCCCGATACTTGTACTGTATGTGGTATTTTGGGGGATTCACTAAGATTTGTGCTTATAATTTTATGTTTATGATTTCAGGTACGTCCGATTCCAAGGGGAAGAACCCGATGTGATTGCATCGTATCCGTCAAGATTTCGTATTTATGATATAATTTGTACTCTAATAACTATTTTATACATTTTCATACTTTGATGGGTTTTGAAATGAATGATTGGTAGTTTTGTTTTGGTTTAAAAACAAAAAATTTACATTGTATTTTTGGGATGTTACAAGTTGGTATCAGAGCCTTGGTTTGAGGGATCTGCAAACACTCTCGGGTGCGTATGAACTCAAACTAAGGAATTGGTAATCTTTTTATAAGAAAACAAATTTTCTATAAAAAATTTATAAAGAAAAGGGGATGTGATGTGTGCAATCAACCGAACTCAAGTAAGTATTTCCCAAAATACCAATACATGTTTATCTGTTTCAGTTTGTGTATATATGTATAGCATGTTAGATTAGGGTTAAGGATATGCTCACGATTGCATGATAGGATGCTATGAGAGATACCTTTGTATGCCTTTTATACGAACCTTTAGAACTGCATGCTAGTATGGATTTCAGAGGATTGGTTGGAGTTGCCTGATTAGGTAGTGCACTAGTTTAGAACTCGATGCTTGAATGCTACTTGCTTTGTGCTTTTAGGAACCTCCACTAATATCAATTAACTATCAAGCAAATATACTAGGTTACATGTTATAGAAATTAGATAATTTTTTAAGGTTAGGTTTAACTCTATTGCGTAGCTCTTGTTTAATCCCAACAGTTGTAGTATGAGACTTTGCTGTCAAAGGATTGTCTAGTTCCTGTTTCATGTAATTATATTTGTAAGGTAGTTAGTGGGTATTTCTAGGAGTTTCTTCTGTAGCTGATGGCGGAGAGAGGTGTGAAGGTAATCCTAGGAGAATCTAGGAAGTATGTTATCATGCCGAATGTGTAGTTTAGCAGAATTAGAGAGTGATTTATGTTGAAGGAGTAACTTAGAGGATTCAAGGCAGTCCTTTAGGAAAGTATGGATATGTGTGGAATGTAGTATTGGGCCCGTACTACTGAAAGTACATGATCTGTAATTGAAAGGGGTTGCTTGCTAATTTTTGTTGTTGTATTGATTTCCATGACCACCACCATGGTTATTTCTACCACCACGGCTATTTTGAGTCCCATAACATCCACCTCGGGAGTTGTTATTGTCATGAAAATCACGTGAAATTGTGATTATTATTTGTATGCTGAACATTCAGGATAGTAGGAGATAATGAATTATCATGATGTGTACTTGTAACTGACCTGTTTTGAAGCTGATTCATGGTCTGTTCTTTGAGAGCTAGGATGGATCGGGTTTCCAGCAACGTAGGGAATTGATTGCGATGACGAAGAATACTAGCTAGATCATCAAAATGCGGGTTAAGACCATTAATGGCATAGTTGACTATATTCTTTTCAGGAAGAAAAAAATTCAATATTCTCAAGTAGATCAATGAGATTTTTAATCCGGGTGTAGTAGGCATTGATTATGGAGTCGCCTTGTGTGATGTTGCAAAGTTCTTGATCCAACTGCATTGCTTTTGCATCTTTGTTGTCACGAAATAAGTTTTCCAAGGAGTCCTACAAATCAAATGCAATTTGATTCTTCTTGTGAGAAGATTGTGTTAAGCTTTGAGTGATTGTACCAAAGATCCACATGTTAACAAGAGCATCTACACGTTCCTACTCTTTCTTGTCAGCAACAAGACTTTTGTCATCTGGAGGACTGATGTGTTCAGCAACACCGAAAGCAATAAAGTGAGTTTCAAAGACATCGCACCATGCATCATAGTTCATGTGCTCAATATCAAGAGTAAACAACATGTAGGCTTTGATATTGGTAATGCCATAAGGTTTATCAGAAGCAGGGGCAGTAGACGAAACATATGAGGACACCATTGTATGGATAGGAAGAAAGAAAGCATAATGAGAAAAAGAAGGGCAGTCGACGTCAATGAGAGAATGTCGACAGCTAGGGTTTAGTTTGGCTTTGATACCATGTAATCAAATGATTTTCATGTGACCTCTTATCATTCATTAAAAGACTTTATATACATAATACAAGATAGGCCTCACACAAATGGGCCCATATAAAAATACGAGGCTATACAAAATAAGAAAATATCGAGACCACTAACATATTTAACTAATGATTTGGTTAAAACTATGGATGATCCATTAGATTTACCTTTACATTATGGATGTCAAAAACTCTCATGGTACTCCGATCCCCTATGGGGGGATATTTCTTAAAATATCAAGGGTGGGGGCAAGGCCAACCCTCGTTTTAAATTTGGGAGCGGGGTTGGGGATGAGAGTCCCGTCCCAAACCCCAAATGAGGCCCCCGTTAATACATTATATATATATATATATATATATATATATATATATATATATATATATATATATATATATTAATTATACAAATATAATAATAAAATAAATAGATTTTGAGCTTCCAAAATTCAACAAAATATATGTTTTAAGTTGTTAGTATAATGTTTTTGAGATATTATAATATTTTTGTTTTTAACATGTAAAAATTATGCTATAAAAAAGTATTTTTTTTACTCAAAATACAGCTTATTTTAGTAGGAAAAAAAAAACTTCTGTTAACCCAAAAAAAAAAAAATTTCTTTAGCCTAAAAAAGACAGCCAAAATGGGAGCGGTGGCGGAGGTGGGTGGGGAAACAAGAGATTTCGTGGGTAGAAATGGAGGTGGGGTAACGGGAGAATATCGAAAGTGGAGACGGGAGGCGAGAGATGCAATCTCTGTCCCGTACACCCTCTTGTCATCCTTACTTTTCATCGATTATTTCTCTTGAAAGAATTATTTAAGTATTTCCTTTGTGTTTTCATATTTCTTACTTAAATTAACTAAAAATTAAATAATAATTAAAAATACATATATATTTCTATATATAGGTTTTATCTATTGCAAGCTACCGCTTGTGTGTAAACTAAGACGATTGGAAGGGCTATTTTCATCGATATCATTTTTCAACCGATCCCCAAGTTCAATCTCCTAGATTATCTTTACGAGTATTTTATTTTGTATTTTTTTATTTTTTTTAATGATTAGGAGTGTAACATCTTTTAACACATTACCATATTAACAATTTTGAGACTTTTTCATATCACGTAAACTTATCTCGTAAGAGTTGGGATGTTATGATAAAACCATTTAAGAGAATTGATATTGAAAAGAAAAAAAAAATACAACCAAGACACTTTTCTCCCTTATATTTTGTCTCTCTCTCGTTAGAAGCTTGGCAAGCATCTTTGACGAGACCCTTAACGCAGGCTAGGGGCTGTGTTTGGCGTGTTTTGGCGAGGCTGATGACCCCTACTTCTAATAACCAAATAACTTTATTACCAATCATTTGCAATTTTTTATCATCATTCATCGATTAGTCACTCACTAATATATATTTTTAATGTGGTCTCACTAACATATATTTTTAATCATCAATTCTATTAATTATTTGTAATATTTTATCATCTGTCTAACAAATACATAATTTCAATCACTGATTTTAGTTATTTTGTTGTCATAATTCATACCATATTATATACGAACTAGGGTTTGCACATGCATATTATATATTCGTTTTAAAAAACTCAATGTAATATATATATATATATATATATATATATATATATATATATATATATATATATATATATATATCTTTAATAACATTTATACATAGAAATATGTAAAGCTAATGGTATCCATAATGTATTGAACTTCATATATTTCAATGGAAAGCCATATCATTTTGTTATATTTCATACAACTCTATCAAAAATAATTCTACAATGTATTTAACTCTAAAAATTTCAATAGAAAATTACAAAAGTTAATTATACTATATATTTAAAAATTAAAATTTTTCTTTTTTTTCTCATTGAAGAATGTAATTGTCGGACTTTAAATCCAGTGAATGTCAAATTGATATCTCACTGTTAATCAATTAAATGACAAATATACTTGTTACCTTATTAAACTTTTCAATTGAACTCACAATTATGGATGCACTATGTTATTTTGTGGAATTTGATTAAGTTTTTAAAACAAATGTAGAAAAGATTAAAAATAAAGTAATATTAAAAATGCAATTTTTAAAACTTATAAAAGTGTAGTTGTAAAAAGATTTGAGAAAATATTTAGATTAGGTACATAAAATGTTTTTTTTTCTAATTGACTAGTTAATGGTCAAAAAATGTAAAAGACGGAAAGCACGAAGAACAAAGATACGGGCTCTCTACTCTGCTAAACTTCGATTTTGCGGTACCTTATTCATTTTGAACCCTCACTATGGCGGTACCAACAACGACCGTCTATGTCAAAACGCCTAAACTATGACTTTGTGCACTTTAAGGACTACAAATCAACAACTTCAACTTTGGAATTAGTAAGTCTACTCGGTATGGGTGGATGTTATAACATCCAAAACTTATCATTTCACATGTCAAGCAACACCATTATGTTATAACATGAAATGGATGTGGTGTTCTCATGTTATAACTAGGTTAGGAGAGAGAGAGAGAGAGAGAGAGAGAGAGAGAGAGAGAGAGAGAGATGTCTGTTATTGTTGTTACAACGCATTTCATGGACGGATCCAATGTAGATCCCGGGGTAGCTCGGGATACCCTTCAAAAAAATTTCGATAGTGTAGTTTTTCTAGGAAAATTTTCGTTTTATATAGTGTATATATACATTTTCCTTCACCTATTAACACAAAAAAACATGTGGTCAGCTAGATAAGGTGCTAATATATTGAGTAGCTAGAGGTCTTAGGATCAAATCTCTAACTTTACATGTTCTTTGTTTACCTTTTATTTTTATTTTCCTAGCTATTCTATCCCACATCGCCATAAACATGTACTTTTTGGACATTTTTATCTATTATATTAACCTGATACTCTCATACTTTATTTGATATCTACTTTGATTCCACATCGATTCAAGTATCAAAATATACTTCAACTTCATGTTTATATAACAAAACTTGAGGTTAGCTAAGAATTCAACTATGGTTTGGGTTTAAAATCGAAACTGAACCGGGTACCTCAGAAAAAAATTTAGGCCACCTGAAAAAATTTAGGATACCCTTTTATTTTGACAATGACTCCGCCCCTGATACATTTTACCATACCATGAGGGTGGGGTGGTGTTCTCCTTATTATAACGGGAATATGACTTAGGAGGGTAACTATCTTTTATCCGTGTTCACATATTGACAACTTCTTTTTTGTACATAATAAAACAACTAACTTGTTTTAACTGTTTAAATTACACCAATATTACCGGCTAATATCTTTTTTAACCGGTAACTCAAAGGAAAAATGACTTAGGAGGGTAACTACCTCTTATTCGTGTTCACATGTTGGCAACTTCTTATTTTTTGTACATAAGAAAGCAACTAAATTGTTTTAACTGTGTAACATCCCAAAAATCATGACCAAAAATTTCGTTTTTAATTTAATACTAAAACCATAATTGTCAAACCATTAATTTAATATTCCGGTATCGGGCCCCGCCCGGCATCAGGCCCCGTCTGGGATCGAGCCCCGCTCGGTATACAGATCTGTCTCTCTCTAGGCCTCGCCCACTAAACACATGCAATCGTATAACATGCTAACACATAAAGAAACATACTCTACCGTATCACTGTCCTAAGAAACATACTCTGCTAATAATGAGATACGGAACTTCGTCCGTACTCAACTAGTTCCAGCCAGGGCTTCAGCAGTGTAAGGTGAGTCTCCTCACTGTGTGAATGGGTCTAAGGCCACAATATCAGCCCATGTAGTCTATGAGTAGGAAGACCCGGGGGTTAGCCCCAGGTATTGTATGCTAGTATGTTATTCCAGACCAAGGTCCGATATCGGGCGGGTGCCCGAGGAATGTTTGCATGTTAGATTATACTTGTTGTATGTGTGATACTTGTATGTGCCTGGTAAGGAGGTGAGTGTGGGCGAGGTCCCATATCTCATCACTAGCTGAGTACAGACGATGTTTTGTATCTCATTATTAGCAGAGTATGTTTCTTAGAACAGAGATATAATAGAGTATGTTTCTTTATGTGTTAGCTTGTTATATGATTGTATGTGTTTAGCGGGCGGGGCCCGGAGACACGTGAGGCCTGAGAGAGACAGACCTGTATACCGAGCGAGGCTCGATGTCAGGTAGGGCCTGATGTCGGGCAGGACCCGATGTCAAAGTATTAAATTAATGGTTTGACAATTATGGTTTTAGTATTAAATTAAAAATGAAATTTTTGGTCATGATTTTTGGGATGTTACACAGTTAAAACAAGTTAGTTGCTTTCTTATGTACAAAAAATAAGAAGTTGCCAACATGTGAACACGGATAAGAGGAAGTTACCCTCCTAAGTCATTTTTCCTTTGAGTTACCGGTTAAAATATGTATTAGCCGGTAATATTGGTGTAATTTAAACAGTTAAAACAAGTTAGTTGCTTTATTATGTACAAAAAAGAAGAAGTTATCAATATGTAAACACGGATAAAAGATAGTTACCCTCCTAAGTCGTATTCGCTATTATAACCGGGCTATGGGTATGCCATCTTAGTATCTCACCGTAACAGTCTAAGGAACACTCAAAATTATAAAAGCATGGGTAATAGCCTTTGAGATGTACTTTATTTTGGTAATTGTACTAGTATAGAATGTATAGAATGTGTCTTTTTTATGAAAGACCAAAAATCACCAAAACATTAGGCTATGACCTCTCGTGATGAAACTTATTCTACTAGTACTGTAGCATAACGTCTTGAATAAATTTCCAAATTACGTGATTAATTTATATATTTTTTAAATACACCTAATGTATACTATGCATAGGTTGGTGGGGAAATATGTGTTTATGGAAAACTCGTTTAATTGATGTAAAGGAAATTAAATAATTCAACGATTTACATCTAAAAGACGAAAAACGATAGAAACATGAGATATATGGTATGATTCGATTTGAATTACTTGTTTACACTTTGTATTCCATTCGGATATTTTAAATTAATATAAAAGATGGGAGAATAAATAAAATAAAATAAATAATAAATCCATAAATATCTACAAGTCTACGTCCTTGGGAAAATCAACAACCGAGAATATGCGCCACGTGTCTGATTAAAGACCAACATGCTCTATTTGAGATTGTGCCACGTGTCTAATCAGACGGCTGTATATGGTTTTACAATAGCCGCCAACGATATCCACTTTCGTAAGTTTCATCTAAGATCATCGGTCCCTATCCGAGTTGACTCAGGAGACGCTGACTCGAGATCTGATTCGGTCACTGTCAAACAACTAGGACCGACGCCTGACGACGGAGAAACCGCTGGCGATTTTCTACTCATACTGATTATCCTCTTCAAAGCCATTAATCTGCTTCCCGGAGATCTGAAACCCTGACTCGGCGACGGCAACCGGAACTCAGTATCCGCCTGTAACTCGCTCCGACTAGGCACATCTATTCTGACGTCGATTCCCTTCCTCCGATCTGCCAACGACGGCGTTTCTGTATGATTCCCACTATATTGAACCGGGGAGCTAAGTGAATTGCTTGAACTGGGTTCGGCTAAAGTCGCCGGTTGCTCAACCGACATCCTCATTTCCATATCAGCAGGCTCCACCGGCGATCGGCAAAGCGGGCACGTTGAGTTACTATGGAACCACATGTCAATACACTCCGTGTGAAAGCTATGTCTACATTTTGGCAAAATCCGACCTTTTTCACCCTCTTCAAACTCCGACAAACACACGGCACATTCCGGCATATCTTTGTTAGTTTCCGACGAGTACACAAACAAAGGGAGTCCCTTCAACACAGATGCATCAAGCCCACCGGTGGGCATACCAATAGTGCTATTCGAGTCGACGTAGAAGACAACACGGGTGGAACGATTGCGGCGATTATTACGTCGGGTTTCGTTACGGCGGCGGAGGCGGAGGAGGTACCATCGTGCGTATAGGTGGAGAAGAACCAAGAAAACGACGACAACGAAGAGGACAATTATTGAAGAAAGCATGATTTTGCCACTGAGAGCGTAGTTTTTCGAGGAGTCTTGTTCTTCCCCATCAAGTTTCCATTGGTGCTTAACTGGAGAATCAACAGTAGGTCCTGTCGCAGACATGGAGGTAATTATCGGAGATCTGTTTAGCGGTGGTTTAAAGGGGAATTATATAGAAGATCAGAGATGCAAAGGGTGTGGGAAGGTGAGGGGATTTATGAGGAAGAAGTGGGAAACTTCGAGGTTGGTTCGTTGAGGATTTGTTGAAGCTGTTCAGGAAGCAGCTTTCGTTGAAATAGATTCCGTGGGTAGACGCCATAGTTTGACGCGGGAATTCCGAAATTACGTATTTACCCTTCAACCTTTCTATATTTCTTTTCCTTTTGATTTTTTGATTTAGCTTTTGCCTTTTGTAAAAATAGCATACGAATTGTTGAAGTTGATAAAGATGACCATTTTATTTAATAGTTTGCTATCTTTATGAAAATGATAGAAAATGATTTTCAAATTGGGAATTTGGTCAAATGCTAAATTGTATTATAAGTTGCGTAATAGTTTTTATGATGAAAAACCGTTTTGGAAACGAATTAATGGCTAATACTAGGTAACTAATTATGTTTTTGACTTTTTTTCTTGTGTATAGTTAATCATTTTTAATCTTTTATCTGGATTATCAATTAAAATTATTTCAACTGTTCGAAAAAAGTAATTCTGATCGGTGATACCTAGTTTAGCCGTTTTTCACTACTCTTCCAATGGATTAAGAACTTCATAGAGTAATTAAATATGTTGTGTGTGCATGTTTCACTTTCTTTTATAAGATTTACCATTGTAGTGTTGTTTATACAAAAAAAAAAAAACACCGTTTTGAACTTGATTTAGGTTTCTTAAAATATAGATATTAATAGTTCAAATTTAATTAAAATTTGTTCTTAACCATTTGAATTACAATTTAATTAGATAGGTTTTAAAAGGTCACTTTTTGATAGTTAACACATTAAAAAAAAACAAAAAAGGCATCTTCAACAATTAATCCAGTTCGAAATGCTACCATATTGTCACTTTAATAAAAGAAATATGCATAATATCGATTAAAATTTGTAAAGAAAAAAAGGGACAATTGAGTTTGGCAATGTCGTGATGGAATTTAGAATAAAAAATTAGATTTTGGTCCAAACCGGTATAAAATTCAAAATAATAATTTAGATTTTATCTAAATTAATCTAAATAATTATATCGTCTCATTCAAATTGTCAAAATAAAATTCGTTTTATGCAATCACTCAAATATTTCACATTATGAATAATCTGGATCAAAGTAGTTGACAAACTTAATTGTCTATCAACAATTATTTTTATAAATTTTAAGAGAAACAAACTATTATCATTTATTTCTTTTATTATAGTTAGATCAAGATAACATGACAATTAACTCTATGATCTATTGTTAATGCTATTTATTTTTTTGAATGGCACTGATCCATTGGAATTCTAATTTGGATGGTTCATATCATATTTAAATGTAGTATAGACTATTTTAATGTTGACTAATATGTAGATAACCAAAATCAATCAAAGAACCATATTCAAAATCATTTCACTCATGCTTTTAACCGAACGATCATTCTAGTGATAATTTATGTAAAAAAACTCAAATTGATCAAATGTCTTTATACAAAATTATCGTAACTTACTAAACCTATTATGAACTGTCAAAATGATGTTTTTGTTTAAATAGTTGAAGTAATTTTACCCGTAATCATCTATAAAAGAGTGAACCAAACATAATTAGTTACCTTATCAAGTTATTAACGTAGTCTTTGTAAAATTTTGAAATTATAAACCAAACACCTTTTCAAAAAATATCATTGATAATAAGTTTTATTATTTTTGAAATAGACCAAAGTTACGAACTTCCTTTGAATTTCAAAAGTACTTTTGAAAAATAGTCATTAACAATATTTTCTGTCGTTGTTGAAATAATAATAATAATAATAATAATAATAATAATAATAATAATAATAATAGTATGTGAAGCATATCAATGGTATAAAGCATATATTTCAACATGATGTGATTCAATCAGTTATATCATTATCTACTATACATGATGTGATTCAATCAGTTATATCATTATCTACTATGAACAATTAAAAAAAATGCCTTAACTTAACTATCAATCTGTTTTAATTTATCATAATATTAATCAAATAAAAAAAGTGTTTAATAACAAAGAATGAACAAAAAAAATCTTAACTAATTTGAGACAATTGTCTTAATTTGTCATTTTATTTTAGTTTATCAAAAATATGAATTTTATTAAGTATAACCTTTATTATTATTATTATTATTATTATTATTATTATTATTATTATTTTATGAGAGAGTGAAGCGGGTAGGGGTACAAATCGAAACCCAATAAAAAATTGGTCAATGATGCATTTACTTCCGTGTCCAATTGTCCATTATCTTGACTTGAGGGTCACAGCGTTACGGAGTGATTTTGTGTCTTTGTTCACTTGCTAAACCGAGTAAACAACTCTATTATTAGTTATTTATTTTAAATTAAACTATATTGACATAAGTCAGATTAAAAAATAAGTTTAATTCTAAATATAATATAATAAAAAACATTAAAATTAAAACTAAAATAAAAAATATCAAACATTAAAGAGGGCAAAACTCAAAAAAAAAAAAAACTAGTGGTAACTAAAAGTCAAAAACTACAAAACAATATTAATCATAACAACTTTCTGATTAATATATATATATATATATATATATATATATATATATATATATATATATATATATATATATATATATATATATATATATAAAATAAATAGGGTTATTATTAAACTAACAACTAAAAAAAGTGACTAATAAAAATAAAATTACCAATTTTTCTGCAACACGATATTCCAAAGTAAACAATATTGACGTAAATTCAATATGAAATCTCACATGCAATAAAGTAGATTTATTATATTGTGGTCAATTGATAATACATGATATAAATATATTATCCCATTTATTTAATGTTTTAATTAATATCGATTTTTTTAAAGAAGTTTAAGTTAACCCCTACGTCGAATATGTTTCTATTCGTCTAGTGGTTAAAATGATAACGTATGGTCTTATATCATAAGTAGGCGAATGCTCGCGCGTTGCGCAGAAACACCTATATAGTTAAAATATTTATAAATATATGTTTTTTTTAATATAACAATAACGTTGTTGTTAAATTTAATATAATAATTCGTATACTAAATTGATGTAATATATTGATTATTTTGAATTATATGATAATATATACATCTATTATAACTGCATAATGTCAATCGTTTGAATGACTTTTACACGTGAATTACACATAAATAAAATTAAATATAATATATGGTTTAATATTATTTATAGTTGCTGTTATTGTTGATCAACATTTTAAAATTTATTTGCTTATTGTTTTAATTTCTATTATTATAATTATTTAAAACATCAAACATTATTTTTTGATTTTAAAGGTAACAATGTAATCATTTATATAAATTTATTTTTAATTGTTATTATTGTAAGATATTTTAAGCTACTTATTTGAAAGATTTTAACGATTATAATAATATCTTTAAGATATTATATAGTTAAATTGAGATTACAATTTAGTTTTTGTTATAAAATATGATCAAATAACAAGATAAATTATAAAGTAAAGAAAGACATGAGAGTGGAGAGAACTTTTATTCCAATACTTGTGATGAAATCATCAAGTTTCTAATACATATGGCTCACTATTTATAGTATCCAAATAAGAAGAAAGATGAGCTATAATATGAATGTACATTATGATGGTGTATTATTACATTCATAAAACACATTGAAATGGTTGTTACTAATGCTAAATAATGATGGAGAGTTATGGGAGAAATGGAGAATCCAATGGTCATTCACAAACTAATATTTCATAACACTCCCCCTTGAATGACGATTGTATCATGCCTCGTTAAAACCTTAATAGGTAAAACCTCATGGGAAAAACCATTTGTTAAGAAAAAAGAGTACATGATTAATAATAGATATTTGGAACAATTGCCTCGTTAAAAACCTTGCTAAGAAAACCCAGTGGGAAAAACATAGCTAAGGAAAAGAGTATAATGTGTTTCCAACTCCCCCTGATCATCACATCACTTGATTTCCTTAAAGCGTCGCATTCCAATATTTTGTACCATGTTTTCAAATTTGGATGTAGGGAGCACTTTAGTGAACAAATCTATCAAGTTGTTACTTGATTGAATTTTCTGGATATTGATGCCACACTCTTTTTGAAGATCATGAGTAAAAAAAACTTTGGTGATATATGTTTGGTTTTGTCTCCTTTGATAAACCCTTCCTTGAATTGGGCTATACAAGCCGCATTATCTTCATATAGTATGGTTGGAATGTCCTTGTTAGAAGTTAGATCACAACTCTCACGAATGTGATGAGTTAAATTTCTTAACCAAATACATTCACGACTTGCCTCGTGAATTGCTATAATCTCTGCATGGTTAGAAGAAGAAGCAACTAAAGTTTGTTTAACAGAACGCCAAGAAATTACGGTACCTCCACAAGTGAATAAATAACCTGTTTGGGATTGAGCTTTGTGTGGATCATAAAAATATCCAGCATCTGCATAACCAATTAACTCCGCATTTGATGAATTTGAATAATATAAGCCCATATCCATTGTACCTCGAAGATATCGAAGAATGTGTTTAACTCCATTCGAATGTCTTCTTGTTGGGCAAGAACTATATCTTGCTAATAAGTTTACAGCAAAAGATATATTAGGTCTTGTATTATTAGCAAGATACATTAGTGCACCAATAGCACTAAGATATGGTACTTCGGGACCAAGAAGTTTTTAATGTTTTTCATAAGGCCGAAACTGATCCTTTTTGGCATCTAAATGCCTTACTACCATCGGGGTACTCAATGGATGTGAGTTATCCATATAAAATAAAACCTTTTAAGCACTTTTTCTAGATAACTAGATTGATGTACAAAAACTCCATTTTTGGTGTGCTCAATTTGAAGACCCAAAAAAAATTTCATTTTACCAAGATCTTTCATTTCAAAATTTTCTTTCAAACAAGAAGTGACATTTTCCAATTCTCCAGGAGTTCTAATTATGTTCAAATCATCTACGTAAACAACAATTATCACAAATTCTGATCCGGATCTTTTTATAAATACACATGGGCTTAATGGATCATTTTTATAGCCCTCTTTTAAAAGAAATGTACTTAAACAATTGAACCACATACGGGCAGATTGTTTCAATCCATACAAAGATTTATTTAATTTTACCAAATATACTTCACGTGAATTAGGAGTTTGTGCTTCTGGCACCTTAAACCCTTCTGGGATTTTCATATAAATATCATTCTCAAGTGAACCATATAAATAGGCGGTAACTACATCCATCATACGCATCTCCAATTTTTCATGTGTTGCCAGACTTATTAGATAATGGAATGTAATTCCATCAATCACAGGAGAGTATGTTTCTTCATAATCAATTACGGGCATTTGGGTAAAACCTTGTGCCACAAGTCTTGCTTTATATCTCACAACTTCATTCTTCTCGTTTCTTTTGCGCACAAATACCCATTTGTGTCCCACTAGTCTTACTCCGTTTGGTGTACGGACTACAGGTCCGAAAACGTTTCGTTGAGTAAGAGAATTAAGCTCTTTGTTGATTGCATCTTTCCATTTTGGCCAATATTTTCTATTCATACATTACTCAATAGATTTAGGTTTAAGATCCTCATTTTCTTTATAATCGCGCGCGAAACATGATATGAAAAATTATCATCGACATCTATCTTATTTCGGTTCCATCTTATTCTTTTCATGACATAATTTATTGAGATCTTGTCATTTTCATTTTTTTTTTCAGGTACCTTATTTTCTTTTGTTATATCATTAGGCTCTTCTAGAGCTTCATTAATCTTTTCAAGAGATTCTGTTTTCTCTTTTGGACCATCAATTGTATTTGCTTCATTTCATTTTTGAGGATTTTTATCTTTGGAACCGGCTGATCTTCCACGCTTCAGGCGTGCCTAAGATTCATTTGCAGTTTTTTTTTCTTCCTTTTGGGATATCAATTCTAACTTGAGTAAGTATAGTTGGTACATGAGACTTTGTTACCCACTTAGGGTCAGTAAATGCTTTTGGCAATTGATTTACTACATTTCGTAAAGGAATTATCTTTTTTATTTCAAGTTCACATTGACTTGAATGAGGATCTAAAACTGAAAGTGACAATTCCTTTCAAGAGATTTTATTTTCCAGCTTCTTTATTTCTCCCCCAAATGTTGGAAAATATGATTCATCAAAATAATAATCATCAAGTATAGCTATAAATAAATCTCCGATTGATGATTTTAAATATTTTACTATAGATGGAGATTCATATGTAACATAAATTCTCACTCTTCTTGAGGACTCATTTTTGTTAAGTGAGGTGGAGAAATGCATACATAAATTGTACATCCAAACATCCTTGGATGGTAAATATTTGATTCTTGATCGCAAACCAGTTGAACAGGGGAGAACTCATGATAACTAGTTGGCATTATGCATATAAGTGATGTTGCATGTAAAATTTCATGCCCTTATGTTGATTAGGAAGTTTATAATGCATTAGTAATGGTCTTGCAATTAATTGAAGGCGTTTGATTAACGACTCAGCTAAACTATTTTTTGAATGAACATATGCAACAGGATATTCAATAGTTATCCTAATCGACATGCAATAGTCATTAAAAGCTTGTGATGTAAATTCTCCAGCATTGTCAAGTCAAATTTTTTTAATCGGGTAATCGGGAAAATGTGCCCTTAGGCAGATTATTTGTGCTAGTAATCTTGTGAAAGCGAGATTACGGCTAGATAACAAGCACACATGTGACCATCTAGTTGACGCGTCAATTAAGACCATAAAATATCTAAATGGTCCACATGGTGGATGAATTGGTCCACATATATCCCCTTGAATTCATTTAAAAAAAACTAGGACTTTCATAACCAACTTTATTCAATGATGGATAGGAAATTAATTTTCCTTGAGAACATGCAACACATGACAATTCATTAGCTTGAAAAATCTTCTGGTTTTTCAAGGAATGTTCACTTGAACTTTCAATTATTTTGCACATCATAATTGATCCGGGATGGCCCAACCGGTCATGCCAAACTTTGTAGGTGTTATCATACCTTTTTTATTTTCAATAGCATGAATCATTGTAATATTTGTATAGTACATCCGGAGGACAATATAGATAATTTTTCCAAAAAACTTTTCTTACCCGATATCATTTTTGTAATATTGAGATACTCTTTATCACAATCATTGGTTGTTTCAACATGATATCCGTTGGACCGAGTATCCTTAAAACTTAATAAATTTCTTGGTGATTTTGATGAAAATAATGCATCTCCAATTGTAATTATTGTCCCTTGTGGTAATATGATATTCGCTCTTCCGGAGCCTTCGATCATTTTTGCACTACCCGTTATTGTATTAACATTTGCTTCTCCAATTGATAAGTAAGCTAAATATTTTTCATTATTAAAAATGCTATGTGTTGTTGCACTGTCTGCAAGACATATATCTTCCTCATTTCTTTTGTGAATATCCATATTTCTCTTCAATAAATAAATAAAACACAAGAAACATTCGACTTAGAGGAATAAAGTCATATTTTATTAATTTGGGAAGATTGTGACGACATCATTTCTCATGAAACGAATATGACATAAAAACATAATAAATGTCATGAAATAAAACTACACATTATTCTCCAATCACCATTTATATCACCACTTGTCCCTTCTGGGTAGACAAGAAAATCGGCAATATCCAAATGTGTCATTTCTGGTTGATCTTCATGAATATCACTTTGAATAATATTTGTTTTGATATTTTATTTTTCTTTATATTTTAGATAAGTTTGATAAAGATCAACAAAATGCTTTGGCAAGCGACATGTACAAGACAAATGATCGGTCATTCAACATTAATGACAAACATTTGACCTTTTTTTTTTGCCTTGACCACTTTATCATTAAGATGTGGATTTTTTCTATTTTATAACTTCTGGTGATTACTTGTAATCTTGTTATTTTTATGATAATTGTAATAACCTCCACAACGTCGGTTAGACCCATGACTATTATGATTATATGATGTTGCATTCACTTCAGGGAATGCACTAGAACCAGTCGGGATTGATTGGTGATTTTTCATCATTAACTCTTGTTTTGTTTAGCCACAAGAAGACATGAGATTAATTCATATTTATTTTAAACCTTTCTCATGATATTGCTACTGCAGGAGCATGTTAGTAGTATGAAAACTAGAGAAAGTTTTCTATAGCATGGTTTTCCATAATGTAAATAGAAATCAAAATAAAGACTTGTATGTTAAGGAATTGTTAGTTAAGAAATTCCATAAAATAAGTTGCAAGCATTGGCATGTAAAATTATAAAAAATACATACCTGAAAATGACAAGAACAATAAGGAGTTAGCTATATGGTAAAGTCGTGCTGATAACGTGTTATAAAATATGATCAAATAACAAGATAAATTATAAAGTAAAGAAAGACATGAGAGTGGAGAGAACTTTTATTCCAATACTTGTGATGAAATCATCAAGTTTCTAATACATATGGCTCACTATTTATACTATCCAAATAAGAAGAAAGATGAGCTATAATATGAATGCATATTATGATGGTGTATTATTACATTCATAAAACACATTGAAATGGTTGTTACTAATGCTAAATAATGATGGAGAGTTATGGGAGAAATGGAGAATCCAATGGTCATTCACAAACTAATATTTCATAACAGTTTTTGCATTTATCACTACATTTTATCACTTTTAACTATTTACAAAATATTCTTTAGTTTTTTAAGTGGAACTGAAATTTATATTTAAGTTGACACTATAATGTTATATTTATATTAATAATTTAAGTATTTTGTCTAAACTTTTCAAAAGTTGTAGCTTTAAACTAATAATGGTTTACATACACAACATTTTAAATCTAATAAATTAAGTATAATATGTTAAAAGTTAAAGGCATAACTTTATAAGTAGAAGTTAAAATATTATTTTAAAATTAAAATTTAGTTTATTTGTGATGACACTTTAAGTTTGATATTTATTTAACCTTATTAATCAACTTATAATTATTATTAAAAAGACGCTACATTTGATCACTTTTAACTATTTACAAAATATTTTTTGGTTTGTTCAAGTTAAACTAAAATTTATACATAAGTTGACTATGTGATGTTATGCATAATTTAATAATTTAAGTATTTTATACAAATTGTTCCAAAATTGTATCTTTAAAATGATAATGGTTTACATCCAACAATATATTAAAACTAATAAATTAAGTATAATATGTTAAAAGTTAACAATGATAACTTTATACGTAGAAGTAAATATATAATTTTAATATTCAAATTTAGTTTATATATGATTACACTTTAGGTTTGATATTTATTTAATCTTATTAACCAAGTTGTAATTATTATTTGAAAGAAATTGAAAAGTCATAGGAGTTTCAAATGAATGTGGTGAAAGAAAAAATGCATGGGAGTTTCAAATGAATGTGGTGAAAGGAAAAATACTTCCTTTATAAGTATATAAAGATTTAGTATTGATAAGTTTTGAGTTTTCTCTATTAGAGCTAAAAACAAACATCACAGACACCGTTGCAGGAGAGTTCTTTGTGTTCTGGCCCGATTCGTTGTATTCTCGATTGAAATATGCGTTTCAGATTTGTTGTGTGTTCACTTGGAAGACATACTTTTTTTTAGTATTGTATTCAAAGTTAACATATATTTCGGATTTTTATTGTGTTAAAACATGTTAAAAATACTCAAATCAAGAATGAATTAAAAAAATCACCGATTAATAGGATTGGATCTACCACATTAGAGGTTGCTTTTTCCATTCCCCATATATTTACACTTGGTTTTAGGTGCCTAATACATGTTGTGATGTAAACCCAATCCCACATTGGTAAAAAGAGGAACTATATGCTAGCATATAAGGCAATGGGTAATCCCTTCATTGTACTTCTATGTTGAACATGGTTGGGCTAGTAGTGATCCTAACAAGTGGTATCAAAGCTATGGTCATAGCCCGAATGATATGGTCAACGCAGGTGGCACAATCGCCAGTAATTCCCAGTCCACGTGTGTGATTATGTGAAGAATATAGTAAGAAATTGGTATTGATGTTGGCATTTCACATAAATCATGGTAACAATGATTTGTGTGTGTGATTATGCAAAGAATTGTAACACTTGGAAACCAGAAGGCCAAATGAGGAAAGAAAATCTCCAAACAAGAAGGCAACTCATTGAGTTCTCACTCTAAACTCTAGGGTTTCTAGCCTCCATTATCCAAACCCTAAGTCCAGAAACCCTAATGCTAGTTTTAGTGTTGTGAGCCATCCTTTAGAGAAACTTGGCGTGTTTTGAAGCTTGTGAAGGAAGGAGTAGCTTGGGGATTCAAGAAGAAGCTAGTAGATCCAGAGACTCCATTTCATTCTCATCACAATCTGGTAATCAAGTCTCAAACTTGCTTAGTAGCTTCTTAGATCTCTTTATTATCATTTTATTGGGTTTTTGGTCCAAGAAGCTTGATCTTTGGGATATAGACGTCCCAAGTTAGTACACCATCAAATCTGGAACCATTGAGGGCTTTCATTGCATAAAGTTGCAAACTTTATGGCTATTGAAGCACCATGCAAGATACATGTGACATTTTGGCCTTTTAAGCTCCAAAAGGCCATGCATGGAGAGAAAGGTGGAAGCTTTACGTGTTTATATAGTTTCTAGGGTCCAAATCTTAGTTTATATGCTTTAGCTTGGTGGGTGATGGCTTGTGAACCAATATCTAGGTCCTAAAGAGTTAGGGTTTGAGCTAAACCCATTAAGTAAGGGTATTAACGGGTAATGTTGGAAACTTTACCCTCAAAAGGATATTTACATTATATATGTGAAGTATGAAGCTTAGATCTGAAGAGTAGGGGCTTAATCCATTAAGATGGCCCAGACAGACTAAGGAACTCGTTGAGTCCATAGAGGAACCCGACGAGTTAGAATGATTTGTCCCGATTTTGTACCAGGTAGAACTTGACAAGTCTGAGGATGGACTCGGCGAGTTGACTTGCTTTATCATGACTACGAGTAACAAGGGAGCTCGGCGAGTCAAGGGGATGACTCGACGAGTTGGATCGTGATTTCAGGGTTCCTAATTTATAGAACTCGGCAAGTTGAGTCAAACCAGAACGTTAACTTTGACCAGAATGTTAACTTTGACCGAGGTGTTGACTTTGACTTTGACTTTAACCAAGGTTGACCGTGAAGGGGTTTTGGGTATGGAATGATATCTAAGGGATTATTGGATTTTGACTAAGTATTATGTTGGTAATGATAGCTCGTGGAGTCGTCGGAGCAATTGTTAGAGATTCCTCATTATGAGCTTCTGCATTCAGCTTTCAAAGGTGAGTTTTCTCCTATAGGAACGGGTTGAAGGCACTAATGTCAGCCCGTTTATGTATGTTAGTATGTTCCAGACTAAGGTCCGATGTCGGGGAAAGCCCAAGGAATGTTTGTATGCTTCGGGATTTCAATACGATGTCGGGCGGGGTCCAAGGAATGTTTACATGTATGTTTCCGAACTAAGGTTTGATGTCGGGTGGTACCCGATGAAGGAATGCATGTTTATTTATACTTGATGTCTTTGTGATACTTGTATGTGCCTGGTAGGGAGGTGAGTGTGGGCGGGGTCCTGTATCTCATTACTAGCTAAGTGTGGATGGAGTTCCATATCTCATTATTAGCAGAGTAGGGGCGGGACCCATGATAGGCGAGGCCTTAAGACGAGAATAAATAGTTCTTATGATTCTTTATGTGCTAGCACAATTATGTTGTTGTATGTATGTGTATAATGGGTGGGCCCAAGAGACATGTGGGGCCTAGAAAGAAACAAATATGTATACCAAGCGGTGCTCGATGCCAGGCGGGGCCTGATGTCGGACACTGTCTGATGCCGGGCGGGGCCCAAGGAAGAGGCGGGGGCCTAGTCTATGTGATTATGTGATTATGTGTATGGTATGTGGTAGCTTGGGGAGACTCATTAAGCTTCGTGTTTATAGTTTATAGTTTTGGTTTCAGGTACTTCCAGTAGTAATGGGAAGAGCTCGGGATGACTGCAGTGCACACACCATTTGTTCAGCCTAGGATGTTTATACTCTAATATATTTGATACATGTTATGATATTTTTGAGATTCACGACTTATGGTTTTTATATGATGAATGATATTTATGGTTTTATTAATGATTTAAAATGAAAATTTTGGACTGTATTTTTTGGATGTTTCAAGTTGGTAAGAAAGCCTTGGTTTGAGGGATTCGGGCACACTCTCGGGTGTTTCTGAAATCAAACTAAGGATTTGATATGAAAATTTTCAAAAGAAAATCATTTTTTATAAAAAAAGAACTTTGAAAAGAGAAAAGAATTTTGAAAAGAGAAAAGGGTGTGGTGCATGCAATCAGTTGAGCTCAAGTAAGTATTCCCAAATTACCCATACAAGTTATGTTATAATATGTTTATGAGAATTGCATGCTAGATTAGAGATAAGGATCTAGGACAGATGCATTTGTATGCTTATATGAGCTTGTAGATTTTCATGCTAGAATTGATCAGCCAGTGGTAGGGTAGTCTGTTTAAATTATGCCTAATTGTATGAGTTTATAAATTTCATGCTAGTACAGATTCCTGATTAGAGGAAAGAATGGTTTGATTGTGTTATGTTGGTTAGATTTTCCAATGTCTGAATGCTCCTTGCTTTGTGCTTTGTGGGACTCCTGGCGCGGTGGGTTAGTTACTAAGTGAATATGCTAAGTCACATGGGGCACAGGCCGGATAATCTCAAAGTGATAGACTTGACCCTATAGCGCAACTCTTGTCTGAGTCTAACCGTTATAGGGATGAGTCTTTTACTCGAAGGATTATCTGATCTTTGTTGCATGTGGCTATATTCATGAGGTAACAAGTTGACATTGATGGGAAATCCTTCAGTAGCTGAGGACTGGGTGGGCGGAGATTTTTCTAGGGAAAGCCTAGTATGAGATTAGTGTTGGGAGTGGTAGTAGTGAAAAGGGACTTGGTGGAGTCGAGGCAATCCTTGAGGAAAGTACAGATAGATTTGGAAGGTACTATGGGCCTGTACTACTGAAAGCAAAGTATCCATACTCGAGTCAACAAGGACTGAGATAAAACCAGGAAACTTGTACTGTATGCGTGGTCCCTCAATAGTGATGAGTATTCTTACGGTTGTTATGTTATGTTGTAGTATGGTGACGCTACATACTAGACTATTTGGCGTTTAGGCACCGGTGAGGGATCAGGCCCGGGCTCTGGAGCCGGGCAGCTCGATGAGCAGATGAGAGAGTTTATATCAACTAAGATTACGCGTAGTATTATGGACCAAACTCCTGTGATCTTTACTGTCAAAGAGGGAATTTTGGAGATTTTGGATGAGAGTGATGGGTTTTGAGCATCACAACAATCCTATGGTGCACATGCAAACCCTAAAGCTTTGGATCTAGTTTTTTCTATTTATACATGCAATAATCATCAAAAGACTGTAAACCCTAATCTAGCATACTTTGAATCGAAAATCATAACTAAAACAAAGTTAGTATGTTACCTTTCATTTGTAGCTTGATCTTTAACATTTGAGAGCTTTAGTATCACAAGTGTAATACCTCTAATCGATTACAAACACCAAGAAGCAAGTTGGAGAATATGAGAGAGTGAGAGAGAGAGAGAGAGAGAGAGAGAGAGGAGGAGGAGGAGGAGGAGGAGGAGGCTCAAAATCGGCTCCAAGATCCTTTTAGGGTTTCATGTAGCTGAAAATATGATGCCAAGGGGGTCCTTATATAGCTGAAGAATTAGGGTTTCAGTCAAAGACCTACTTCGGTTTCTTAGACTCTAAGCGATCCATAAGATCCTTCCATAATCCTTATCATGGAAAAAATCCTTATGGGCTACCCATAAGATTTCGTCCACCTTATCCATAGGGATCCTCATCCCATTTAGCAATTATCATATAATTACAATATCAGTCCCCTTAATTTAATTAATCTCTTTTGACCACAAAATTAATTCTAAATTAATTATTGATCAATATTAATTAACTAATATTATTTCTCTTTTAATATATTATTCACATAATATATTAATAAATCATAATCAACCTCTTTCTCCATAATTCATCCAATCAAGTTACTTTGGTGAAGGTAACCCAAAAGGACCATGCTACTATCGGGTCAAGTACATACCAAATATAGTTATGGGTTTAGACACCTAATCCAACAGTCTCCCACTTGGATAAGTCTAATAACTATAAATGCAAGTACGATTTCAAAATCCGATTAGCAATCGTAGCTCTCAAAAGTCACTATCGAACTCTAACACGTCCTTTAGATAAGGGATCTTATAGTCCTCCGTTCTCAAGATATCATGCAGACAAATACATGGAAAATAGTCATACTTACTGTCCAACAGTTTATTTCCCGATTTCTGATTTGTCTGGCATATAACTTAATTAAACACATCAATTTAGTCTTGACTAGGCCCGACACATAAGTCAAACCAAATCATCGAGGGGCCCAAGATATCGCTTTTAACCTCTTAGGATAAAAGGAACAGATAAACTTTGACTTATATGCTTGTAATATTTACTCATCAAATCATACAGAACAATACGTTTTATAACATTAAGTAACTGATGCGTTTACACATTATCAATGCACAACCAACTTGTAAACAACAACTTATATTTCTAGGTTTAAAGACTATATGATATTATTGTCTCACAATCACTCGTGATTAAATTCCATGAAGTGATTCATGTGAGCACGGGTTTAATCCAATACTTAAATCTTATTTTAGGAGCACTCATGAATGTTGCAACAAACCTTTGTTATGTCTAAACGCTTAGACAATCTACAAGCCAATTCATGACAGACTTCTTTCACACTTACTTCCAATGTATGATCGAATGTGGATAATTTAAATAATCTTATTATTTAGGAAGTCAAAACATGCAAAGTGAAACAATAGTAAATAACTAACACAAGACAGTAACTTTACTTATAAATAAAACACCTTTATTTAATCATCAAATGTAAGTTACATTTTATCTATTACAAGTTTCTACAAGCTATCTAATCACTAAAACTAATATCATCCTTCAGCATGATCCTCCTAGCATGCAGTAAGTGCTTAACCCTACTCAGTCTCTTCGTAAGGGGATCTATTGCGTTCTCCTCTAACGATACCCTTTTCACTACGAGGAGTCCCTCTTCTACCTGATGTCTAATAAAGTGATATGTTCTGTCGATGTGCCTGGATCTACCATGATCCTCGGTACCTTGGTTAAGGCGACCGCACCCTCGTTGTCAAAAAAAATTATATAGGATCATTTATGGCCGGTACAACTCCAAGGTCTCCGATGAAGTTCTTTAGCCATATCGCCTCCTTACATGCTTCGCTCGCTGCTATGTACTCTGATTCGAATGTTGAATCAACTACGATCTCCTGCTTATAACTTTTCCAGGTATTGCTCCTCAATTTAGGGTAATGACACAACCCAACCGAGAGCGGAAATTATCTCAGTCAGTCTGAGAACTGGAATTACTATACCCTCGCACTCTCAAGTCATCACTCCCATCAAGGATAAGAACTCATTCCTTAGTCCTCCGCAGGTACCTAAGAATGTTCTTCACCACAGTCCAATGAGCTCTACCAGGGTTCCCTTGATATCTACTAACCATGCTCAAAGCGAACGCCACATCACGGAGAGTACACATCATAACATACATGATCGAGCCAACAGTGGAAGCAAAAGGTACTCGACTCATTTCTAATATCTCAGCTTCGGTACTCAAGCTTTGAGTCTTACTCAACTTGGTATTGCTTTGGGTTGGTAACTCCCTTTTCTTGGAATTCTCCATGCTGAAACGTTTCAACACTTTATCTAAGTAAGTACTTTAACTAAGTCCTGTTAGTTTCTTACTCGTATTTCTTATTATCCTTATCCCTAGAATATAATCAGCTTCTCTAAGGTCCTTCATAGTGAAGCACTTCCCAAGCCAAGACTTAACCTCCTACAAAGTTGAGACGTTTCCTATGAGAAGTATGTCATCCACATACAAAACGAGAAAGCTAACTATACTCCCACTGGCTTTGACATATACACATGACTTATCCTTGTTTCTTGAAAAACCAAACTCTTTGACTTTCTCATCGAAACAAAGATTCCATCTGCGAGATGCTTGCTTCAATCCATAGATGGATTTCTCAAGCTTACATTCTCTATGAAGGTACTTTGCATCGACAAAACCCTCTGGCTGACACTTGTAAACATCTTAAGCCAACTTCCCATTATGGAAAGTGGTTTTGACATCCATCTGCCATATTTCATAATCATGAAATGCAACTATGGATAACATAACCCTTATAGATTTAATCTTCGCTACTGGTGAGAAAGTCTCATCATAGTCAACTTCGGGAGTTTGAGTAAAGCCCTTCGCAACCAATCGCGTCTTATATGTGTGTACTTTCCCATCCATGTTGGTCTTCTTCTTGAAGATCCACTTGCACCCGACCATCTTACGACCTGGTACATTGTCAATCAAGTTCCAAACTTGATTGTCATACATGGACTGAATCTCGCTGTCCATAGCCTCTTTCAATTTTGCAGACTTTGGTCCTGCCATGGCTTCCTTGTAGTTGATAGGTTCATGCAAATTTATTAGTGTACTATCACTAATAAATGTATCAGACTTTGAAATTATATGGAAACCATATAATACGGGTAGAACACTAACTCTACTAGAACGTATGAGAGGTAAGGACTCGTCAATCGATTCAATAGTAGTTTCCTCCTCGGGTTAAGCGCTAGTGTTATAGGTTCCTTCATCGTTTGATTCTTGAAGCTCTTCAATATCAATTTGCCTCACACTGTCCTCTTGGAATATTATTTCTCTCTCTCTCTCTCTCTTTCTCTCTCGTAAAACCCCTCTCCTTGCAACGAAGACAACATTGTCACTCGGTCTATAGAAGAGATATCCAAAGGACTTCTGTGGATAGCCGATGAAAATACACTACTTGCTACGAGGTTCAAGTTTGCAGTGAGTCTCTCATCTTATGAAAGCCTCGCAATCCCAAACCTTAATATGTGCTAATATGGGAACCTTCCCTGTCCACATATCATGAGGTATTTTGGCAACCTTCTTAGTTGGGACTAGATTAAGGATATGGGCGGCAGTCTATATTGCATACCCTAGAATGAGATAGGTAATGAAGCTCGACTCATCATGGAATGAACCATGTCCAACAAGGTTCGATTGCGCCTCTCAACTATACCATTTAATTGCGGTGTCCTAGGTGGTGTCAGTTGTGAAACAATTCCACATTCTTTGAGATAGTCATGGAACTTGATACTAAGATACTCACCACCTCGATCGGATTAGAGCATCTTTATCTTCCTACCTAGCCGATTCTCCACTTCTTTCTTAAACTCTTTGAACTTTTCAAAGGTTTCTGACTTATGCTTGATTAAGTAGATATACCCATATTTGTTATAATCATCGGTAAAAGTCACATAGAAGCGATTTGCATCCCTTGCGGTGGATCTAAAGGGCCCACATACATCCGTATGTATAAGATCCAATAAACCCTCACCCCTTTCACAAGTACCAGTGAAGGGTAACTTGGTCATATTTCCAAGTAAACAAGCCACGTACGTGTCATCGTCCCTAAGGTTGAATACTCCAACACTCCATTCTTTTGGAGTTGGGCTATGTGCTTCTTGTTGACATGTCTAAGACGACAATGCGACAAGCATGCTTTGTCCAAACCATTGGACGAATCGATATGCAATACATTATTTCTTAAGTTGTTTACAACCATCACAGTTTCATATATACCATTACAAGGTAATGCTTCAAAATAGAAAGTACCATTCAAGAAAGAGTTAATAGAACCAATTGTTGGATTAGGTGTCTAAGCCCATAACTATTTTTGGTATGTACTTGATTTGATTATGAGCATGGTCCTTTTGGGTTGCCTTCACTCATGCAACTTGATAGGATCACAATAGGAGAGAGAGTAGAATTTATTATATGAATAATAAATTAGTCCTTGTGGGTTGCCTTCACCCATAAGATTTTGTCCATGGGTTCTAAGGAAGGAGCTCATAGGTTGTTTGTTGCCTAAGTTAGGTATTAGGGTTTCCAGCTGAATACCCTAGCAACCACAACTATATATAGGATCCTATACAAGGGATTTTCGGCCTAAGCATCCAAGAAAGAAACCCTAGCCGAAATCCTTCTCTCCTAAGTCATCCTCCTTACATTGGGTGTTTGTGAATCCATTAGAGGTGAAACACTTGGGGCACTAGGCTTTCAGAAGTCAAGATCAAGAAGTATTAAACTTGTTATTGCTACATAACAAGAGAGGTAAAGATTCTAACCCTAATCATATGTTATTTTCGATATATGTATGCTAGTCATAGGGTTATTGCTTTGGTGTTCATAGTTGTATATTCTAATTAGAAAAACCTATATCCAAAGTAATTAGGGTTACATGTACACCATAGGAATGATGTTATGCTCATAACCCAACAGTGGTATCAGAGCCTAGGTCGCTTTTCTATTGAATAGATGCAAAAGTGAACTGCCAAAGGATCAAAAAGTTAAAATCTTTGTTGTTTGACAGGTCTACTCGATGAGTCCATGTATGGACTCGACGAGTTGCATGAACACGACAAGTTCCATAGTGGACTCGACGAGTCTAGTGATCTGATGTCGGGATTTTCGATTTTTTGGCCAGTTTTTTTATTAGGATAATTACCAAAACTCGTTTTTCTTGCCTAAAATCGATTTTTATGATTGGTATAAGATATCCGTATCAGAATTGGTGGATTTCATTAAATATAGATAATATAGGATTATTTTGATTCAAATATTTAACATAGTAATTTTGAAAAATTTTTAAATTACATCCTTTAAGTTTTATAGTTTAAAACTTGAAATTAAAAGTTTTAGTTTTTGAAATTTAAATAATTAAACCCTAATATTTTGAAAAGTTTCTAAATTTATCCTCATGTTTTGGAATTTAAAATATAATTGAAAGGTATTAATCTTGAAATATTAAATTCTAAAACCCTAATATTTTGAATATTTCAAATTACACCCATATGGATTTTATTAAATTAATTAAGTGTTTATTTAAAAGGGAGAATTAATAAATCCATAATAATATGGATTAAATTTAATCAAATTAAAAGTCTAATTTATAGTTTAAACCACCTAGTATTTTAAAAATGTAAAATACACCCTTATACTATATAAAATTAAAAGTCAAATATATTATATATGCATAAGTAAAAGTCAATCTTACCATTAGTAGGTCTCATTCACGAAGCTGGTCTATAAGAGGTGTTTAAGGAAGCAGCCTGTAAAATGACCGCCATTGGGTATCCACTCTTACCCACTGCACCCCTGACTAGTGGAGGGTCGTTAGCCGAATGGGTAGGATAGGACAAAAACTTCCATTAAAAGTATAATGAAATACGAAGTAACCTAACACTTTTATAAATTCCCAAATCTTAGTTACTTTAGGAAAAATGTGAATTTGGTGCTAATCCATGAAATTACACATTGCACCTTATTGGTCGTTAGTGGAGCGTGTGTAGTTAACCGGAACACTAGTATGGGATCAATGAAGGATGGAAATGGGTAGCTCGTAAATTATCGTAGATCAATGGAGCGTGTGTGGTTAACCAGCACATTGATTAGGTGATAAACGTCTTCGAGAGTACCAAGCTAATTTGCATGGTTATTCAGACCTTGTTTGTGATCCTTGGTATCCTAGTCACAAACTTGAAGGGCCTAATCGAGACTAAACATGTCATTGAAAAGTTCAATGAATCTAAAAAGTATAGGAATTTCAATTCATTTAAAACTTAATATTCTTTTTCGTTTTTCATGGTGGAATTGGTAAATCGTCATTTACCTACCGATAAATAGTTTGCAATTGGATTACGACATCCCTCTTCCGAAATGTAAATTATTATGTTGGGTCCTAGTCTTAATATTTCATTTGGGTGTTATGTTAAGGACTTAAATCAACTAACTTGAATTTCTCCCTTTTGTAGATGTCAAATTCTAACAACTATGGTCTTCCCGAATCCTTTGGAAAAAACTTTCCACATGAAGATGATGTTCCACGATTGGATCACAGAAACAGAAATCGTTCTTCACTTACTCAACCTCCTCCAATAATTCTCCCTGACCCACATGTTCTAAGACTTTAAAAGTTCAAGGTTACTCAAGCCCTATTTGCAAGAAAACATGAATATGGAAGGTTTGTGTGTGCACACGTCTTGGAGATGAAGTCACACATTGACAAGCTGGGAATGTTCGGTGTCGATGTCTTAAGGAAGTTGGTTGTTGACTTGGTTCTTCAATCACTTCCTGACTCATATAGTGAGTTCATTAAAGCTTACTATATGATAGACTACGACGTGACCCTCATTGATCTTACTTATTTGCTTATTGTTGATGAATCATCAATAATTTGGCACACTGGCCAAGCAAATTTGACTGGTAGATCAACCTCCCAAACTTCCATGGACATTGACAATGGCAACATTGGAAGTCCAGAAAAACTTATTCTTCCAAATAGAAAGGGATTGGCCAAGGTCAAACCATTTGACCGGATGGTAAAGAGAAAGGTTGAATCTAAGATTGTCCCATGTGTCGTTCCAAAAGAGTCCGTTTGTTTCTATTGTCAAGAGAAAAGGCATTGGTTGCGAAGCTGTCATATCTACCTGAAGGATCGCAAGGATGGGAGAGTCTAGATGTAGGACTCTGGTTTAGGTAAAAGCCACTATCTAACTCTATTAAGTTTCTATTTGTAGATTCTTAATACATGATGTGATAAAATTGCATATTGATGTTTTGTAGGATCGAAGAAAAGAAAGGAAGCTTAAAGGAAAAGTATGTGGAATCTGATCACGAAGAGATGAATTTCGATTGCATGGTTCGATGATCGGATTGTTGAGCTGTTGCAAAGGAGTTATGTTAGATTTCTTAGGAAGATTTAGTAACATAGTTTTCATTTGTAATTGCGTTGTAAGGACAGGGTTTTCGCACTTTTATAAATAAAGAAAATTTGATTTTTTGTCTTGCAATGACATTTGTGAAAATTGGTGTTTGTATATTTCTATTGTTAGCAATATTGCAAATGGATGTGATTCTTAGTTATGTTATTTGTGGTAGTGTCGAAAATTTACTAAATAAGGAATGATTCTTATCACCCAAGTTTTAATTGGATAGAAACTTGGAATCATGCAACTGGTATTGTATGATGTATGAGAACCTTCGAATTTGGGAAATTAAGACTAATTCCTTGTCCATATATAAATGCGAGTCAAGTGAAGGACTAGGGAATCTAGTACACATTGTTGTGCACTAGTCAGGTCCACCACAAAGAACGATGAGACTATTCATCATGATTTACTAAAGGTATAGTAGACATGGTTATGCTTATATGATTAAGTATAAATCTAATACCTTGAAAAGTTTCAATGTATATCAGAGCGAATAAGAAGAATCAATTAGGCAGAAAGATAAAAGTTTCTCCAAATTGAAAGGAAAGGAGAGTACTTATGTATCGTGCTTTATGATCATCTTAATGAATATGAAACCATATCACAGTTGATCCTCTAAGGACACCTTAGTACATTTTTATGGCTAAGAATAGGAATCTGGAATTGTTGAAATGGTTAAATCATAAGGATGAGTCGTACTTCATTCCAAAATCGAGTCTTAGAGTTATACTCTAAGATTGTGTTTTGAGTGACATGATCTTAAGAAGGTTTATAACACTCATCAAATATGGAGTAGAAATGTTTCTTACTCTTACGCATTTGAAATTGGTAAGTTGTGATGTCTTGGATAAGATAAAGACCAAGTAAGACCAATTATGTAAAGTGTTTGTCTTGATAGGAACCCACACTATCTCTTGAATATTTTTTGTTAAGGAATGCTTCTTGACAAGAGAATGTTATATGTCAAGAGGTCATTAGGAGTCTTAATGGTCTTGAAAAATTTCAAGAACTAATCAAGAACGAACCTATTGATAATCACCAACACACGACTTGAGGTTTGTAAACTATCGTGTTGATATATTCTTGTTTTTGTACCATTCCAGTTAAGTTAATGATACATGTGAGTTATATGAGTTCTCATTTGAATGCATAAAGGCAATGCACCTTGATCAATGATAGTACATTGATTTTGTAAGGGTGAGCTGATGAACAACTTGGAAGCAATGGTGGGGACTCGTGCTGCTAGGAGGCAAGAAATTAAGATTGAACAAGTTCAGTCCATATGAGTTTGGATTTGTCACAAACATTGTCTTATGATTATGGCAAATTCACATGGAAAGGAACACATACACCATAAAATCTAAGTGACAAGGTTTCTCTCCATTTCATGAAAGTGATTGTGAGGAAGCGCTTTCACCAAGAAGATTTTAAGGAGATAGGAATTGTGATATTTGCATTCTTAAATTCGATTATGATTACGGTATCCCTCTTCATAGTTCGAATTGTGAGAAGTGGCAAATAGTTTGAACATTTAAGACTTATTATTGTAAGTTCTGAAATTGTTTAGACACACTTATGAACTTTCTAATAAAAGGTGTATGATCTTAGATAAAGCTTATCGAAGCATCTTGTATTAGAAATCTGAACTTTGGTAAAGACGTTAATAAGTATTGATTTCTAGAAAGTCCTGCTGATTTCTGAATACATGGTAAAGCTAGTGGGAGCATAAGTGTTATGCTAGTAAAAATATAATCATCATGTTAGTGGGAGCATGCTTATTATGTTGAGTGTTGCGAGCTAGCAATATTAATTATAGAAAACAAAAGTTTCAATTCGCAAAGTTGCAGAGGTTGAAAAGTTGTTTTTTTCTATAATTAAGGGAGAGGAACTTATGCCTCATTTCAAATCTAAAAGACTAGATCGAGAAATTTTAATCAAATTTAGTCAAAGGACATATATGAATGTTATGTTGAAAAGGTTCAACATAAGGAAATACTATATGACAATATTATAGCAGGATACTGCTAAAGTATCATGTCTTTATGTAAGACATTATGTATCGTATCCCATATACTTCGGGTATAGGATCATTTACATATGTTGTAATATTCGTCCGTTCTATCTATTCCAAATGCTTAGGGCGTTAAGAGGGAAAAGGAAAAGAATCGAATATGACCAAAGTAAGTTAAACAATTGTCAAGTACAATCTAAGGTTCGCCAAGGATTGGTCACTTGTGGGCAATTGGAAGTATAGTAATGGATGGACCATATTGACATTATTATGAATAGATAGGATTCTATTAAGAATGAGTTGTCATATGGAAAATATGGAAATGTTTCCATAATAGGAGTTGGATATTAAGAATCTATGTGGATTAGAAACTTTTATCCAAGAAGAATGTTCAAAGGAATGTACTTTGAATGTGAGACTTCATATCTATGGAGTTGTCTTGTAACAATCTCTAATAGAGCACTTTGTAATTTCATTGGCAAAGTCTTGGTAACTTTGGTGTTATGACATTATGAAAGGATCATTGCATAAAATGTTAGAATCTAACACATTCTAATAGTGGCAATAATTTAGTATTCTTACACTTGTGATAAGGATTAGGAATTGTGAAATAAGCATCATTGGAAATGTGTACAATTGATCTATTTCACAAAGTAAGGACCATAGGTAAAAATAGTGTGCATGTTTGGAGCATAGGATAACTATTGTTTTCAATTCAATTATTAAGTTGATTATCCGAAACATTATACAATGAATAATGTGTAATCAATATGGTGACTAAATAATAAGTGTTTTATTTATACTCAAGAGTTTGAGGACATATTAGATTCGATTATTCTTGTGTTTCATTTAACATGTTTTGACCTCCTGAATAACTAGGTTATTCAAACATCCATAGTTAATCATACTTTGGAAGTAGGTAATAAGGTAAGATTGTCATGAATCCGACTATAGATTGTCTAAAGCGTTTAGACATAGAAAAAGTCTAGTGCAATGGTCATGAGTGCTCCTGAAATAAAATTTGAGTATTGGATTAAATCTACGCTCACGAGAATCACTTCATGGATTTTATCACGAGTGATTGTGAGACGATAATACCTTATATTCTTGAAACAGAGTATGTAAACACATCAGTAACTTGATGTTATAAAATGTATTGTTGTGTGTAATTTGATGAGTAAATAGTGCAAGCATATGAGTCAAAGTTTATCCGTTCCTTTTACCAAATATAGGATAAAAGCGATATATGTGGGCCCCTCGATGATTTAGTGATGACACCCTACAGCGCTTGGCCAAGCCTGGATTGATTTTATTTGTTCAATTAGTCAGTCGTCTTAAATCGAGAAACAACATATAGATAAAGAGAATGATTATAATCCGTGTCTTATGTCTATATGATATCTTGATAATGGAGGAATATATGATCCTTTATCTTAAGGATGTGTTGCTGATAAGATCAGAGTTCGATAGCGGCTTTTGAAAGCTACGATTGCTAATCAGATTCCGAAGTCATACTTGCAATAATAGTTATTAGACTTATCCAAGTGGGACACTGTTGGATTAAGTGTCTAAGCCTATAACTATTTTTTGTATGTACTTGATTTGATTATGAGCATGGTCCTTTTGGGTTGCCTTCACTCATGCAACTTGATAGGATGACAAGAGGAGAGATAGTAGAATTTATTATATGAATAATAAATTAGTACTTAAAATGGTTTTATTAATATATTACAAGATTAATATATTATTTGAAAGTCATATTATTAATTAGTAATTAATCAAAAATTAATCAAGCATTAATTTTAAGATTAAAAGAGACTGATTAATAATTGAGGGTCTGTTATGCAAATCATTAATAGTTACATAAATGGGCTGATGAACTCCATAGAGTGGAGTGGACAAAATTTATCGAGAAGCCCATAAGATTTCGTCCATGGGCTCTAAGGAAGGAGTTCATGGGCTGCTTGTTGCCTAAGTTAGGTAATAGGTTTTCCACCTAAAACCCTAGTAGCCACAACTATATATAGGACCATATACAAGGCATTTTTGCCCTACGCATCCAAGAAAGAAACCCATGCCAAAATCCTTCTCTCCTAAGTCATCCTCCTTGCATTGGGTGTTTGTGACTCCATTAGAGGTGCAACACTTAGGGCACTGGGCTTTCAGAAGTCAAGATCAAGAAGGATTAAACTTGTTATTGCTACATAACAAGAGAGGTAAAGATTCTAACCCTAATCATATGTGATTTTCGATATATGTATGCTAGTCATAGGGTTATTGCTTTGGTGTTCTTAGGTGTATGTTGTAATTATAAAAAACCTAGATCCAAAGTAATTAGAGTTTCATGTACACCATAGGAATGATGTTATTCTCATAACCCAACACTAATTTCATTGTTAAACGAAAATCTAAAACCTTGTTTATAAGAACCATGAAAGGAAATAATGTTTCGTGTCATTTTTTACGAATAACAACAATTATTCAACTCTAAACCTAACCCACTACTAAGCACTATAGAGTAAACTCCAATCTTGGTGATAGGCAACACTTTCCGATTCCCCATGATCAAGTTCATCTTCCCATACTCCGCATCCCTACTTTTTCTTATACCCTGTAAATCAGAACAAATGTGAAAACCACATCCTGTATCAAGGAACCAAGAAATAGCATGTGATGAGTTATTAGATTGAATAGTATAAATACCTGCGAAGGTGGATTTATCTTCCCATCCTTGATGTCTTGCAAATACTTCGGGCAGCTTCATTTCCAATGCCCTTTGTCGTGGCAGTGGAAGCACTATGCATCCCTTGGGTTAGAAGAGGGAGCAGTAGGACCACCTTTGGTTCCACTAGAAGAGGTTTCATCATGGGACTTTCCCTTGTGGCTCTTAGAAGGAGCCTTCCTCTTCTTTCCTTTCCTTTCCCAATAGCCAAGACAGGGGCAAAAGTAGTAGGAGTTGGTGCAATAGATTTGCCTTTTAGACTACTCTCAGTAGTCCTTAGCAAGCCTTGAAGCTGTCTCAGTTTGACCTCCTCCTTGTTCATATGATAGGTCATACGAAACTGGTCATAACAAGGAGGCAACAAGTGTTGAATGATATCTATGGCCAGCTCCTCATCGAAGTTGACATTCAACTTCAGTAAGCGGTCCACAAACCTTTGTATTTTCTGCAAGTGGGTCGTGATGGACTCTCCATCCTTCATTGTGGTAGTGATCATCGCAACGATGATCTCACACCTTTTCCTGCCTAGCACTTTGATGGTACCTCTCCACCAAATCTTGGTGCTTCTCGAATGGATAGTGTCCTCATAGGACTTTTGGAGTTCAGCAGCCATTGTTGCGAGCATGATGCAATGAACCTTCATAGCATCTCTCTCATGAGTTTCGTACAACAACTTTCTCGGGAGTAGTAGTGTTGTGATCAATTTCCTTCAGCTCCTTGTTGATTACATACTCTTTGTCCTCGTAATGGGTGACCATGGGAATGTTGCGAATCCAATCATTAAAATTGGATCCATCGAAGATCACCCTCCCACACAAGTTCATGAGTGAGAATGAGCCATAAGGGTTTGAGCCAGAAGCGTTGTTGTTTGAAGTAGACATCTAAAAAAGAAAAGAGACAAAGTTTAGATTAGATAAGAATCCCTAATTTAACACCCAAATGAAAAATTAGGGCTATGACCCAACACAATTATTTACAATTCAGAAGAGGGATGTATTAATATAATTGCAAATAATTTGAAGGTAGGAAAATGAACATTTACCCTTTTCCACCATGAAAAACGAAAAAAAATATTAAGTTTTAAATGAATTGAAAATTTTAGATTCACTGAACTTTTCAATGACATGTTTAAAGCTCGATTATGCTCTTTAAGTTTGTGATTGGGATACCAAAGATCACAAACAAGGTGTGAATAACCATGCAAAAATGCTTGGTACTCTCGATGTCATTTACCACTTAATCAATGTGATGATTATCCACACATGCTCCATTGATCTATGATAGACATCGAGCTACCATTTGCCACCTTTGCTAGTCCCAAATTAGTGTGTCGGTTAACCACACACGCTCCACTATTGACTTGGAAAGGTGCAAAGTGCAATTTCATGGAATAACATACATTTTCACACTTTTACTAAAGTAACTATGTGACATCCCCATTTTCACGGCCAGAAAAGACCGATTTTGTTTATGTTTTATAAAAATCAGAGTACATCTTTTAATAAAAATGTTGTGGAATTTGTTCCCAGTAAAACATGATAAATACGTTATCAAAGCATTTCCGAAGAAAAGTATTTTTATTCATTTTAAAACATTTGGGATGTCATCGTAAATACAGAAACATAAGCATAAATAGAACTTACATTCATTATCACTAGCGATTTATATCTCCTTAATCTCTCAGTGTAATGTGACTTCATATCAACACCTGTGACATAAATAAATTGAGTGGGTCGGGTTGGGAAACCTGGTGAGTACATAGGGTCTTCAACCCACAATAAATAAGTTTATTAACTTTATCAAACCAAACAAACCCGATTACCCGTTCCCGTTATCCTCACTTTACGTCCCTAAAACATCTAACACAATGGACCTAGTCTAAGGGAATTTCATCGGTGTGACAACACATGCTTTGGGGGTTCCTCAGAAATTCATGTAAAATAAAGCAACCATGTGGGGGATGGAGTACTGCTGGTGAGCACACAGTTCAAATAAACA
Source organism: Lactuca saligna (assembly GCF_052625555.1). Taxonomy (NCBI): domain Eukaryota; kingdom Viridiplantae; phylum Streptophyta; class Magnoliopsida; order Asterales; family Asteraceae; genus Lactuca; species Lactuca saligna. Next base: position 129,189,467 of record NC_136422.1, read on the forward strand.
CCTACAGGTTGCGAGCCTGCTAGAGTTCCACTGGACTGTCTAGAATAGTTCGTGGTCGTCATCTATACTCCGCTAGATGATTGGATCATCAATAACATCTATAACGAGGCCTCTCATTATTTTATTTTGTCAAATAGAAACTATTACATCTACCCATGTTTTACCTAACACATTTTGAAGATATAAAATACATATACAATTTAAATCATTTAAGACATGTATAAAAATTTTCATCCAGCATAGATAGCAAGTATACAGATAATATGCATACACTGCACGTAATTTATATAAAACACTTCATATCTATGTGTAAGCTGAAAGTAACTATGCACTCACTTGATAAGGTGGTGACTCGGTACTCGGACAACGCTTCGTTTACTTTAAAATAATTTCCTTCGACGAAACCTAGTATTATTACCACTAGAGTTTAGTATATTATTGGTCGAGACTAATTAATAGTCTAGCTATTATTACTATTATATAAGCATTAAACAATACTTATGTAATCCATAATAATAGTCAAAGTACTTATTATAACTTCCTAATAACGTTACTATAATTAAATAAAAGTTATATATTAAAAATAACGTAGGCGTAGCTCACTTACAGCGGGTTTTATAGAAAACCGGGCTTTGCTTGGAGCAGCGTTCCCGAGCTGAAAAGCTCTTCTTCTCGGAGACGTCGAGCACTCCGGGGCTTCCGCCTCGTGCTAGGGAGGTTCCTAAGGCTTTTCGGGGGGTTTCGGGGCTAGAGAGAGGTTCTAGAGAGAGAGTAAATAGAAGAAAGAATGGAAAAGGTGTGAAGAAAATGAGGGTTAGAGAGGTTCTATTTATAGGGTGAAAAATGACTGAACTTGGTACCACATGTCACCATCTAGTGGAAAGACTTGGGGAGAAAGCAATGACCAAGATTGTGCCACATCACCCATTTTCGCACAGCAAACTTCCGACTTCTAAAATTCGTAACTTTAACATACGACCTCCGTTTTTGACATTCGTTATATCCACACATAGGTAAAAATAAGATCTACAACTTTCATTTTGACTCCTTCGGCTAATTCTCGACTGATCTTAAATTTAACAGTACGAGGAGATTATATTGTTAAATGTCCGCGTAAAATTCATAACTTCTACATATGGACTCTGTTTTTGTCTGTTTTTTTACTTCTGAGTTCCTATTAATGAGATCTTCAACTTTCATTTCGGTCGTGTAGGCCAAAAACCGCTCGAACTAAAATTCGAGTTTCGGGTCGTGCACTACTATGCCAAATGTTAGAAAATTCATAATTTCCTCATACGAAGTCAGATTTGGGCGTTCTTTTTATGGACGCTCTCAGTTTAACATATTCTATGACTTTTGTTTAGATTACTAAGGTTAAAAAGTCTTTCATCGTAAATTCACTATTTATGTCTCCCGGTGTCATATCGGTTTTGCCGTAAAATTTCGACATACCATAACTTCTTCGTTATAACTCGGATTTCAATGCTTTTTATATGTACGGAAACCTTGAGACGTATTCTACAAATTAGTTAAGATTATTTATTCTAAATAATATTTTGTCAAAAAGTCATTTTCGACCCCTATTATCTCTAAATTGACTAGTCCGGATATGCGGGCGTTACAAACTAAGATTGGGAATTTTATAAAACATTTAGTTACTTTATATAATCATAATACTTATTAATGAGGAATTAATTATCCTATCTTACCCGTTCGGCTAACGACCCCCCACCAATCAAGGAAGCGATCGGTGAGAGTGGACACTCATTTAACTGCCTTTTTATGGGTAGTTTCCTTATACCCCCTTATAGATTGGCTTCATGAATGAGGCCTACAAACGGTAAGACTAACTCGTGTTATACATATATATATATATATATATATATATATATATATATATATATATATATATATATATATATATATATAATAATTAATCTTTTAATATTCTAATGGTATAATGGTAGAATTTTAAACTTTTAAAACTCCAGGGTTTAGAATTTATATCTTTCAAAATTAACTTTTTTTATTAAAATTTAAATTCCAAAACTTGAGGGAAAATTTTGAAACTTTTCAAAATATATTTTAGATCAAATTTGAAAAATAGTTAAATAATCATATAATTAATATTTATCACAAAATTTGACCTAATCTTTCTTTATGGCAAGGTAATTCAAATAAAAAATCCAAATAATTAATTTTATCATATAAACTTGTAATAATCGTATTAATTGACAAGTATCTTCTAATTTGATTAGGATATCAATTACCATAATAAAAAAATCGGATTTTTTATTTGCAAAATAACATATGGTAATTATCCAAATCAAATTAAGTCAAAAACTCGAAAATGCATTCTGACCCGCTACCACGTCATGGCAGTCTATGTCACGTCGTGGTCATCAGGCAGATGCAAAATCGAAAAACTTTTGCTTTGAACAATTAAGTATAGCATCAAATACAATAGAAAAAACAGCCTAGGCTTTGATACAACTGATGGGTTTTGAGTATAACAACAATCTTATGGTGCACATGCAACCCTAAAGCTTTGGATCTAGTTTTTGCTATTTGTACATGCAATAATCATCCAGAGCCTGTAAAACATAACCTAGCATACTTTGAATCGAAAATCATAACTAAAACAAAGTTAAGATGTTACCTTTCAATTGTAGCTTGATTTTTAACCTTTGAGAGCTTTAGTATCACAAGTGTAATACCTCTAATCGATCACAAACACCAAGAAGCAAGTTGGAGAATATGAGAGAGAGGAGGAGGCTCAAAATCGGCTCTAAGATCCTTCTCGGGTTTCATGTATCCGAAAATATGATGCCAAGGGGGTCCTTATATAGCTGAAGAATTAGGGTTTGAGTCAAAGACCTAATCCCGTTGCTTAGGCTCTAAGCAGCCCATAAGATCCTTCCAGAATCCTTATCATGGACGAAATCCTTATGGGCTACCCATAAGATTTTGTCTACCATTATCTATAGGGATCCTCAGCCCATTTAACAAGTATCATATAATTACAGTCCCTCGATTTAATTAATCTCTTTTGACCACAAAATTAATTCTAAATTAATTCTTGACCAATATAAATTAAACAATTTGATTTCTATTTTAATATATTATTCACATAACATATTAATAAATAATAATCAACCTCTTCATAATTCATCCAGTCAAGTTGCTTTGGTGAAGGCAACCCAAAAGGACCGTGCTACTATCAGGTTAAGTACATACCAAATATAGTTATGGGCTTAGACACCTAATCCAATGTAACACTGTAAATTTTCAAAACAAAAATTTTCATTTAAAATCACTTAATCCTCGTAACACATTTCATAAAAATCTCATTAATTTAATTTACACTTTGCAACTCCACGATTATTCAGTTACAAATCCAGGATCCTCAAAAACATAACTCTTCCACTGGTGTGTACAATCAAGTCGGTGCCTTCACGCGATCCTGAGAAAAACCTGAAACACATAACGTATAAAACGGAAAGCATGAAGCTTAGTGAGTTCCCAAAATAACACATACAACAAATTACTCACTCGAGGCTATACCTTTGTAGGACCTTCTGGTCAATGTGTCTCAGTGTGACCCTCCAGTCCCACAACTCTAGTGGGCCCTCCGGTCCTAACTCTATGGACCTTCCGGTCCTAACTCTGTAACTCTAAATAATATATAGCATAAATCACACAGAAATAATGCAGTATATCACAGTACACAAATAACATATATGATACTCTGTCACACAACTTTGATTACCACTCTAGGTATGTATAGTAAGAAGACTCACCTGACAAGCAGCAAGTAAATAACCTCGTACCCGAATCTCGAGCTAGCCTCCACCTAACATAAGGGATGAATATCTCTAATTAATACCCTTTTACACGACCCTAATAATTGAGGGCTATTCTTTCTCTCTCTAACTCTTGAATTGGGTAAAAGACCATTTTACCCCTCCATGGTCTCCATTATTCATGTTCACCAAACCCCAGAGTCAACAAAAGTCAAACTCGAGTCAACAGCCCATGTTTGACCTAACTCGTCGACTCCACTCACATTCTCTGAAGTCTCGTGAAGGTCCAGCTCAACTCGTCGAGTTGACCTCCAACTCGCCGAGCCATCGCATGATTCATTTCTTCGGGATAAACCCTAACCAACTCGTCGAGTCGGCTCACCGACTCGGTGAGTTCATTCAGACCCAAAGCTTATTCAGACGATTTAAAACAGATCTATCACTCCAAACACTAGATCTGTCATCTCAAGGCTCAATAGTCATGTAAAGCTTCGATATTTACGTTCATGCATGATGTTATTGCTCCAAAAATGCTAATACATGCCCTTTATGAGTGATTAAGCCCAAAAACCCTCTTATGGATGAATAAATTTAGGACACCTAGACATTAAGGACCTCACAAGGTCTAGATTTGAGGTCTAGACTCTTTGATAACTCATGCTACTAAAAAACCCAAACAAAAGATGGAAAAAAAACCCTAAAACTCCATAGATATGAGATCTATCCAAAATAAGAAGAAAGGTGAAGACTTTATACCTTCCTTAGGAGCTCTGGATAGGAAATCACTGGATCCAACAGCCTCACCTCCAGCCCCGTGCTTGATAATCTCATCCTCTTCCTCAAATGATCCATAAGAACCACAATATGAGCTTCTCTCTCACTCTCTAGCTCAAATAGCAATTAGGGTTTGCTCTCAGGGGTGCAGGGTCACTGATGAGGTGGAAATGGGGGCATAAGTTCCTGTATATAGGCCCCAACCCCAGGAAATTAGGGTTTCTCTGCCCAGCATCAAGTCGGCGAGTCTTCTCCTGACTCGTCGAGTCCATTCATTAAATCCCACACGACAACTCGACCCTACTCGTTTAGTTGGACTCCCAACTCGCCGAGTCACTCCATAAACCTCAAGAATTCAACCATATGATAACATACCTAGAGCATCTTGCCGACTTACTTCTCACAACAACTATCTCGGCCCGTTGTGACACACAAGTCACGAAGTTCTCTTTACCCCAAGCAAATACTACAATCCCAACCAAAGATCGACTCACCCCCGACCTCTATCGTCTATTGCTCATTAGTTTCATGCATCTCACGGTACCTCCCGTACCAAAGCATTGACCTACTCAGGTATAAGACATCAAATGAAAAACAATACCCCTTAACATGGAACCCATCTCTGAATCTGGAATCTCATCTCGCCTACCCAACGCACCACCAGAGCCAAACTCAAACCCGACAGTCTTGTCCGCCCTAGAATTGGAACCACTCGTCCCAATGAACCACTCAACTCAAGACCCATGACCCACCACCCCTGAGTAGATCACTTATCCAATTCCTTCTGATTGTGATAAAGACACCTTACTCAGAATATAACGATTCCCGATCATTGAGGAAACCCCAATCCCGCCCTGGTCCGACCACCAGGCTTCTAAAAACTCAAATATTAAGGCTACCTAAGCCTAAAACTCTTATGCATCATGCTCTGACTAGTGTATAATACGGCTCCTCATGGTATCACATGTGACAACCCGAAATTTCCATTCTGAACAAACCATTTGAAGCCAATAGAAGTAGAACAGTTACAGTGAAAACTCAGATTTCGAGTATAAGTTTCGCAGTTTTCAGGATTTTACACTTAAGGAGATATTAGGAGAGTGGATGCACTAGGGTTTTGTGCAACACTGTTATTCCAATACTCTAGGATATTAGAGTTCATTCCGAGAATAGAAATATTTTCTGCCAAAAATCCCAGGACTATATATAGAAAACTGAACCAAATAGTTCATTAGTTGAATTCCAATTAGAGAAAAGCCAAAATATTCTCTCTCACGGATCTTCGGGTTTTTATCCCAAATTGTGAGTAACTCTTTCTAGTAGTGTTAGAAATCTTTAAATGTGTTCATAACATAGATTACATAGCTAAATCATCTGATTTAGGAGTTTACTCCCCAAGGTGTTCTTGGGCGGTAAACTCCCGAAACCAAGCCTAGATTGTCCCCCGTGATTTGTAACTACCTTGGACTTGTATAGGAATGTCTTAGGGACATGAAATCAACCAAGAATCACCCAAGTTTAGGAGTTCACGGCCCAAGAATATCTTAGGCCGTAAACTCCAAAAAGAATGCTCAAATGGTGCTTTTAAGGCACCTAAGGCTTAGACTTGATTTTAGACATGTACCCTAAAGTGTTTAAAGCCTAGAAAACATAAGGAATCACTAGTATTGAGTAGGGATGAAAGTGGGTCCAAACCCGGACCCGATGGACCCAGACCCGGAAAACCCGGAACCGGTTAACGGGATTTTATAGAACCGGAAACCGGACCGGTATATAGGAACCGGTTCCGGTTCGGTTCCGGGTAAAGTGGGTCTAGAACCGGAAAACCCGGAAACATCAAAGTGGGTAGGTTGGAACCGGATAAAGTGGGTTTAGACCCGAAAACCCGAAAAAACCGGAATTTTTGGTAATTACTTACAACTTAGTGGGTTGAACTTTGAAAATTTTCATATTGATATCTCCACTTTGGGGGGCTATAACTTATTGAATACGAAACCACACTTAACAAAATTAGAGTGCAAAATCATGTACAAAGTCTAAAATACACTCTGGAAAAACCCTCATGTCAATCCGAATTTAAACGAATGAGATATACCTGTGTTAATATTTTCACATAATACAAAGTACAAAAACATTTTCAGTTTTGATATCCCGACTTCGGAGGACTGTAAATCATTGAATGTTAAACCAAAAATGACAAAATTATAGTCTAAACTCATGCACAAACTGTAAACTAGAAGTTGAAAAAAAACCACATGTCAATCCGACTTCAAACGAATTAGATATGCATGCTTTAAAACTTTCACCGAATACAAAAAAACTAAAAAACTAAAAACTTTCAGCTTTGGTATCTCAACTTTTGAGGACTGTAAGTCAATGAATATAAAACTAAAAATGAAAAATTTATAGTCTAGAATCATGTACAAACTCTAAACTACATGTTGGAAAAAACCGTATGTCAATTGGAGTTGAAACGAATAAGATATACATCTTGTAAACGTTTCACAAAAAGTGGTTCCGGCCCTAAAAGTGGTTCCGGTTCCAAAAACCGGTTCCGGATTTTAGACCCGGTTTACCCGGACCCAATGGACCCAAAACCCGGATTACCCGGAACCCGGATAAAGCCAATTTTTAAACCCGGAACCGGACCCGGTTCTATATATTCCGGTTCTAACGGGTCCGGTTCCGGTTCGGTTCCGGTTCCGGTCCAGTTTTCCGGTTCTAAATCTCATCCCTAGTATTGAGGATTTTACTCCCCTGGGCCGTAAACTCCAAAACATATGGTCTTTAGACCATAAACTCCCATTAGGGGCATTGCACCCCTTTGTTGCAACCCATTAGCCTCCTAGCACTTGACAAAAGGTGTTTTCCTAGCGTTTAAATGTTTATACTTGTATAATTAGTGTTTTAATCACTAATTATTTATATACATATGTATTCATATGTAATTAGGATCATTGTGTGTGTCTAAAGTCTTCACTTGACACCGAGCACTTGCCCGATCCTTCCTTACGATAACAGTCCGTTCAAGTCCAGTCACTTACTGCAGGTGAGTTCATACCCCTTAACTAATGTTTTAAACTATTTTTAAATTTTTTATGGGGGGGGGGGGGGTACAAGTAGAATCATGCTAGTTATTATATCAATCACATGTGATTAATAAGTAGAATTATGCTAGTTATTACATCAGTCACATGTGATAAATATATAACATTCAAATGATTTGGCTACACATTAGCCGTTTTACCAAACAGTTTCCATCAAATGATTTTTATAAACATTTTATATGTTTTAAAATCCTTATTGCATTGTACATTTTACTCTGTATATTACATTTCAAAATTATGTACAATTGTGTTTCAAACAAATGTTTCCTTATACTTAAACTGTTTTATCAAACCCATGCCTTCAAATTGTTTTATAGATTGACATCAAGTCGATCTTTTCTTAAGATAATAACTATGTTTCAAATGTTTTACAAAACTTATTTATGCTTTTATATTATATATTGCATGCCTTTATATGTATAGTTATATAAGAAATGTTTAAAAGACTTAGGAAGGCTATCCACCCTATTTCCTTTTTGCGCTTGAGATGTGGTCTGGTGGGATATCGGGTACTCGTCCGAAGGTCGTTTAAATATTAATTATATATCATGTGTGAATATATAGTCATAAAAGGCCCTTACAGTTCATCCCATGCCCTTGGGTAGCAAGGGCATACACCCATGTTCATACGTACCAGTTAGGTTACTAGTAAACTACCATATGGGTAGTTTAGGAAGATACTAGAACTATTACTAGAACGCGATATCATACTATGAGTCAGTTCATTCATGAGTCAATACTTACTACTAGAAGAACATATACTATTATACTAGAAAAAGAACATATACAACGATACTAGAACGATTACATTACTATACTTGCTAGATAGAGAGCACGTACACTACAGCTAGAATATTACAGTACGTTACTATACATGCTAGATAGAGAGCATGTACAATACAGCTAGAACATTACAGTACACTACTATACTAATACAAGATCACACTTACATAAGTACAAGTACATGATCACACTTACATGAGTACACTTACATATACTTAGAATAGACGTCACTAGGTGCTATAGCACGAAGTCAGTTCAGGATCTAACTATACTGATGAATGACAACGCAATTGTGATAGTTATATCAAGTATACATGATCATAGTAATGTGGATGCTCACGACTTGTATACATGCAGTGGTCGTGGGTAGGTCCCAAAATCCCTTTGATAGGGGAGCGTATAGTCTGGGATCTAGACATCACATTATACCTTATCCCTCAAATAATCCAGTTGAGTACCGATGTAGTTATTTATATCAAATACTACAGTACTTGGAAGTATTACCCTAGATTTAAGGTAATAGGTACAGTTGTAGTTTGACACTTCACCATAGTACTATTTCTTTTCCCAATACATTCACTTCGTGAATTTTCACACGACGCACAGTAATGTAAAAACTATATTTTGTTAATAATAGTAACACTTGGGAAAATTACACACTTTTACATGACACGAACATTGAGAACAGTTAGGTCTTGGTAGAAGACACCCTTATACAATAGTAGGAATCATAGGGATTCTAGAGTTTTTCAAACGTTTACAGTTGTTTTACAAACATATTCATACTTAAAGTTCACATACAAATTCTTACATACAAATACTTACTTACAAATTAAGACACTAAATACTTATGATCTCACCAGCTTTAAAGCTGATACTCGCTTTCAAAATTACTTGTATCCTCAGGTCAACATAGACAGGTACCGACGCAAGGATTAGGGAAGATGGAGCTCGTTGAAGACTCGTCTTTAATTTTGATTTATGCTTTAGTGTTTATCAAAATTTGACAGAATACACTTGTATAATAATTATATTATTAATGCAATGGATGATGTTGTGCTTGTTTACTACTTTACATTGTTGTGATATTATACATGACGTCCTCCGCCCCAGAACGTTTCCGCCGTTCTTGGTTTTGGGGTGTGACAGATTGGTATCAGAGCATTGTTTATAGTGAATTAAGTATATCAACCCATAAAAGATATACTAACTATAAATACATAAGGGATTAAAAATACTTTGACGAAGAGTTTATACTTTAAATAATAAAATATTTAAGTAAGTATACGTGTTGCATTCATACTAAAACCAGTGTCACTAGGACAATACAAAAGAATTACGATTGTTGGGCAACGCAAGTGGGCTTAGAGACATATGGTCAAAACTGGGAAGATATAGCCTGATCACCTATATTATCCAAGAGTTGACTAGCATGTGCCTAAGTTCAATTGTGTGGTTGCAACAATGCTAAAATCTTACCAACCCTACCACAATGAGAACAATAGAACATAACATTGAAATTTAAATACTATAAGAGTATTTGGTGTTACTATAAGTACGTTATACTTGAGAACTAAAACGGGATCTTCATTACTAAGTTGATAGTTGCTAAGTGTATACACTAAGGCTACATGTAATTAGGATGTTATAGACTTAGAATCTGTGAAAATTTTGCCTTACCCCTATTCTGTGTGAATACGGAGTTAAGGTCACTTATTCGAAGGTCTATCCTGTTTAGATTACACATAGTTGGTATGCACTTCACAAATAGCGATGTAACTAATGAAGGTTTTCTAAATAATTAACTAGATAGTTCGTCTAATAATTATTTTCTTACCCCTAAATTCTCGCCTAGAAAACATAGCTGGACTCCATCCCCTCGGCAACCAGTATCTTCCGAATGAAGTCATAGCTGGTTGGTTTGGAGAAGAACCAGAGAATGATCATCCTTTTCCCCTTGAATGATCACCATGATGAAGACTTTTCGTATGGTGCTAACTCTGAACCAGAGGTTGAGAACCTACCCCGAGAAGCTCCCTTTCCAATTCCTAACCCTCGTCCGGCTTTTCATGGCCCGACCCCTGAGTGGGTGGAATGCTTGGAAACAAGGACCCAAGGACAAGATCAACCCATGCCATTTAATGGCGACCGAAGCTTTTACGACTTGAGCAATGGGGGCTCAGCAGATAGAATCTTGCCAATCTTGGTCCGCAGAGTGGATGAAATGAGATTCGAGGTAGGACAACCCTACATCAGATTACCGAAGTTGTCGCCGATGCGAGAATGCATACCCTCCACACCATTCGTCTAGAAGATGCTCACGAGAGATCAGAGAGAAACCAGGAAACCCTACTGCAAGCATTGGCTGAATCACGAGCCGAAGTCATTGAGCTCCGAGTATGCCAGAGAGTGTACGAAAGACACCTACTTAATGTAGAACGTCAACTGGCTGAACTGAGAGTTCACCATAGGGATAACCGTCGCCAGTAGCAGACGCTTTACTTTATTTTCCTTATAAAAAGAAATCGTGTTTTTCTGTCTATACCCGATGTGGCATTTTCTATGAAATTATCTTGTACCGTAAGTACTTTAGTTAGGTCTTTATGTTGTCAAGAACTATCTTCTCTGTGAATATGATGTAAGACCATTACAAGGTCATTTTCCCGAATCTTTACGTCGTGAATATCAAGATATTGACAGCCGGCTAACTTCTGTGTCATTCTTTATTCAAGTACTCTTATCATACTTTCAATGGGGTCTATCTGAAACATGCTTTAGTCAAGTCATTCGACTATAGTAATTTAGCTCTGGAGACATTTCCAAGTCTCTTTCAGTGGTTGGATCCTGTTATTCACCAACCATCGATACCTCGGCTTGAACGACAAATGTCTTGAGACCAGTGTCCAAACTTACTTTCACTCATCACTAGGACTGCATCATAGGAATGTAGGTCAACCCTTCATAAACACACCTCCACTCAGTACTGGGACTGCATCATAGGGATGTAGGTCAAACTTTCGAGAACATAGTCGTACTCTTTTCATGAACAATCTAAGTACATCAAGGGTCAACCAGAATCGCTCACAAAATCCTTATCTTTCGTGTTACAGAATCATGTCGTCATCCGGAAGCAATCAGTCGAACGACGAAACCTCCTCCTTTCCTATGGACACGGCTACCTTTCAAATAGCAGTTACAGCTGCCATGGTGGCTGCCGTAACCGCGGCCGTTGCGCACCGTAGCGCTATCAGCACAGACAATGCTGCTGATGGGAATGAAGTTTCCAATCGTGGTATCCATCCAGGGAGTCGCCAAACATTAATAGTCACAGGCTCGCAAAGCCGAAAAGCAGAGAACAAGAAACGAAAGCATCAAGCCCGGAAAGAACGCAAGAGATCCCAAAAGCTGGCTATACAACACCAGCAAGTGGAAACCCCTGTCGTTCCCATACCGAACAGGCCATACAAGGGAAAACTCCCGAAGTGTGATAAGTGTAGTTTCCATCATCATGGGGCTTGCCATGAGATGCAATGTTGCAATTGCCGAAACATAGGGCACCATGCTCGTGGCTGTGGAGCACCGACACGACCCATCACTCAAATCCCTTTCATCGGGACTAACCCTACACACAAGATAAGTTATAACGCCGAACGATTTAAGAAGCAATTTTCAAAGTGGAGTAACGAGGAAGGCACTCGTGTCCAAATAACACTGGCTAAACACCGCAATCCCGTCACCAAAGCTAGTACTAGCTAGTCATGCCACCAATGCGGGGAGATAGGGCACTTCAAGAAGGATTTCCCTATAACAAAGAACTCTGGCGTAGATGGAAAAATTATCAGGATCACAGCTGCAGGAGAGCCTGCTCCGGAACCACGTTAATGTAATTTAGGCGTTTCGTTGTAACAGACATATAAACTATCCTAAACTAGTGCAACTAGAGTCCTATCTTTTGTGAGATTCCGTAGGTTTAGGGATGCTCGTGCTGCGTATACTTGTCTTTTGTAGTGTAACATCCGAAAAATACAACCAATTTAAATTTTTCAAAACAACCTGATTTTCATTAAAATGTTTACAAAAAGGTTTTCAATACAAGTCATTAGAGTATTCCCAGAATCACATTGCTACAAAATCATGAGGAGCGGTACGATCGCGCCTTCGCCTTGCCACAGTCTCCTGAAGAACCTGAAAAACATTAAACCACAACTGTAAGCCTGAAAGCTTAGTGAGATACCCCCAAGATACCAACCACTTATACGCCCTTCCAGGCTACGACCTTCCGGTCCAAAACATATAAAACATACATAACATAACAGAACATAGAACAACCATGCATATCGGGTCTACCGTGTGACTGGTCCGCCGTATCGGGCCTTCAGTCCAACGGATCCATCCTCCAGGTCTAGTCATGTCCTTCGAGTCTACAGTGGGGTTGGTCCACCCGCATCGGGCCTTCAACCCACCTGGTCCACTCTCCGAGTCTACAGTGGGATTGGTCCGCCCGCATCGGGCCTTCAACCCACCTGGTCCACTCTCCGAGTCTACAGTGTGACTGGTCCGCCCGCATCGGGCCTTCAGTCGGCCTGGTCCACTCTCCGAGCCTCGACACGTCTGGTCCGCCCTCGTGGGGCCTACAGCCTATCCGGACCGCTCGTTGGGCCTTCGGAACAACCGGTCCGCCCTGGGTATCTTGGCCTACAGCACAAAGCAGGACCCGCCTCAACCCATCTCCAGTCCAAACAATCATGTGCACAAAACGTACATTCATATAACAGTCATAGTCAACAAACCGAGCAAGCAGATCACATAGCGTATCATTACCCTAACCGGGTTACCGACCTACCGGTCACTAGCATAGCATCACTCTGTATATCGGGAAAATTGACCTTAGCAAGGCCTCCTAGCATGTACCATCCTAGCTACCAGGATGCAGACACATCAAACAATAACATAATAACCATAACCGAATCTCAATACAATAAAGGGCCGGCCTTGGTGCCTTAGACCCTGTTGATATAGTGAGGATAACTCACCTCGAAACTGCCGGCTGAAAAGATAAGATCCCGCTGCTCCGAACTCTGGCACGAACTCCTCCACTAAACATCAAAACATACAACTCAATAAATACCCTTAATTACCAAAATACCCCTGGAAGACAACTGGTCAACCTTGGACGAGTCAAAGTCAACCCCTGACTGACCCTACTCGCCGAGTCATCCCGATGACTCGCCGAGTCCTTATGCTCAGAACTTCCCTCAATTAGCGACCCAACTCGCCGAGTCACCCCAAGACTCGTCGAGTCCAACAACTCTGAGTCCACTCGCACCCAACTCACCGAGTCATCCCTTGACTCGCCGATTCATCGACTCAACCAGAAATATTGGGACTTCCTCGACAAGACTCGCCGAGTCCAAATGGACTCGTCGAGTCCAAGGCCATCTTCAACCTACTCGCCGAGTTGTTCTTCCAACTCGTCGAGTCCCAGGCCATCTTCAAGCAACTCGTCGAGTCCACCCATGTGACTCGTCGAGTACCACCGTTCTGAATCCATACAGAAGCATCTCAGGCCATGCAATTGATCCAAAACATAGATCCAACCTCCTACAATCCATCCATCACGTAAAGTGGCAAACTTTACGTGAATCTAACGAGATCTAAGCCATATTCACCTTAAAACCAAGGTTTGGGACATGGTGGCTTCACTAAGCACTCAAACACAGGAACTTTAATGCACTCTAGGCCTTCAATATTCCAGATCTGAGGTAGCAACCTCAGATCTATCCTCCAAACTCCAAAACATTCCAAGACATACTCCCCACAAACCCCAAAATGATGAAACTAGGAATGCACAGCCTAAGGACGAAGATATTACCTCCAAAAGATGCCTCAATAGCAGCCAAACTCGAATCCAAGCAAAGACCTTTGATCCAAGCCACTTCTCCTTCAAGATCTCTTCAAACAACACCTCTCCAAGCTCTAATTTGCTCCACAAATGATCTCTCCACGAATTTAGGGTTTCTGGAACTCAAGGGGGGAATAAGGGAGGCTGTGGAGGGGTATAATGCTCTTTATATAGGGCTTAACCCCGGAAATTAGGGTTTTCTCCATACAGCACCTACTCGCCGAGTCCATCCTTGGGACTCGCCGAGTAGGCCACTAGACACGCGACCATGACCGCGACCTGACTCGTCGAGTCTATCCATGGACTCGCCGAGTCATCCTCTAAAACTTACACTTTTAGCCCTTCAACTCTACTCTTGCGATTCCGGGATGTTACAACTCTCCCCCACTTAAATTAGGCTTCGTCCTCGAAGCATACGTCATCTCATCTTCAAATTACTTCCCACGACGCGCCACTTGACCTTGACCGAACCAAGTCCCTCAAGGTACAACCATAGAACTAGAAGCTCACTTTCTCCTTCCATACGGTGTCCCCACCACCTACTCAAACCGGGCACCAACTGTACCCTCCGATAACCACACTCGACAACCGAGAATTACCCATGATGCCTTACTGCTCCAATTCTCATCTTTCACTTGACTCATATGGCTATAAAGCCACGGACCATCGGATTCCCGATCCGAATTCCACTCTATCCATCCCATGATGACCGAAAGACCCATTCTTCCATTTCGGAGCAACTCCTCCGGGTTCTTCTCTCGCAATCACACACACATGCTGATCTAGCTCTAGCACCCTCAGGTTTGGAAAAACTGATACACTGATGATATCCTCGAACATCCTTCCAGGATGAACCGCTAAAACATAGCCAAAACCCTGATCAGAATCACACTGAGAGTCCAAGACTCTCCCTTTGTATCCCTTCCGAACCGCTCTCCCTGGCTCTACACCGCGGTATTCCCTCCGCGCCCAGAGCAACATATCAAGTCGAATGAGCTTTTATTCCACCGCCGCAACACACTACTCAAAGACCATCGACGGACCACTCCAATCATAACTCTACACTGCCGTTTTCACTTCCGTGAATTCGCACTCCCTTTTCGGAATTCCATTCCTCCCTCTTTCCTTATCAAGGAAACCACTCGTCCGCCCAGTCACCATGACAGGCACCATGGTGCTCATCCCACGCTACATTACCTCTTTAAAGCGTACCCAACATCCATGCATCACCACTACTCTGACTCCCATCACAGGGACTCTCAAGCCCATGCACTACCTTCACTGCTCAAGATTGCTACCCAGGGCCAGAACTCCCAATGTAATCACACTGCAACATACGCAACCCATAATCTCAATCCGATCCAACAATACTCGCAGAGTCTTCAGCATGACTGGACCGCCTCCCCAGGCCTTCAGCCAATCTGGACCACTCTCAGAACCTTCAGCCAATCTGACTGGACCGTTCTCCGAGCCTTCGGTCTAACCGGTACGCCTACCGGCCTACAGTCTATCCGGACCGCTCAACTAGCATTCAACACTCCGAACCATCCCTTTGGGAAATCCTCCCGTGCATACCGTTCTAGCCCTCTAGGGGTTCCGAACTCTATCTACATGCTCGATCCCGGCCTGCTCCCATGCCTTCCTCAATCAACTGCTCTAGGTCTGTATTCCGCCCCGCACGCCTATTACTCACTCGTACGAGCCTTCTCTCGACTAATAGAAATACCGCTGAATTCCCTAAGCAGCTAAACAACCTCTCAGGCCCAACGATCATCCGGAGAATTTCCAATTCTCCCCCACTTAAGACACTGACAGTTAGTCACCGGTTGCCATCACCGATCTCCCCAAGCAACCTTGCAGGAATCAGCACATGCACTCAAAATGTTTTTCACCAGCACCAACAACTTTCATACAATCATGTTCCCATGCTGCACAACCTGCTCGAAAGGAACCCAATCTTCAACTATCAATTCCTCAGACTACAGAATCTAACTGGCCTTCAAACCAACGCCGCATCTGCCACCAATCCTCACAAAGATAATCAACGATAACTCGAAGTACAGATCCATAACCATAACGATCCTTCAGGGAACAAAAGATACTAAAACGAAATCTCGATCGCAACTCGCCAAACCCTCAAGGAACAACGGATACCACACGAAAACCCGAACGCACTTCAACGAAACCAACAAATAACAATACTTCACAACAATCATAAACAATCAAACATCAGAAAGAAACATACCCGCAGCAGCAAGCTGAAAAACACGACCCTAAGCCCTTGGGGGCTCCGCTCCACCCTGATCTCCACCTGTGATCCTCAACGTAGCTGGTGCTGGAGCCTGCACCGGTCCTGCAGCAAGCCGTGGATAGTTGACCTTCAAATATCCAACCTGATGACAATGATAGCATATCCTCAAATCCCGAACCGGCACTGACTGCCGACAATCCCTCGCATAGTGTCCCTCCTTTCCGCACTTGCGGCATGCTCCACCGGACCGACAAACCCCAGCATGACCCCTTCCACACTTTCCACAGATGTGGCCACCCTGATCTCCCATCCTGGAATCAACGGTCTTAGACCGTTTCGTCGCCGGCTGCGACTGAACCGGAGCTTGCCTCAGCTCACGCATCTGTAACTCAATCTCTAACTCACGCCGCCTGGCGGCCTCCTGCAACTCCAGCAAAGTCTCACACCTCTGCGCAGACACAAATTGTCTGATGTCTCTCTTAAGCATACTCAGATATCGGGACATCTGAGCCTGTTCTGAAGCGAACTCAGGGCAAAACATCGCCCTCTCAGTAAACATCCTGGTGATTTCCATCACCGATTCCGAATCCTGTTTCAGCTCCAAGAACTCCTGAACCAACCTCTCCCTCTCGACCTGCGGAACATAACGCGTGCTGAACATCTCTCTGAACCGATCCCATGAAATCGCAGCCCTCTGCGCATCCGAGTACGACCCCGTGGTCAATCTCCACCAATCCTTTGCTCCGAGCCTCAACAGGTTCAAAGCACACCTCACCCTCTGATCAGCAGGGCATGAACACGTGAAGAAACATCCCTCCACATCTGATAACCATCTCATAGCAACGATCGGATCCTGAACTCCATCAAAAGTGGGAGGCTTCGTATTATCGAAGTCCCGATACTGGAAACCTCTACTAGCTCCTCCCCCTTCCGCTGCTACAGCTGCTGTAGCCGCCGCGGCAGCCGTCTCCGTGAGAGCCGCATAGCGCTCATCAAAATACTCCACCATGGCGGTCTTGATCGACCCAAACAACTCTGGCAGCTCAGCCCGAAACAATGCAGCAACCTCATCATGCAGGACCTCACGAATCCTTGCATCCAACTCGTGCGTACTCATCTGACTGACAACCTCTGGTTGTACAGACCCACCTGGAACTCCCTTTCCTGCTCTTGATCCTTACCCGGATCCACTCCCAGCGTGCCCTGAAATCTCCATACGGAAAATAAAACACCAAATCTCAGACATATTCCACTATCCCGGGAACCGGCTCTCATCCCAACCCTAGAGATCATGGTTTCCCTGATACGCGTATGAGTCCGTGCTTTCAGTAGTACGGGCCCATACTACCTTCCACACCAACCCATATTTGTATGAAGTACTCCCACAACACCCTAGCGACACATATAACATCGCTCTATCCTCACAACTAGAGGAACACTAGAAATCTCTCACAAGGAACCCTAGGCTAGCAGGCATCATAAATCAGGCAACTCATCAATAAATCCTGAAGATCCCTAGCCTAACTCTAGCATGCTGTTCTATTAAAGCTCAATAAAACAATTGTCATGTATGGTATTTTGGGGTTACTTACTGGCTCCGGCTGATCGTACCTCCGCGTCCTCCTTTACTTATTTTGAAAACCATTTTAAATTCTCTTTTTGAAAACTCTCCTCGATTTGAGACTGGAGTCACACAAGTGTTCCTCTAATTCACTCAAACCAAGGCTCTGATACCAACTTGTAACATCCGAAAAATACAACCAATTTAAATTTTTCAAAACAACCTGATTTTCATTAAAATGTTTACAAAAAGGTTTTCAATACAAGTCATTAGAGTATTCCCAGAATCACATTGCTACAAAATCATGAGGAGCGGTACGATCGCGCCTTCGCCTTGCCACAGTCTCCTGAAGAACCTGAAAAACATTAAACCACAACTGTAAGCCCGAAAGCTTAGTGTGATACCCCCAAGATACCAACCACGTATACGCCCTTCCAGGCTACGACCTTTCGGTCCAAAACATATAAAACATACATAACATAACAGAACATAGAACAACCATGCATATCGGGTCTACCGTGTGACTGGTCCGCCGTATCGGGCCTTCAGTCCAACGGATCCATCCTCCAGGTCTAGTCATGTCCTTCGAGTCTACAGTGGGGTTGGTCCGCCCGCATCGGGCCTTCAACCCACCTGGTCCACTCTCCGAGTCTACAGTGGGATTGGTCCGCCCGCATCGGGCCTTCAACCCACCTGGTCCACTCTCCGAGTCTACAGTGTGACTGGTCCGCCCGCATCGGGCCTTCAGTCGGCCTGGTCCACTCTCCGAGCCTCGACACGTCTGGTCCGCCCTCGTGGGGCCTACAGCCTATCCGGACCGCTCGTTGGGCCTTCGGAACAACCGGTCCGCCCTGGGTATCTTGGCCTACAGCACAAAGCAGGACCCGCCTCAACCCATCTCCAGTCCAAACAATCATGTGCACAAAACGTACATTCATATAACAGTCATAGTCAACAAACCGAGCAAGCAGATCACATAGCGTATCATTACCCTAACCGGGTTACCGACCTACCGGTCACTAGCATAGCATCACTCTGTATATCGGGAAAATTGACCTTAGCAAGGCCTCCTAGCATGTACCATCCTAGCTACCAGGATGCAGACACATCAAACAATAACATAATAACCATAACCGAATCTCAATACAATAAAGGGCCGGCCTTGGTGCCTTAGACCCTGTTGATATAGTGAGGATAACTCACCTCGAAACTGCCGGCTGAAAAGATAAGATCCCGCTGCTCCGAACTCTGGCACGAACTCCTCCACTAAACATCAAAACATACAACTCAATAAATACCCTTAATTACCAAAATACCCCTGGAAGACAACTGGTCAACCTTGGACGAGTCAAAGTCAACCCCTGACTGACCCTACTCGCCGAGTCATCCCGATGACTCGCCGAGTCCTTATGCTCAGAACTTCCCTCAATTAGCGACCCAACTCGCCGAGTCACCCCAAGACTCGTCGAGTCCAACAACTCTGAGTCCACTCGCACCCAACTCACCGAGTCATCCCTTGACTCGCCGATTCATCGACTCAACCAGAAATATTGGGACTTCCTCGACAAGACTCGCCGAGTCCAAATGGACTCGTCGAGTCCAAGGCCATCTTCAACCTACTCGCCGAGTTGTTCTTCCAACTCGTCGAGTCCCAGGCCATCTTCAAGCAACTCGTCGAGTCCACCCATGTGACTCGTCGAGTACCACCGTTCTGAATCCATACAGAAGCATCTCAGGCCATGCAATTGATCCAAAACATAGATCCAACCTCCTACAATCCATCCATCACGTAAAGTGGCAAACTTTACGTGAATCTAACGAGATCTAAGCCATATTCACCTTAAAACCAAGGTTTGGGACATGGTGGCTTCACTAAGCACTCAAACACAGGAACTTTAATGCACTCTAGGCCTTCAATATTCCAGATCTGAGGTAGCAACCTCAGATCTATCCTCCAAACTCCAAAACATTCCAAGACATACTCCCCACAAACCCTAAAATGATGAAACTAGGAATGCACAGCCTAAGGACGAAGATATTACCTCCAAAAGATGCCTCAATAGCAGCCAAACTCGAATCCAAGCAAATCCCTTTGATCCAAGCCACTTCTCCTTCAAGATCTCTTCAAACAACACCTCTCCAAGTTCTAATTTGCTCCACAAATGATCTCTCCACGAATTTAGGGTTTCTGGAACTCAAGGGGGGAATAAGGGAGGCTGTGGAGGGGTATAATGCTCTTTATATAGGGCTCAACCCCGGAAATTAGGGTTTTCTCCATACAGCACCTACTCGCCGAGTCCATCCTTGGGACTCGCCGAGTAGGCCACTAGACACGCGACCATGACCACGACCTGACTCGTCGAGTCTATCCATGGACTCGCCGAGTCATCCTCTAAAACTTACACTTTTAGCCCTTCAACTCTACTCTTGCGATTCCGGGATGTTACATGTAGTATACCTTTTTAGCAGCAATAGTCTTGTAGGAACTCTGTTGATGGTTGCACAGTTGTGTTTTGTCTGTAAAACGTCTTATGTTCAAATCTAATGTCTTTATGTTTCAGTATGATTCCGACATTATCATGAGACTCGATTCAATTTGATCCTCACAAAAACAGCTTCATACGTACATCTCTTTCTTCTAGATCGCTTTTTCCAGCGATGTCGTAATAACAGAACGCCGAAGTACTCATGCATGTAGTACCTCATAGTTCTTTTCTTTTTCCGAAGAAACCCCCGAAGTACCACTCGTGCAGGACGTCAAGTTCAATCCAAGGATTCATACGATTGATCTATCACTGAGGAATGTATGCACAAGAGTGATATATAATCAAGGTTCTACAGGTTTAGAATTGATGATTCCACTTTAACTTCTTTTTCCCCGTTGGGATGTGAGCTTAAAGAAGAATCAGTTATTCGACTACCTTTTCAATCTTAATTATATACGATTCGTATACACGAAATTGTGATTGTGAAACTAGGTATGAATCCTAATATGAACTTCAGGACGGAGAACTGCCTAAGCCTACGAGTAATCGCATCGTCATGTGAACAAACTTAGAACCCAGTACGACCCTTGTAAATAGATCGCCCTATAGTCTAAACACCTACAGAGATATCAGAACAGTACAAACAACTTAACGAACTGCACAACAATAGAATAAGAAGACTAGACTTCTCACCCTGGAGAACCTCCAGTCTTATTCTTCCAGAGATCGACGGACTGCATCGTATGTGATGGGTTTTGAGCATTCTAACACTTCCTAAGTGTACATGCAACCCTAATAACCTTGGATCTATGTTTGTCTAATTATCATGCAAAGTTGAATTCCAAGGCTATATTCCTATCTAGCATACATGGGGAACAATTTTAACTTGAATGATAGATATAATAACTTACCTTGTTGTTGCTTGTGTTCCTTGAAACCTTGTGAGCCTAGCACCCCAAGTGTGATGCCTCAAATGCTTCACACAACACCAAATGCTCTTGTAAAAACTTATGAGAGAACACACACTTCTTGAAATCGGCCAAGCCCTCTTGTTTCCTTAGTGTAATCGATTTTGGTGGAGAATATGATTCTTATATAGTGTTGACACATCTAGGGTTACACCATGTAAACCCTAATGTTTCATGACTCTTCATTTCCATGACCCATGGGTTTGTAACTCCCATGGAGCATCCATGGAGCATCCTATGGGTAGAACCCAACTTGATAATCCATGGAGTCTCTTAGCCCACTATACAAGATATGGATGATTTACATAATCAACCCATATATTTAATTAGTTCTCTTTTGACCACTTAATTAATTCTAAATTAATTATTGATCAAACTAATCAAATAATATTATTAATATATTAGAACTTATAATATATTAATAATCTCCAAGTGTTATTTCTCTCATTTAGTCTATCCAATTGCATGGTGCCATGCAACCCAAATGGACCATGCCGGGTCGGGTCAAGTACATACCAGTAATAGTTATGGACTTAGACACCTTATCCAACAGTCTCCCACTTGGATAAGTCTAATAACTATTACTGCAAGTATGACTTCAGGAACCGATCGGCAATCGTAGCTCTTTTCAAGGTTTCTCGGAACTGAGAAGATGATGGTACGCCATTTAAGATAAGTGATCATATAATCCTCTGTTCTAGATATCAATCGGACAAATACATGGAACAATGTCTTACTTATTGTCCAATAGTTTGTTTCCCGATTTCCGATTTGTTTGACAAAGAACTTAATTGAACACATCAACTTAGTTCTGACCGGGCCCGGTACATGGGTCAAAACAAAATCATCGAGGGGCCCAGATATCAGCTTCTACTCCAAGAAGGAACAGATAAATTTTGACTCATATGTTTGTTCTACCACTCATTGAATTACACACAAGAGCACGATTTATAACATCGAGTTACCAATGCGTTTTCGTACAATCAATGCATAACAAACTTGTAAGTAACAAATCATATCTCTAGGGTTGAAGACTTATATGATATTACCGTCTCACGATCACTCGAGATAGAATTCCATGAAGTGATTCCAGTGAGCGTGGGTTGAGTCCAATGCTCAGAACTTATGAGCACTCATGATTGCTGTAGCCTTGTCCAAGACCTCTGCAACCAAACATGACAGTCTTGATTCATACCTACTTCCGACATATGACTGACTGTGGAGATTTGAATAATATGTTATACCAAACAAAAATTATTCTGGAAGTCAAAACATGCAAAAGAAATATAGTAAACGATCGACAAGAGATAGTAACACTTTACTCATAAATAAAACATTTTTTATTCATCATCAAATGTCAATTACACTTTACAAATTTCGAGGTTATCTAACTACTAAATCTAATATCATCCTTCAGCCCTATGCTCCGAGCATGCTGAAGATGCTTAACCCGAGTCAGTCCCTTTGTGAGGGGATCTGCTGGGTTCTCATCCGATGATACCCTCTTTGCCACGAGGAGTCCTTCTTCGATCCGATGTCTGATGAAATGGTATTTTATGTCGATGTGTCTGGATCTCCCGTGATCCCTTGGTTCCTTGGCTAAGGCAACAGCACTTTCACTATCACAGAAAATTTCCATTGGCTCTTTAATAACTGGTACAACTCCAAGGTCTCCAATGAAGTTCTTCAGTCATATCGCCTCCTTTGCCGCCTCGCTAGCTGCAATATACTATGATTCACAAGTAGAATCTGCCACTGTCTCTTGCTTGGAACTCTTCCAAGAAATTGCTCCTCCATTTAGGGTAAAGACCCAGCCTGACTGAGAGCGGAAATTATCCCTATCAGTCTGGAAGCTAGCATCACTATACCCTACAACTCTCAAGTCATCACTCCCACCGAGGGTAAGAACCCAGTCCTTAGTCCTTCGTAGGTACTTGAGAATATTCTTTACCGCAGTCCAGTGTGCCTCACCAGGGTTCCCCTGAAACCTACTAACCATGCTCAAGGCAAAGGCTACATCAGGTCAAGTGCACGTCATAGCATACATTATCGAACCTACAGCCGAAGCATAAGGTACTAGACTCATTTCTGCTATCTCAGCCTCAGTGCTAGGGCTTTGTGTCTTACTCAATTTGGCGTTACTTTGGATGGGTAACTCTCCTTTCTTGGAGTCCTGCATGCTGAATCTTTTCAGCACCTTATCCAAGTAGGTACTCTGACTAAGTCCAATTAGTCTTTTACTCCGATCTCTCAAGATCCTTATCCCTAAAATATAGGCAGCTTCACTGAGGTCCTTCATAGCGAAACACTTCCCAAGCCAGGACTTTACTTCCTGCAGGGTTGGAATGTCGTTTCCTATGAGTAGTATGTCATCCACATATAATACCAAAAAGCTAACTATACTCCCACTAGCCTTAACATACACACAAGATTCATCTTCACTCCTAGAAAAGCCAAATTCCTTGACCTTTTCATCAAAGCAAAGATTCCATCTGCGAGGTGCTTGCTTTAATCCATAGATGGATTTCTCAAGCTTACACACTCTATTAGGGTACTTGCTGCTGACAAAACCTTCTGGCTGACTCATGTAAACATCTTCAGCCAACTTTCCATTAAGGAAAGCGGTTTTGACATCCATCTGCCATATTTCATAGTCATAAAATGCAGCTATGGCTAACAGAACCCGAATAGACTTAATCTTGGCTACCGGAGAAAAGGTCTCATCATAATCCACTCCAGGAATTTGAGAGAAACCCTTTGCAACCAATCTAGCCTTATAAGTGTGTACTTTACCATCCATTTCGGTCTTCTTCTTGAAGACCCATTTGCACCCCACTGTCTTACGACCTGGTACATTTTCAACCAAGTTCCAAACTTGATTGTCATACATGGATTGTATCTCGCTATCCATAGCCTCTTTCCATTTAGCAGACTCGGGGCCTGCCATGGCTTCCTCGTAGCTGTTAGGGTCATCTTAACTTACTAGTGTCCCATCACTAATAAGTGTCTCACCTTCTGCAGTAATATGGAATCCATAGTAATGCTCAGGTTCACTCCTAACTCTCGTGGAACGCCTCAGAGGTACATATTCGTCAATTGGCTTAACAGGAGTTTCCTCCTCAAGTTGAGGGCTAGAGTTTGAAGTTCCTTCACCACTTGACTCTTGAATTTCTTCAAGATCAATTTGCCTCCCACTGTATCCTTGGCTTATAAACCCTCTTTCTCGAAAGACTCCTCTTCTTGCTACAAAGACCACATTGTCACTAGGTCTATAGAAGAGGTAACCAAAGGATTGATGTGGGTAGCCGATGAAAATACACCTCTCGCTTCGAGGTTCGAGCTTATCATGAGTCTCGCGTCTCACGAAAGCCTCGCAACCCCAAATCTTGATGTGGTCTAGTTTAGGTACTTTACTAGTCCACATCTCGTGAGGAGTTTTGGCAACTTTCTTTGTAGGGACTAGATTAAGAATATGGGCGTCAGTCTCTAAGGCATACCCCCAGAATGAGATTGGTAGCGAAGCTCGACTCATCATGGAACGAACCATGTCTAAAAAGGTTCGATTACGCCTCTCAGCCACACCATTCAACTGCGGTGTCCTGGGAGGTGTCAATTGTGAGACAATCCCATATTCCCTTAGATAGTCGAGGAACTCTGAACTAAGATACTCACCACCTCGATCGGATCGAAGCATCTTAATGTTCCTGCCCAATTGATTCTCGACTTCCTGTTTAAATTCCTTAAACTTCTCGAAAGTCTCTGACTTATGCTTGATTAAGTAGATATATCCATATCTACTGTAATCATCAGTAAAAGTCAAATAATAACGATTAGCATCCCTTGTGGCATGTTTGAATGGCCCACACACATCCGTGTGTATAAGGTCCAACAAACCTTCACCCCTTTCACACGAGCCTGTGAAGGGTGACTTTGTCATTTTTCCAAGTAAGCATGATTCGCAACTATCATCTGACTTTAGGTCAAATGACTCCAAGACTCCATCCTTTTGGAGTTGGCCTATGCGTTTCTTGCTTATATGTCCAAGACGACAATGCCATAATGATGCTTTATCCAAGTTATTATTAGTAGTAGAATCAATACACAAAACATTATTTCCTAAGTTATCTACAACAGACACAGCTTCATACACACCATCACAAGGTAATGCTTTAAAATAAAGAACATTATTAAAGAAAGCATCAATAGAACCAACTTCATTATTAAACGAAAAGGTAAACCCTTGTTTGTACAAAGCATGAAAGGAAATAATATTTCTTGCCATTCCTGGCGAGTAACAACATTTATTCAAATCTAAACTAAACCCACTACTTAGCGATAAAGTATAAACTCCAATCTTGGTGACAGGTGAAGCTTTCCTATTCCCCATGATCAAGTTTATTCTTCCTTGCTCCACATCCTCACTTCTTCTTAGTCCCTGCAAGTCACAACAAATATGAATACCACAACCGGTATCAAGGACCCAAGATTTAGAATGGGGTGAGTTATTAGAAATGATAGTGTAAATACCTGCATGGTTGGGTTTGACTTTCCCATCCTTCACATCCTGCTGGTATTTTGGGCAGTTTCGCTTCCAATGAGCCTTTTCATGGCAATAGAAGCATTCAGCCTCTTTTGGGTCAGAAGAAGGAGTAATGAAACCTTTCTTGGTTCCACTTGAAGAAGAGCCATCAAGGGTCCGAGCCTTGGTACCCTTCGAAGATCTCTTTCTCTTCCTCCCTCGACTTTTCCCGATTGCCAAAACCGGAGTTGAGTTTGGAGTAGGAGTGATAGCAACCGACTTCCCCTTAAGACTTGTTTCTGCGGTCTTGAGAAGTCCCTGAAGTTTGCTGAGGGTGACCTCTTCCTTGTTCATGTGATATGTCATGCGGAATTGATCATATCACGATGGTAAGGAGTGCAAAATGATATCTGTTGCAAGCTCCTCAGGGAAGTTCACATTAAGCTTCAGCAAACGATCCACATACCTTTGCATTTTCTGCATGTGGCTCGTGACGGAATCTCCGTCCTTCATCATGGTTGTTATCATGGAGCAGATGATTTCGTACCTCTCTTGTCGTGCACTTTGATGGTATCTTTCCATCAAATCTTGGTGCATTTCATAAGGGTAGAAATCTTCATAAGACTTTTGGAGTTCAACTGTCATTGTGGCCAACATGATGCAAGCCACCTTGGTCGCATCTCTTTCATGAGTATGAAAGTCAGCGATCTCCTGGGGAGTTGCAGTGGACTCATCAATTTCCTTAAGCTCCTTGTCAAGGACATATTCTTTGTTCTCGTAGGGGGTTATCATCCTGATGTTTCTGATCCACTCATTGAAGTTGGATCCATCAAAGGTAACTTTCCCACACAAACTCATAAGAGTAAAGGAGCCATTAGGATTCGAGCCAGAAGCAGCATTATTTGAAGACATCTGAAAGAAGAGAACAAGTTTAGTATAGATCTATGAGAGTCCTTAATAAAACACCCAAATGTAATATTAAGGCTAGGATCCAATCACAATATATTATAACATAGAAGAGGTATGCCGTAATCCAAGCTATAACATATTTGAAAGGTAGGTGAATGACGATTCACCAATTTCCACCACGAAAACCGAAATATTAGATATTAGGTTTTATGATTGGTTCTTAGAAATTCCTAGATTCTTTGAGATTCAATGAACTTTTCAAAGGCATGTTTCAATCTCGAGTGTGCCCTCCAAGTTTTGTGACTGGGATATCGAGGATCACAAAACGAGGTGTGAAGTAACCATGCAAATCACTTGGTACCCTTAAAGTTTATCACTCAATCGATGTGCCGGTAAACCACACACGCTCCACCGATACTATAATAAACCTTAAGTCACCCTTTACCTACCTTGTTAAGTCCAAGTTAGTGTGGCGGTTAACCACACACGCTCCACCAACGACTTAGACAAAGTGTAAAGTGTAATTTCATGGATTAGCACCTTATTCACATTTTCCTAAAGTAACTAAGATTGGGAATTTAATAAAACATTTAGTTACTTTATTATACTCATCATACTTTGAATGAGAATTTATAAGTCCTTATCTTACCCGTTCGGCTAACGACCCTCCACCAGTCAAGCAAGCGGTGGGTGAGAGTAGACACCCATTAAGTTACCATTTTATAGGCAACAACCTTATACCCACCTTATAGACCGGCTTCGTGAATGAGGCGTACTAGCAGTAAGACGACTTTGTTCTTATACATACATATATATATATATATATATATATATATATATATATATATATATATATATATATATATATAATTATTAAATCATCATAATATAAGTATAAGGGTTGAATTTTAACTTTTAAAATTCTAGGGGTTGGAACTAAAGTTTTAACTTAACTTTATTTGTTCCAAAACTTGAGGGCAAGTTTTGTAACTTTCAAAACTTTTCATTTCTTGTAACTTATGAGTTTAATAGAGTAATAAAATGAAGACTCTTCATTTTTCTAACTCTTGTGTTTGTTTTTAATGGTTTTAATTCAAGTGTGACTCTTGGTTTTCCATAACTTGAGGACAAGTTATGGACTCCATTAAAACACATTATGATCAAGAATTAATCTACCACATAGGTTACAAATAATTCCTATGATCATCTAAAACATCATAAGAACAAGAACATGAATATGAACTTATTCATAAATCAAAAATTACACTTCAAACTTTGTAATTTTGATAACTAGTTGTTGTAAATGAATTATCAAAGACATTACACCATCTAAAACAAGTTTGTTCAAGTACCAAAAAGTTTAGGGTAATGTTTCTAATTCATTTCCAGCAACTAAAGTCGAAATTCTGCAACCAGTCGCCCCTACTCGCCGAGTGCATGAACTTACTCGTCGAGTTGGTTGAAGATACACGTGAACTCGACGAGTCCCTCTTATGGACTCGACGAGTCCATTCGTAGACAACAAGATTTCCGACTTTTTTTTCAACTTTTAAGCACAAATAAAAAGCAAACAAGCCTAGGCTCTGATACCACTGATGGGTTTTGAGCATTCTAACACTTCCTAAGTGTACATGCAACCCTAATAACCTTGGATCTATGTTTGTCTAATTATCATGTAAAGTTGAATTCCAAGGCTATATTCCTATCTAGCATACATGGGAACAATTTTAACTTGAATGATAGATAGAATAACTTACCTTGTTGTTGCTTGTGTTCCTTGAAACCTTGTGAGCCTAGCACCCCAAGTGTGATGCCTCAAATGCTTCACACAACACCAAATGCTCTTGGAAAAACTTATGAGAGAACACACACTTCTTGAAATCGGCCAAGCCTTCTTGTTTCCTTAGTGTAACCGGTTTTGGTGGAGAATATGATTCTTATATAGTGTTGACACATCTAGGGTTACACCATGTAAACCCTAATGTGTCATGACTCTTCATTTCCATGACCCATGGGTTTGTAACTCCCATGGAGCATCTTATGGGTAGAACCCAACTTGATAATCCATGGAGCCTCTTAGCCCACTATACAAGATATGGATGATTTACATAATCAACCCATATATTTAATTAGTTCTCTTTTGACCACTTAATTAATTCTAAATTAATTATTGATCAAACTAATCAAATAATATTATTAATATATTAGAACTTATAATATATTAATAATCTCCAAGTGTTATTTCTCTCATTTAGTCTATCCAATTGCATGGTGCCATGCAACCCAAATGGACCATGCCGGGTCGGGTCAAGTACATACCAGAAATAGTTATGGACTTAGACACCTTATCCAACAGTATGTGCCTCGGATATCGAGGACTCCATCAAGATTTTCAGTAGAAATTGTTATCTCTGCCTCGCATAGATGAAATGGTTGAGCAAACACAAGGAAAGAATTACTTTCCGAAATGGATCTGAGATCCGAATATCACCAGTTCGAGTGTTAGGGAAGGATGTCCGAAAGACTATCTTCCGAACTCGATGCGGACACTTAGAGTCCGTAGTGATACCCTTCGGATAGGACCAATACGCCCATAGTTTTCATGAGCTAAATGAATAGGGTACGTCTTTCTTACTTGGATCAATTTGTCATTTCTCCATGTAATGACTTACTTATCTACCCTCATAGTAAGAAGAAAACCCATGGAAACATTACCTTCAGAGGAACTTTTAGCGAAGTTCTCTAGGCACGAGTTTTGAAATTGAAAAGTCAAATTTCTATGACACACTGTTAGTAACGTGGGAAATTATGAGTACTCTTTCAATTTGTCAAAACCGTTGAGCATTTATCGACACCAAAGACGCCGACAGCCTTTCGCCAAATTCCAGGTCTTACCGACCTACTATCATAGTTCATTCAGAACTTCTCGCAAACTATAGAAACCCGTACGACTTTGACCCAGCAAGGGGTGGCCTTTGTCTGGGAAGTTAAACAAGAAAAAGAAACCTTGGAGATTCCAAGTGAGTGACCAAATTTTTTAGGAAGTCTCACTCGGGAACGGCTTAATACGCCTCGTAAAGCGTGGAAAGCTAAATCCAAGATAGACAGGACCTCCGAGCTTCTTATCAGAATCGGTCATGTGCCTCGCACAAACTAGACCTACTTCGCGAACTCAGTAACGTACATCCTACTCTTCGCGTCTCGATCGTGAAACCATACCTTTCCGTTAGGACTCTTGTAAGTCCACTTGTTGAGATCCTCGCCTTCGTATTAGAACCGTAGTGACCCTCGAATGAGAGGTTAAGCGGACGAAGCAGTGCCATCGCCCGATAGTGAAGGTTCGTTGGGATTCCAACCGAGAACCCGATTTCACTTAATTGCGCTAGAACCAATCGATTAGGAAGTTTCCTCCTCGCGACTCGATCATTCGTGCATACTTCCTTGACTAAATTCTAATTTCGGGACGAAATTCCCTTCAACAGGGGGATGATGTGACAACCCGAAATTTCCATTTTGAACAAACCATTTGAAGCCAATAGAAGTAGAACAGTTACAATGAAAACTCAGATTTCGAGTATAAGTTTGGCAGTTTTCAGGATTTTACACTTAAGGAGATATTAGGAGAGTGGATGCACTAGGATTTTGTGCAACACTGTTATTCCAATACTCTAGGATATTAGAGTTCATTCCGAGAATAGAAATATTTTCTGCCAAAAATTCGAGGACTATATATAGAAAACTGAACCAAATAGTTCATTAGTTGAATTCCAATTAGAGAAAAGCCAAAATTCTCTCTCACGGATCTTTGGGTTTTTATCCCAAATTGTGAGTAACTCTTTCTAGTAGTGTTAGAAAGCTTTAAATGTGTTCATAACATAGATTACATAGCTAAATCATCTAATTTAGGAGTTTACTCCCCAAGGTGTTCTTGGGCGGTAAACTCCCGAAACCAAGCCTAGATTGTCCCCTGTGATTTATAACTACCTTGGACTTGTATAGGAGTGTGTTAGGGACATGAAATCAACCAAGAATCACCCAAGTTTAGGAGTTCACGGCCCAAGAATATCTTAGGCCGTAAACTCCAAAAAGAATGCTCAAATGGTGCTTTTAAGGCACCTAAGGCTTAGACTTGATTTTAGACATGTACCCTAAAGTGTTTAAAGCCTTGAAAACATAAGGAATCACTAGTATTGAGGATTTTACAGCCAATACAAACTCTTGGGCCATAAACACCTATAAAGGGGTCAAATGACACCCTAACTCCTTCCTCATGACTAGAAACCAACATAGATCATTACCTTGAAATGTTTGAGACTTAAAAACACCAGAATCACCCTCCCAAGGGAGTTTACGGCCGTAAAATCCAAGGGAATATGGTCCCAAGTCCGTAAACTCCTTAAGGGAGTTAATATGGCACCCAAACACTTGATTTAACCTTGAAACAACTCACCACTAGAGTTGTAGTAATTCTAAGCTCCATTTAGTGACCCTAAGGAGAGTTTACGGCCAGGAGTTTACTCCTCTGGGCCGTAAACTCCAAAACATATGGTCTTTAGACCATAAACTCCCATTAGGGACATTGCACCCCTTTGTTGCAACCCATTAGCCTCCTAGCACTTGACAAAAGGTGTTTTCCTAGCGTTTAAATGTTTATACTTGTATAATTAGTGTTTTAATCACTAATTATTTATATACATATGTCTTCATATGTAATTAGGATCATTGTGTGTGTCTAAAGTCTTCACTTGACACCGAGCACTTGCCCGATCCTTCCTTACGATAACAGTCCGTTCAAGTCCAATCACTTACTGCAGGTGAGTTCATACCCCTTAACTAATGTTTTAAACTATTTTTAAATGTTTTATGGGGGGGATACAAGTAGAATCATGCTAGTTATTATATCAATCACATGTGATTAATAAGTAGAATTATGCTAGTTATTACATCAATCACATGTGATTAATATACAACATTCAAATGATTTGGCTACACATTAGCCGTTTTACCGAACCGTTTCCTTCAAATGATTTTTATAAACATTTTATATGTTTTAAACTCCTTATTGCATTGTAC
Organism: Lactuca saligna; assembly: GCF_052625555.1. Lineage (NCBI taxonomy): Eukaryota > Viridiplantae > Streptophyta > Magnoliopsida > Asterales > Asteraceae > Lactuca > Lactuca saligna. Next base: position 129,221,603 of record NC_136422.1, read on the forward strand.
ATTTTACTCTGTATATTACATTTCAAAATTATTTACAATTGTGTTTCAAACAAATGTTTCCTTATACTTAAACTGTTTTATCAAACCCATGCCTTCAAATTGTTTTATAGATTGACATCAAGTCGAGCTTTTCTTAAGATAACAACTATGTTTCAAATGTTTTACAAAACTTATTTATGCTTTTATATTATAAATTGCATGCCTTTATATGTATAGTTATATAAGAAATGTTTAAAAGACTTAGGAAGGCTATCCACCCTATTTCCTTTTTGCGCTTGAGATGTGGTCTGGTGGGATATCGGGTACTCGTCCGAAGGTCGTTTAAATATTAATTATATATCATGTGTGCATATATAGTCATAAAAGGCCCTTACAGTTCATCCCATGCCCTTGGGTAGCAAGGGCATACACCCATGTTCATACGTACCAGTTAGGTTACTAGTAAACTACCATATGGGTAGTTTAGGAAGATACTAGAACTATTACTAGAATGCGATATCATACTATGAGTCAGTTCATTCATGAGTCAATACTTACTACTAGAAGAACATATACTATTATACTAGAAAAAGAACATATACAACGATACTAGAACAATTACATTACTATACTTGCTAGATAGAGAGCACGTACACTACAACTAGAATATTACAGTACGTTACTATACATGCTAGATAGAGAGCATGTACAGTACAGCTAGAACATTACAGTACACTACTATACTAATACATGATCACACTTACATAAGTACAAGTACATGATCACACTTACTTGAGTACGCTTACATATACTTAGAATAGACGTCACTAGGTGCTATAGCACGAAGTCAGTTCAGGATCTAACTATACTGATGAATGACAACGCAATTGTGATAGTTATATCAAGTATACATGATCATAGTAATGTGGATGCTCACGACTTGCATACATGCAGTGGTCGTGGGTAGGTCCCAAAATCCCTTTGATAGGGGAGCGTATAGTCTGGGATCTAGACATCACATTATACCTTATCCCTCAAATAAGGCAGTTGAGTACCGATGTAGTTATTTATATCAAATACTACAGTACTTGGAAGTATTACCCTAGATTTAAGGTAATAGGTACAGTTGTAGTTCGACACTACACCATAGTACTATTTCTTTTCCCATTACATTCACTTCGTGAATTTTCACACGACGCACGGTAATGTAAAAAATATATTTTGTTAATAATAGTAACACTTGGTAAAATTACACACTTTTACATGACACGAACATTGAGAACAGTTAGGTCTTGGTAGAAGACACCCTTATACAATAATAGGAATCATAGGGATTCTAGAGTTTTTCAAACGTTTACAGTTGTTTTACAAACATATTCATACTTACAGTTCACATACAAATTCTTACATACAAATACTTACTTACAAATTAAGACACTAAATACTTATGATCTCACCAGCTTTAAAGCTGATACTCGCTTTCAAAATTACTTGTATCCTCAGGTCAACATAGACAGGTACCGACGCAAGGATTAGGGAAGATGGAGCTCGTTGAAGACTCATCTTTCATTTTGATTTATGCTTTAGTGTTTATCAAAATTTGATAGAATACACTTGTATAATAATTATATTATTAATGCAATGGATGATGTTGTTGCTTGTTTACTACTTTACATTGTTGTGATATTATACATGACGTCCTCCACCCCAGAACGTTTCCGCCGTTCTTGGTTTTGGGGTGTGACATCACAACACTCTCTCGCTGACTAGTGAATACTACGGCTCCCCATAGCATCACAACACTCTCTTGCTGACTAGTGAGTACTACGGCTCCCCATAGCATCACAACACTCTCTTGCTGACTAGTGAGTACTACGGCTCCCCATAGCATCACAACACCCTCTCGCTGACTAGTGAATACTACGAATTCCCATAGCATCACAACACCCTCTCTTATTTCCTTATAATCTCATCCTCACGTCAACACCACACTACATCCACTAACTTATGCTCCGCGGACCAACATAGATAGGAGCTCACACTCATCCAAATTATGCATCACTATTTCTGACGACAACCGTCATAACAAAACACCTCTCCCCTCTACAATCCACATTCTTAAATAATCCCACTTGATGTCAAAACCAAAGGGCTCCCACTAGAACAGTAGATACTTGATACAACACTTGCCGTCTCAAACTCAAGACTCAAAAATAATTCGAAATTCAGGGCATTATACTCGGATACCTCGGCACACCATCACAGGACATCCCGATGTCCTGCCTCAACCACTGATCCCCTACTTATGGCATCATACATAGATACATCAATGCATTCCCTCAGAATCTGATAACTAATCTTCATTTCACACAACGCGCAACTTCGGAGTATCCCAACTCTTTCCAATGACTCAGAACACGTTGATGACCATCCGAAACTCTTTCCTCTATTGCTCAAAACCCAAGCAAGATTATACATACCGACCCAGAAGTTGGTTGCCCGATCACCTCCTACCCTTCCCAAAGAGCATATAACAATCCATACATTGAACCAGGAATTCTCAATCGCCGAAATTATCCATACGAGCCTCACACCTTGAATTTGTCATCACAACCCCAAGGAATTTCTAGCCGCCATAGGATCCTCGACCAATGGCCACTTGTCGTGGGGACACTCATCCTTCCCTAAACATGTACAACATGAACTATCTCGTTTTGCACCTCGCCTCGACCCCCAATAACCTTGGTTTCATGCATCCATTCCACATATCACTATATTCGGTCCACTAACCTCCTTAGAACAAATTCATGATTCTCTCAATAAAATATTTGGTTCTCCCCCACGTAGGGCTTGAACCATCACTAGTTTGGGTACAACAACAACCTATTCCACAGACTGTTTCACCAGGCACATCACACTCACTCTTAGAAAGTACCGCATACACTCGATGATCTTCCCAATAGAGACCAAGCAACTCCAAACATCCCGAATCTCAGATAAAATCCTTGAAGACTCTCCACCGTGTCATCCAAAATTTCATACTGACACACACTACTAGTCATCCCAATCGTCCCATAGTAGTAATGACACTTAATATGGGAATAATGAATTCTCGCACTTCTAATCTTTGACTTTCCAAACAACGTCCCATTAGGATAATTATCATGATGGCAGAAGCCTCACTCCCACACCTGATATCCATCATAGACGATGAGAGCCACCGCCCCAATATACTCTTCTTGACCACCTGATGCTGCTACTAACACATACCCTACTGTACTCAAATAGAGTATATCATTGTCCTTAACCATCTCAATCATCACTGATGACCCTTTCATACTATAATACTACCTTGCGGTAAACATACCACCTAGATACTCCGGTGAAAGATTGCAGTCAAAGCTACCCCATAGGGTTTACCCCCAAGCTAAGAAACCGGAAATCTCAATATCTCTGCTGTTTCCCACAGGAAATGGGAATATCACCACTTAGGTCACAGAAGGTGACATTTCCACTATCAGTCGATTGCTCAACTCATACCGTAGTCCTCCATAAAGCACCATACTCATCCCCGAGTATTGAGGCTATAACTGGCATCTCACTAAAAATCCCTCGGAACTAACTCGATTTACCTCTCAAGGTATGCTCCGAAGAAACTCATTCAACATGGCCCTCTGGCCCCATACTCTAGCGCATCCGATCTCCTTCTAATCAATCACGACGGGATAACTGCAAAAGGCACAAGCACTATCTGCTACGAATCATGGTACCCAGCCCATGTTATCCGTTCTCAATCTGCCCCAAATCACGGTAGTCGAACCATGACATCACCTCTCGATCTGCTACAAATCATGGTACTCGAACCATGACATCACCTCTTGATCTGCTATTTAGAACCTCCAGAACACTCCCTGCATCGAGTACGGGTCCTCTGCTTTCAGTAGTACAGACCCATACTACTTGCCACATCTACCCATACTTTCTACACGGACCATCCCAGAGTTCCCAAGTAGCTGCTCAACTTTCTCGATCACCAATCCGGTTATGCGAGTTCGCTCCCCAGTGAAATGCTCTACTCTGTCAGTGCACTCATCTGACTAAGGTCACTCCCTAGGCTCTTCCTAGGTTCTCACACTCCTCCTCCATTAGCTACTGAAAAACTCCCTATGATGCCAGCCATATACCTCCTGAATATCGTCATATTCAGGAGCTCCACAAAGTAGAAGCAATCAACATTCGGGCATCGTATAATCTCCACCAGCATGTAAAAACCACTTTAGGTTACAACTCTATTTGTTCTACTCACACTCAACAGGTGTCACTGAACTTAAGCAACTCTACCCCATGCGGGCATCTAACTACTCTCTTAGTAGGCTCCTCTAATGCTCATCTAGGTATCCATCCTAGATTACTCCTCAACTCAAGGTTTCTCTCTAAAAGATTCCTACTGGATACTCTTACTCAGCACATACTCAAATCAAATCACATATAACAACAATTCCTAGGCTAAGGAATCACAAATCAAGCCACTCTAGTCCTAAAATATGAAGTACATAGCCTATCCTATAACATGCAGAATATCTCAATAAGAACTCATAAGTAAGGGTATTTTGGGAAATCACTGTTCGGGCTCTGGCTGATTATACACACTACTCCTACTCGTTTTTCTCTTAAAAACTCTTACTCGTTTTAAAAAAATCTTTTCTTTTTGAAAACTTTTCTCAAATCCTCAGTTTGAGTCCACACTTACCTGAAGGTGCATCCGAATCCCTCAAACCAAGGCTCTGATACCAACTTGTAACACCGTAAATTTTCAAAACAAAAATTTTCATTTAAAATCACTTAATCCTCGTAACATATTTCATAAAATCTCATTAATTTAATTTACACTTTGCAACTCCACAATTATTCAGTCAAAAATCCAGTATCCTCAAAAACATAACTCTTCCACTGGTGTGTACAATCAAGCTGGTGCCTTCCTGTGATCCTGAGAAAAACCTGAAACACATAACACATAACATGGTAAGTACGAAGCTTAGTGAGTTCCCTAAAATACCACATACAACAAATTAGCCACTCGAGAATATAACTCTGTATGACCTTCTGGTCAATGTGTCTCAGTGGGACCCTCCAATCCCACAACTCTGGTGGACCCTCCGGTCCTAACTCTGTAAACTCTGAATAATACATAACATAAATCACATAGAAATAATGCATTATATCACAGTACACAAATAACATATAACATACTCTGTCACACAACTCTGATTACCACTCTAGGTATGTATAGTGAGAAGACTCACCTGACAAGCAGCAAGTAAATAACCTCGTACCCGAATCTCGAGCTAGCCTCCGCCTAACATAAGGGATGAATATCTCTAATTAATACTCTTTTACATGACCCTAATAATTGAGGGCTATTATTTCTCTCTCTAACTCTTGAATTGGGTAAAAGACCATTTTAACCCTCCATGGTCTCCATTACTCATGTTCACCAAACCCTAGAGTCAATAAAAGTCTAACTCGAGTCAACAATCCATGTTTGACCCGACTCATTGAGTGCACTCATGCAACTCATCGAGTCCACTCACATTCTCCGAAGTCTCGTGAAGGTCCAAATCAGCTCGTCGAGTTGACCTCCAACTCGCCGAGCCATCGCACAATTCATTTCTTCGGGACAAACCCTAACCAACTTGTTGAGTCGGCTCACCAACTCGTCGAGTTCATTCAGAACCAAAGCTCATTTATATGATTTAAAATAGATCTATCACTCCAAACTCTAGATTTTTCATCTCAAGGCTCAATAGTCACGTAAAGCTTCGATATTTACATTCTTGCATGATGTTATTGCTCCAAAAATGCTAATACATGCCATTCATGAGTGATTAAGCCAAAAAACCCTCCTATGGATGAATAAAGTTAGGACACCTAGACTATAAGGACCTCACAAGGTCCAGATCTGAGGTCTAGACTCTTTGATAACTCATGCTACTCATAAACCCAAACAAAAGATGGCAAAAAGCCCTACAACTCTATAGATATGAGATCAATCCAAAATAAGAAGAAAGGTGAAGACTTCATACCTTCCTTAGGAGCTCTGCACAGGAAATCACTGGATCCAATAGCCTCACCTCCAATTCCTTGCTTGATATCCTCTTCCTCAAATGATGCACAAGAACCACATTATGAGCTTCTATCTCACTCTCTTGCTCAAATAGCAATTAGAGTTCGGTCTCAGGGGTGTAGGGTAACTGATGAGGCGGAAATGGGTGCATAAGTTACCTTATATAGACCCCAACCCCAAGAAATTAGTGTTTCTCTGCCCAACACCAACTCGGCGATTCTATCTCCCTTCTCGTCGACTCCATTCATTGAATCCGACACGACAACTCGACCCTACTCGGCGAGTTGGACTCCCAACTCGTCGAGTCACTCCATAAACCTCAAGAATTCAACCATGCGATAACATACCTGAAATTTCAAATGTTACATCCAAAAGAGAGGTGGGTGCGTTCTGCACTGAGATGCCGACCATGACGGGGGCGCACACATTGACATTCAGGGAGTTTAGAGCGTGTAACGCCTACAAATTCGGGCTAGTCAATTTGGAGACAATAAGTGTCAAAAATAAATTTTTGATATAATATTATTTAGATTAAATAATCTTAACTAAATTATAGTATATGTCACAAGGGTTACGTACATATAAAGAACGCTGAAATCCGAGTTATAACGAAGAAGTTATGATCCGTCGAAGTTTTACGGCAAAACTGGCACGTCATCGGGAATCGTAAAAAAGTGAATTTTTTATAAACTACTTTTTAGCCTTAGATACCTAAATGAAAGTTGTATTATATGTTAAACTAAGAGCATGCATAAAAAGAACGTCAAAATCTGACTTAGTATGAAGAAGTTATGATTTTTCTAAGATTTTGCATAGCAGTATACAGTCCGAAATTCGAATTTTAGATCGAGTAATTTTTAGCCGATACAACCTTAATGAGAATTGAATATATCATTAATCGGAGCTCAACGATAAAAAGACAGTCGAAAACGGTGTCCGTATGTAGAAGTTATGAATTTTACATGATCGTAAACAATGTAATATTCTCATATCATTAAATTTAAAACCGGTCGAGAATTAGCCAACAGAGTCTAAATAAAAGTTATAGATTATGTCTCTACCTACGCGTGGATATAAAGAACATCAAAAATTGAGATCGTATATGAATGTTATGCAATTTAGAAGTCGACAGGGTGCTGCTACGAAGAATGTGACGTGGCTGAATCTGGGCCATTGCTTTCTCCCCAAACCTTGCCACCAGAGGGTGACATGTGACACCAACTCGACGAGTTGGAGGCCCCAACTCGACGAGTTGAGTAGTATTTCAGCCTATAAATAGCATGCGAAGGTGCCTTCATTTCTCACACCTTCCACTCTTTCTTTCTCACTCTAAACTCTCTCTAAACCTCCCAACCCCCCCCCCCCCCCCTAAAGCCCTAGGAAACTCCCCTAGCGCTAGAAGAAAGCTCCAGAGTACCCGACAGTTTCGAGAAAAAGAGCTTTTCGGCTCGGAAGTTCTGCCCCGCAGAGCCCGATTCCTAGCCAAACCCCCCGGTAAGTGAGTTATGGTTACCCTACTTTAAGTATAACTTATGTTTAATTTCATTATCGTTATTATGAACTTATAAAAAAGATTTATCAGTGATTCCAAGTCGTTATACTGATTGATCTACTTACGGGGATGATGTCTAGGCTGTGATATAGTAAGGTGTTTAGAGTGAGATTTCCAAATAATATACTTTGTATACCAATCGAACCCCACCTCCGATACGATCCTACCTGGTTGTTCCTTGCTTGATAGATCATGAAAGTAGACTTTGAGTTAATGATGAATATAGACTAATAATTAGTCGCAATAAAGATTAAACTAAGACTTAGCGATAATAATGCTAGGTTTCGTCAAGGGAAAATAGAATCGTTAGAAGCAAAGCGTTGCACAAGTTTGGAATCATCACTTTGATAAGTGAGTGCATAGTTACTTTCATCTTACACACATATATATATGAAGTATTTAATATAAGTTGCATGATATGTGTGCATATTATTTGTGTACTTAATATTTATGTTGGATGAATAAAAATATACATGTTTTAATTGTTTTGAACTTTATATGTATTTTATACATATAATTATGATAGGTAAAAACGGATAGATGAAAGATGAGTTGGATGATGAGGTGAAAGGTGATAAAGATCATGAGATAAGGGTGAGAAGTGAAAAATGAGAGGAGTCTTTACCCAAAAAAACCTATTGACATGTATTGTGGGTGGACCCCCAAAAATAATATTGTCAATAATTAAGATCACCCTTGCAACTATGGACTTAGCGCCCGTTGGATGAACCTTAACAACTATGGACTTAGTGCATGTTGAATAAACCCTGGCAACAATGGACTTCATGTCTATTCCTTAGGACAATCCTTAGGAATAAATAATGAGGAATATATTCTTCATAGGGAAGATACTTAGGAATAAAGAAGATAATAATGATGGGTAATTGGGTTAATTGTTTGATGTTTAAACATAATAACTATATTATTGTGTGTTGAAAACCCTATTTACTCACCATGTTTCCCAACCTGACTCATTCAGTTTATTTGTATCACATGTGTCGATATGAAAATACATTACACTAAGAGATTAAGGAGATGTAGATCATTAATGTAAGTGAATATAAGATCTATTTATGCTTATGTTTCTATATTGATAATGATATCTCAATGTTTTAAAATGAATAAAATAAATTTATTCAAGAATGCTTTGATAACATATTTATCATGTTTTTTCTGGGAACAAATTTTGCAACATTTTTCTTGGAAATGATACTCTGATTTCCAAAATAAAGTATAAACAAATTGGTATTTTTTGGTCGTAAAAATAGGGATGTCACAGAGCCTGTGGAGCTCCAGACTATCACGGGGATAAGTACCCCATTGCTAGCAACTGGTGGTTGGCAGATGTCGCCAACACTTTTCGTACTAGCCAGTGTCCCGAGGGGGATAAGGTCCGACTCGCCTCCTATCTTCTGAAGGACAGAGCACGTGATTAGTGGGAGAAAGTTGGACATACTATTGGAGATGATGCGGCTATTGATGCGGCGACATGGAATGACTTCTCGGCCAGGTTCAGGGTCGAATTTGCACCGGTGCTTGAGGTGCAACAGTTAGCACAATTGTCTTAATATGTTGAAGGTTGCGGGTTTGAGCATGATTTGTATATATATATATATATATATATATATATATATATATATATATATATATATATATATATATATATATATATATATATATATATATATATATATATATATATATATATATATATATATATATATATACATACCATCAAACAAAATGCTTAAAAGGTCCCCTACTTTACTTTCTACATAACCAATTTGTCAAATTCCTTTTGTAGTGCCCCCGACGAAATATATTTCCACTTTACATGTATCAAAAACATGTTGATTTGACATAGATAGATAGCACCTTATATATACCTTGGTCCACTCTTCTTCTTTATATTAGTCTTTTTGAGATCTTTTGAAAACTTTATTGACCTCTTTTATGCCCCGTTCCCGAGTTTTAGCAAAAAAATAAGAAAAGAAAGTAAAATAAATTTGTCTTTGATGTTTCCAAGTCAGAGAAAAGTAAAAGTAAAGTTAAATTTTTTGTTCTTTCTCTCCAAATCCATCCAAATCGGAAGGAAAGTTGGGGGAAAGTGATCATTTCATTTCCCTCCACTTCCTTTCTTTCATTAAACTGGGGAATACTAATTTTACTTTTACTTTCCTCACTTCCATTCATTTCATTTGTTTTCTCTCATTAAGTTGAACTCAGAAACGGGGTATTAACGTTTTATAATAGTTGCTTGCTCTTTTTAAATCTTTTTATAAACTGTAGAGGCCTCCTTTCATATTATATATGCCTACGATAATATAATTAAGTTACTTTAACCTATACCAACAAGACCACGTGAAATATATGCCATTATTTCCTCATGCATTTTGTATTTAACAAAAATGGCATGAAAGCAAAAGATAAATTGCATGACAACACAAGCTTTTTATGTATTTGAAGGCAATAATACCATTGCAAGGGAAACGAATAATGATTTTTATTACTATATATATTCTTTTAAAATAATAGATATAGAAACCATGTGATCCTCGACATATATGTATTCAATGACAAAAGGTTGCAAACAATACATAGAGACCATGCTACATATCGACTTTAAATAGATAATATTCATTTTAGATATCCGAACTCTAAATAAGCCGTTTAATTTTCTGAAAGATTGATCTTACCGAGTATTATGAATACCGATCGTCATTATTATCGCACTCAAATTGATCTATTAAGCGTAACAAGATAGATATAAGAAACAGATGAGAGCGAATCACACGAAAACCAGCCTGTCGCGAACCCTAATCTCACTCCATCACGGGTGGCTACCAAACAATTCTTTCTATAAAAAACCCGCCATTCCTTCACTCTCTGTCTTCCACTCCAGAATAGTAGCAATATGGCTGCGAATCCTCATGTTCTCGCCATTGTCTTTATTCTTTCTGTTTTATCATCACAGTGGATGTATGCTGCTGCACAGAATCCACCTCTTTTTGCTTGCGACATCGATAAAGATCCAACCTTGAAGAAATTTTCGTTCTGTGATGCTTCATTGGATATAAAAACGAGGGTGAATGATCTTGTAAAGAGATTGACTTTGGAAGAGAAAATAGGAAACTTGGTTAACAACGCTACCAGTGTTGATCGTCTCGGGATACCAGGCTACGGGTGGTGGTCCGAGGCTTTGCATGGTGTTTCTAAAACCGGACCCGCAACCTTCTTCTCTAGTTTGGTCCCCGGAGCCACCAGCTTCCCTCAAGTCATCCTCACCGCAGCCTCATTCAACGAAACATTATTCAGAACCATTGGAGAGGTGATCGATCTTTCTAATTCTACAAAGAAACTGTCAAAAATTTTGTTATTTTAGTTATGATTCTTTGATTAGTAGGTGGTTTCTACTGAAGCACGAGCGATGTACAATATGGGTTTAGCGGGGTTAACATTTTGGTCACCGAATGTAAACATTTTTCGAGACCCTAGATGGGGAAGAGGGCAGGAAACTCCAGGAGAAGACCCGACTTTAACAAGCAAATACGCAGTGGCTTTTGTTCAAGGTTTACAAGAAAGAGATGATGGCGATAAAAAACGACTCAAAGTTGGAGCTTCTTGTAAGCATTACACTGCATATGATGTTGATAATTGGAATGGCACCGATCGGTATCATTTCAATGCTGTGGTACATTTTATTTTTTCGAAAATATGACCTTGTTATTTATAATGTTTTAAATATGTATATGTTTATATAAAGAATATTTACCATTTTGTTTGTTTTGATCTTTAAGGTTACAAAGCAAGATATGGAGGATACATTTCAACCTCCGTTTAAAAGTTGTGTTTTGGATGGAAATGTTGCAAGCGTTATGTGTTCTTACAACGAAGTTAACGGGAAGCCAACCTGTGGTGATCCTGATCTTTTAAAAGGAGTGATTCGGGGAAAATGGAAATTAAATGGGTAACTTTTAAATCCGAATATTTTATTTCTCTCTCATTCTTTTTGTTTGGTTTACCTCACCTAGGGACTCAACATATGACAATGTCTACCTAATGGGTCATGTTCATGGGCTGACCCAGGATTTCACTAGTGATCACAGAGTTTTTAGACCAAATTTTCATTGAATATTCTTTTGAATTTAAAAAAATATATATATATATATTATTTTTTTTTTTAATTTTAACATGTAAAATTATAAGGTATTATGATAAAAAAAAATTCAAGACTTGTCAAGGCTTGATTTATTAGAATTTCAAAGCAACACGAAATAAAAGACCATCAACATTAAGTCCCATATCGGTTGTTTGTGAAATATAGGATGGTTGATGCCTTGTTGGGCTTTATAAAGCTTAGAGAAGGCTTATGACAATATATCTCCAAAATTTACAGCTTCTTTATTAACTTCTCAAAAATTGAGGGGTCAAACTACAAATTAATTGAGAACAACAAAACATTTCCAACTCCATTATTGAAGTCCCCATATACCTATATGTTGTCTATATGTTCGAGTCTTGATTTCTTTTACTTTTTTACTAAGGCAAACATTCACTTTACATACTCTAAAAAATATGTTAAATTAACGTTTTGCAGATACGTAAGTTCTGACTGCGATTCATTAGACGTCATGCTTACATCACATCATTGGGAAAAAACGCCAGAGGAAATCGCGGCTGATGCTTTAAATGCAGGTAACTAACAAAAGTTGTACATGTACATAAATAATAAAACGTTACGAAACATACCAAACACATCGAGTAACTTTTCAGGAGTAGACCTAAACTGTGGCAATTCACTAAGATTCCACACAGAAGGTGCTATAAAAGCTGGATTAGTGAAAGAATCAGTAGTTGATAGAGCTGTTTCCAACAACTTCGAGACACTTATGAGACTCGGCTTTTTCGATGGTAACCCAAGCAAGCAAGTTTATGGGAGTCTAGGTCCCAAAGACGTGTGCACTCCGGCTAACCAGGAGCTAGCTCGTGAAGCTGCTAGACAAGGAATCGTGTTGCTGAAAAACACGCCTCGATCATCATTGCCACTCATTCCAACATCCATCAAGTCTCTAGCTGTTATCGGACCCAATGCTAATGCCACAGAAACCATGATCGGCAACTATGCAGGTATATATATCGATAGTGGAAAAGCATTGATCTTTTTATATATTTTCAATCGACCATTTACATTCATTAGGGTTTTGTGTTGTGTTACTAAAGGTTCAGAATATTTGATCGAATCCAGGTGTTCCATGTCAATACACAACTCCTCTACAAGGGTTATCAGCATCGGTTAAAACCATATACGAACCAGGTTGTGTAAATGTGACCTGCTTCATTGTGCGAATCGCAGAGGCCAAGAAAGTAGCAGCGGAAGCAGATGCGGTTGTTCTAGTAATGGGTTCGGATCTCTCTATAGAGGCGGAAACTATAGATAGAATCGATATAACCCTACCTGGTCAACAAAGCTTTCTTGTCTCACAAGTTGCATCCGTGTCTAGAGGACCTGTGATTCTTGTTATAATGTCGGGAGGAGGAATGGATATCCAGTTTGCGAAGGATAATCCAAATGTAACAAGCATTTTATGGGTCGGGTTTCCTGGTGAAGCTGGTGGAGCTGCTTTAGCTGACATTGTTTTCGGCCGATTTAATCCAAGTAAGATTTGATATCTTTCACATGAACCCTAATTTTTTGTTCGAAGTTTTAGAGGTTTTGCATATATTTGTAGGTGGAAGACTACCCATGACATGGTATCCACAATCTTTTGCTGAGAAGGTGGCGATGACTAACATGAACATGAGACCCGATCTAACCACAGGTCACCCTGGTTACACCTACAGATTCTACAAAGGAGAAACAGTTTATCCATTTGGACATGGGCTAAGCTATTCTTCACATGCTCATCATCTAGTTAAAGCGCCAAAGTTCGTGTCAATCCCACTAGAAGAAGGTCACGTTTGTTGGTCATCCGAATGTAAATCGCTCGATGCATTGGAACATGTTTGTAGAAATTTAGTATTTGAAGTTAAGCTTAGGGTAATGAATGTGGGAAACATGGAGGGAAGCCATATAGTGTTCTTGTTCTCATCTCCTCCAACGATCCATGATGCACCTCAAAAGAAGTTATTGGATTTTCAGAAGGTGGTCTTGGCTTCGCGACAATGGACAACGGTTAGCTTCAAGGTTGATGTATGCAACCATCTAAGTGTGGTTGATGAAGATGGCAATAAGAAGGTTCCTTTGGGAGTACATGTTCTTCATGTTGGAGATCTTCAACACTCTCTAAATCTAAAGATTTGATGTGGGTGTTTTAGCTTTTATGATTAACTATGATATGGAACTAAAATTAACGAGGATATGAGAGAGAATTGTAATGATGGATTAAATTGAATTAATGCATTCAAAGGCAAAATTGTAGTTATACTTAATTTGTACCCCACTAAACTACTAAGACCATCGATCAAATTGTTTTTCTGTGGCACATTTCTATTATCTGTGAAAAGTGAAGTAAATTGTCTGCATCGATACCAACAGTAAATTACACTGCTATTTTATATAGTTTGTCTCTTCGATAAGAAGCCAAGGAAAAAGAATAATATGATCTAAAACAGCGTAATCATTCTTAGAAGGTTTGGGAACTTATGTAGTTACAACACCAAAATTTGGCAAGATTGGTCCAATTTGAAATTTATTTCCTTCAATTATTATATTATGACATTGTGCTTCTAAAAATCTACTCAACCATGACAATGTCATCCAAGTGCAAAGCCATTGTTAATATTATATACATTTTTTTTTCTTGATTTGATCACACCTTCTAAACGCTAACGAGAGAAAATCAAATCATCTTTCAAGATTAAAACAATTACAAATATTGGAGCTGCTATGGCAAAATTTACAAATTTGCCATTAAATCCTACCATTTTGCAAATTTTCCATTTTTATAATTTTTAAAAGACAAAACTTCAAAAATGATCCATATGGTTTCCAAAAATATCAAGTTTAGTCCCCAAGTTCAAAAAACCTCACAGATGGTCCCTGTGATTTCAAAACTTTTAACAAATGATCCTTCCGGCTCACTCCGTTAGCATTTCACTGTTAACTCATTTTTTAATAAAATATTGCAGGGGTAATTTCATCATTTTAGTTGTAACCTTCTCTCTTTAATATGAAATGATTACCTGTTGCTTGCACATCACTACCCGTCTCTCTCCCAAGAAGATAACCAGTTACAGGTTTAGTCATCGGGTTCATTCCCATCGTAGAAGCAAGAACAGAAATTGGGATTTAGGGTTTTCAGCTGCAGAAATTGCAATGGTGCTATCAATATGGTGTTTTCGAGAAAAATTTGTAACCGTGGAGGACTTAGGAAAAAGATACGGTACAATACTACAACAAAACTTGTTTTTTCTTGGTCTATTGTGTTGACGTAAGGAAATCATTGATTTTACTCTTTTTTTTTTGTGTTTATAGAAGGTTATGACAACTATTTCACATTGAAGATACACTACAGTGGTGTCTTCACCAAAGCACCTGGAAGGAAATACGTTGATGGTGTTGTAGAATATGTAGATGATGTTGATACTGATTTATTTTCAGTTCATGAGCTTGACGACATGGTTCGAGAACTAGGGTACAAAACTGAGCAAACCCTTTACTACCATTTCCGTATCCCTGAATACCCTTTGGACTATGGCTTAATGCCTTTAGGTAATGATCAAGATGTACTTAAAATGATATCATATGTCCCTAAACACAGACTTATTAGGGTGTATATTGAAACTGGTCAGGCAAGGGTAGCTACTTATTACAAGTCTCTTTCTAAAGTTGTTATTGAAGAGTTGGAGCCTGATAGTGTGTCACCTGAAATGAATAGAAAGAAACCTTGTAGGAGAGAAGCAGGATCATGTAGTAGAAAGCTTGATCTAAACAAGTCTATGAACCCTGATTATGAGCAGTCACAAGTGTTAGATGTTGATGAAGGCCATGATTACTCAAAGAGTATTATACCATTTATAAGGTCACAAGGTAAACAAAGTCATGTCATTCAAAAGGAAGTGGTGAATCATGAAATTGAAACTCAAGAAGAAGTGATCACTAGTGCAGTTGAAACTGAAGAAGCATTGGGAACTTACCATGTACAGGAACCAAGTTGCGAAGCAGATGATGGAGCTAATACTACAACAATTGATGATTATGAACCATTTATAGAGGATTACTCACTTTATGTTGATTATGATGCTCAGTTTAATGTTGAAACTTCATTTGAAAAACAACCAGAAGTGGATTATCTAGAGGGTATGGTGAGTGATGATAGTGGAGAAGCTTTCTACTCTGAGAGTGGCCATGGTTCTGAGGATAGTGGAGATGATTCTAATGACAGTGAATACAATGTGGATGAGTCTAACATACAATTTGATGTAGATGTAGACATGAGTGAATTCCATAATGTTGTTGATGTAGATGAACATGGAATCTTGAACAATCATTCAAAAGATGAAGGGATTGACATGGTTGATGATGAGTTGGAAGTTATTGCCACTAATGATTATCAATTTGCAGGATTTCATGAAGATGATAGGAAGAGATTGCTAAAAGAGTTGAGTAAGTCAAGTATATGCTCACATGGAGAGGTTCATGTTAAACCATTTCAGATTGGTCAGGTCTTCAAAACCAAGCTTGATGTTAAAAACTACATGAGCTCACATGCTGTAGCAACAAGGAGGACTTTATACCTAGCCAAAAATGACAAAATCCGGATTAGGGTGAAATGTAAAGGTGCTGTAAGTAAGCCTTCTACAGGAGTTGATGGTGGTGGGCCCTCAACTAGAAGTAGGGCAAAGTGCAAGGGTAAAGATGTAATTGCCAATAAAGGTACATGTCCATGGGCAGTCCAAATATCGAGGGCTAATGAAAATCAGGATTGGTTGGTGAAAATAGTACAGGATGAGCATAAATGTTTGCAAACAAGGGCGGTTAAAGCTTGCACTTCCAGATACGTAGCAAACTTAATTGTTCAACAAATACAAAGTAACACTAAAATTCCAGTGAAAGCTTTACACGAAGAGTTGTGCAAGAAACTGGAGGTAGGAATGTCATTGCAAAAGGTTGCTAGGGCAAAGTCAATGGGTGAGCGTATCATTAGTGGGCACTGTAACACCCGTAGATTCGGGCTAGTCAATTTAGAGACGATAGGCGTCAAAAATGAATTTTTGATGAAAGATTATTTAGAATGAATAATCTTAACTAAGTTATATTATATGTTACAAGGTTTTCGTACATATAAAGAACGCTGAAATCCGAGTTATAACGAAGAAGTTATGACCTGTCGAAGTTTTGCGACAGAACCGGCACGACACAGCGCGACGTAAAAAGTGAATTTACGTTAGAGCGATATTTAGCCTTAGCAATCTAAATGAAAGTCGTATAATGCGTTAAACCATGAGCGTGCATAAAAAGAACGCCCAAATCTGACTTCGTATGAGGAAGTTATGATTTTTCGAAGTTTCGACTTAGCAGTATGCAGCCCGAATGCTCGATTTGAGACCGAGCGGTTTTTAGCCGAAACAATATAAATGAGAACTGAAGATCTCATTAATTGTAGTAAAACGATAAAAAGGCAGGCGAAAACGGACGTCGGATGAAGAAGTTATGATTTTATAATGAAGTTTTCCTGTCCCAAACTACTAAACATAAATAATAAAAATAAAGTCAAAATTAGCCGATAGAGTCTAACGAAATTTGTAGATCGTAGTCTCACCTACGCGTGGATATAAATAACGTCGAAAACGGAATTCGTACGAGGAAGATATGAATTTTTAAAGTTTATTTAATAATTTCGATATTTAATTTACATAAAAATTGGCCGATATTATCCATGGGGGGAGTCAGCGACCTTCTCGTCGTTACGCCCTGCGTAATGAAATTTACGCCCCGCGTAAATCGGGCTTCAGCCCCCTATAAAAGGAAGTCGAGTGCAACCGATTCAGTTGCTCATTTCTTCCCGTTTTCTCGCGTTTTTGCATCGTTTTTCGTGCAAGAAATATCCCGAAGCCCCGGTATCATTCCCGAGCCCTGAAGCAAGTCCTGAGGCCCCAAAGATCCCGAGAAGTGCAATTCCCGAGCCGAAGCTCCGCCCGCGAGGAGCCCGGTTTTTGTGAAGATCTTCCAGATCTACCGAAGAATACTACTTCTACAAGCCGTAGTGTTGTCCGATCATCTTCTGATCAAGTGAGTGTGTAGTTACTTTCTTCTAACGCATAATTATGAAGTATTTTATACGAAATACGTGTTATGTGTGTGTATATATATATATATATATATATATATATATATATATATATATATATATATATTGTGGTTTATATGTATGAGTGTGCGGTTACTCTCTTCTAAACACATAAATATAAAGCATTAGCTATGAAATACGTGCTATGTGTATATATTAATTGTCTATATGAGATGGGCTTGGAATTGATGTTTTTATATGGGTGTTAAATGATTTAAACTATATATGTAATTTATATCTACAAATATGTTGGGTAGAACATGGGTAGATGAAATAGTTGATGTGTGTTGAACGAATGTGATAAGAGAAAGGTGAGGATATAATGGTGATGATAATTAGGTGATGAGAAACAGGTGATGATGATTAGGTGATGAGAAATAGGTGATGATAGAAAGGTGATGATAATTAGGTAATGATAAATAGGTGATGTGAGATGAGAGGAGATACCATAACCTTGACCGGTGATGTGGAAATTTGGCGATGTAGTCATCTACCAGAGTATAGATGGCGACCATGGACTATTCTAGATGACCCCGTGGAAACACCAGCAGGCTCATAACCTGTAGGTGATGAATTACGAGTCCAGGCGATGTTGTGGCTATGTATTCATGCAATGATAGTCTAACCCTTATTATGACTTACTAGTCCAGGCGATGTTGTGACTACGTATTCATGCGATGATCCGTAGGAAAAAAATCCTTAGGAACAAACATACAAGGAAACGTGATGTAAGGAGATGAGAGGTAAATATGATGTAAGAGATGACCCTTAGGATAATTCCTTGGGGAAGGTACTTAAGAAATAAATGGAGATAACGGGGATGGATAATTGGGTTGATTGTTTGATGATTGAATATAATAATTATATTATTGTGGATTGAAAACCCTATATGCTCACCAGGCTCCTAAGCCTGACCCACTCAATTTAATTGTATCACAGGTATCGATACGAAGCTGCTTTGCACTGAGAGATTAAAGGAGATGTAAATCATTAGTGTAATTGAATGTAAGTTCTGTTTAAGCTTATATGTCTATATCGGAACATGACATCCCGATGTTTTATTATTAAATGAAAATACATTCTCTTTGAGAAATGTTTTGATAAGTTATTATCATATCTTGTTTTGGAAACAAATTCCGCAACCGTTTTCTTTAAAAGATTACTCTGATTTTATAAAACAAAGCATAAACAAATCAGTCTTTTCTGGCCGTGAAAATGGGGATGTCACAGTTGGTATCAGAGCATTAGTTTAAGCGAACTAGGAAATTGTAGGAAATTTCTAGACTTAAACTTAGAATGCTAAGTAATGATTGTGAGGAGTGTGTCTAAATATGTTAGGTAGTACACCTAAATTGACACAAGCACTAGTTTATTTTAGGAGCGATGCCTAAAATGCTTTTATGTGCTAAATGTTATATGTTGCCATATATGATATTATTTGTTCGGATCTATGGTCTGTTGCCGACCGGATCTTGAAACCTTATGTGTGTAGGATTCTAAGTGTACGTCTACGATATTAGAACTAGCATGTAAACGTTTCGGAGTGATAAGGATGATTTGAATATCTATCGTGAATAAGGATCTAATTTCACCTTATTCGGTGTATAGATCAAAAATGACAAGAACCGGGAGTGGAGTTGGAAACGTGAACGAAAATAGGAATCAACCACCTGTGGTTGAGCGAGTGGCTGTTGTAGAAGCAACACCTGAACAAATTACAATGGCTGGAGTGCGAACCATGATTCAAGCCATGATGGCTGAACAAAAGGAGGAAATGAGACAATTGTTGCTGAACAACAGGAGTGAACCCTCAATACCAATTGAACAACCTAAGCTGAATGAGGGGCAGTCGGAAGAAGGGAACTATAGTGGGACCATTGGTCAAGCCAACCCACCAATAGTTCGCCGAAACAATCAGGATGGAGACAATGATGGACGTGGATGCAAGTACAAGGATTTCATGGCATCCAAACCACCATGTCTTTCTGGGAGCCCGACACCGGTGCAAGTCATGGACTGGATCTCCGAGATGGAGATAATGTTTGAAAGTTGCGAGTGTAGCAACAGACAGAAGACCGCTCTTGCAATCCCTCTGTTCAAATCTGGAGTACTGAGCTGGTGGAAGTTACTGGTTGGTTCAATGCCCAAGGGGGAAGCTAGCAAGATGTCTTGGGAAGAGTTCGTGGAGCAAATGAAAATGCAATACTGCTCTGAGCAGGATCTTCTGGAAATCAACAATGAGTTCCAGAATTTAAAAAAGGGAAAATTGAGCGTCACTGAATACGCTACAAGCTTTACGGAGAAGATGAAGCTTATTCCATACCTAATTCCAACTGAACTTTCCAAGGTTAACAAGTTTTCCAATGGATTACCAGCGGACTTTGGTCCGATAGTCAAGCAAGCAACCACTCTGAAAGTCGCCATCTGGGTAGCCAAGAATGTTGAGACCCAAATAAGGGAAAAGGGTCTAGAGAGAGTTGAAGTTGGAGGGAAAAGGAAACACAAGGGATCTTCAATGATCGACAAAGAAACCAAACTCTCGAAATCCGGAGGAAAAGATGAAACCAAGTGGTGTGAAAAGTGCAAGAAGAAGCACTTCGGAAGATGCGATGGAGAAGTGACCTGCTATAAGTGTGGTAGGATCGGTCACTATTCCAGAGATTGTACGTTCGACAATAGGAAGTGTTACGAATGTGGAGATGGTGGTCATATTTCGAAGAACTGCCCAAAGAAGGACAAAGCTTCAAAGAAAAATGTACTGCCACAACCAAGGGCATTCCACATGATCCTCGACAAAGCGAATCAAGGATGAGGATTTTATATCCAACGATCAAGTTATGAAGTAACAGTGTGAATAGTAACTTATGATGTAGCCTATTAGAGGCATAGTATAGGGTGAACTTGAACTTTTGTGTAATAGTTTCAAGAATTAATATAAACCCTGGTTTTGTTATCTGGTGTGTTGAATGATTATATGATTTATGTATGGTGACTTGGTTAACTGCGAGACAATACTTGGGACGAGTATGAGTAGGTGTGAATGGTAGTAGAGATCTATACTACCGGAAGCACAGGACTCGCACTTGGATCAGGAAAAGTCGCAAGGTTACCAAGAAGCTAGTAATTGATTTCGTTTTATTCAAGTTTGTCATTACCCTTGTTTCGGTAATGGCTAGTGGGATGATGGTTATTCCGACCCTAGTGGTCATATTAAATTGAGTCCGACTACGATGAGAGGTCATCGGGACTCGACCCATCGGTTAGTTAAAATAGATAAATGAATGTATTTACCCTAAGAAGAAGAAGGAGTCCACAATAAGGATTTATTTTTGTAACTTTAAGATTTCGATTGAAAGTCCAACATAGTACGAAGAGTAGATGCATGATTGAGCATCAAGGTTATTACTTAGGATGGAGAGATAACTTATGGAGTCAGTATACGAATACTATTTTGTTGATGATTCCGGGACGTAATCATCCTAAGGGGGAGATAATTGTAACGCCCGTAGATTTGGGCTAGTCAATTTAGAGACGATAGACGTCAAAAATGAATTTTTTATGAAGGATTATTTAGAATGAATAATCTTAACTAAGTTATAGTATATGTTACAAGGTTTCCGTACATATAAAGAATGTCGAAATCCGAGTTATAACGAAGAAGTTATGACCTGTCGAAGTTTCGCGACAGAACCGGCACGAAACAGCGCGATGTAAAAAGTAAATTTACGTTAGAGCGATATTTAGCCTTAGCAATCTAAATGACAGTCGTAGAATACGTTAAACCATGAGCGTGCATAAAAAGAACGCCCAAATCTGACTTCGTATGAGCAAGTTATGATTTTTCGAAGTTTCGACTTAGCCGTATGCAGCCCGAATGCTCGATTTGAGACCGAGCGGTTTTTAGCCGAAACAATCTAAATGAGAATTGAAGATCTCATTAATTGTACTAAAACGATAAAAAGATAGGCGAAAACGGACGTCGGATGAAGAAATTATGATTTTATAACGGAGTTTTCCTGTCCCGGCCTACTAAAAATAAATAATCAAAATGAAATCAAAATTAGCCAATGGAGTCTAAATGAAAGTTGTAGATCGTAGTCTCACCTACGCGTGGATATAAAGAACGTCGAAAATGGAGTTCGTATGAGGAAGATATGAATTTTTGAAGTTTATTTAATAATTTCGATATTTAATTTAAATAAAAATTGGCCGATATTATCCATGGGGGGAGTCAGCGACCTTATCGTCGTTACGCCCTACATAATGAAATTTACGCCCCGCGTAAATCGGGCTTCAGCCCCCTATAAAAGGAAGTCGAGTGCAGCCGATTCAGTTGCTCATTTCTTCCCGTTTTCTCGCGTTTTTGCATCGTTTTTCGTGCAAGAAATATCCCGAAGCCCCGGTATCATTCCCGAACCCCAAAGCAAGTCCCGAGACCCCGAAGATCCTGAGAAGTGCAATTCCCGAGCCAAAGCTCTGCCCGCGAGGAGTCCGGTTTTTGTGAAGATCTTCCAGATCTACCAAAGAATACTACTTCTACAAGCCGTAGTGCTGTCCGGTCATCTTCTGATCAAGTGAGTGTGTAGTTACTTTCTTCTAACGCATAATTATGAAGTATTTTATACGAAATACGTGTTATGTGTATATATATATTGTGGTTTATATGTGTGAGTGTGCGGTTACTCTCTTCTAAACACATAAATATAAAGCATTAGCTATGAAATACGTGCTATGTGTTATATATTAATTGTCTATATGAGATGGGCTTGGAATTGATGTTTTTATATGGGTGTTAAATGATTTAAACTATATATGTAATTTATATCTACAAATATGTTGGGTAGAACATGGGTAGATGAAATAGTTGATGTGTGTTGAACGAATGTGATAAGAGAAAGGTGAGGATATAATGGTGATGATAATTAGGTGATGAGAAACAGGTGATGATGATTAGGTGATGAGAAATAGGTGATGATAGAAAGGTGATGATAATTAGGTAATGATAAATAGGTGATGTGAGATGAGAGGAGATACCATAACCTTGACCGGCGATGTGGAAATTTGGCGATGTAGTCATCTACCAGAGTATAGATGGCGACCACGGACTATTCTAGATGACCCCGTGGAAACACCAGTAGGCTCATAACCTGTAGGTGATGAATTACGAGTCCAGGCGATGTTGTGGCTACGTATTCATGCGATGATACTCTAACCCTTACTATGAATTTTGAGTCCAGGTGATGTTGTGGCTATGTATTCATGCGATGATAGTCTAACCCTTATTATGACTTACTAGTCCAAGCGATGTTGTGACTACGTATTCATGCGATGATCCGTAGGAAAAAGTCCTTAGGAACAAACATACAAGGAAACGTGATGTAAGGAGATGAGAGGTAAATATGATGTAAGAGATGACCCTTAGGATAATTCCTTAGGGAAGGTACTTAAGAAATTAATGGAGATAACGGGGATGGGTAATTGGGTTGATTGTTTGATGATTGAATATAATAATTATATTATTGTGGGTTGAAAACCCTATATGCTCACCAGGCTCCCAAGCCTGACCCACTCAGTTTAATTGTATCACAGGTATCGATACGAAGCTGCTTTGCACTGAGAGATTAAAGGAGATGTAAATCATTAGTGTAATTGAATGTAAGTTCTGTTTATGCTTATATGTCTGTATCGGAACATGAAATCCCGAGGTTTTATTATTAAATGAAAATACATTCTCTTTGAGAAATGTTTTGATAAGTTATTATCATATCTTGTTTTGGGAACAAATTCCGCAACCGTTTTCTTTAAAAGATTACTCTGATTTTATAAAACAAAGCATAAACAAATCGGTCTTTTCTGGCCGTGAAATTGGGGATGTCACAGGGACTACCAAGTACAATATGAATTTTTGAGGGATTATGTGTCGGAGCTACTCAACACTAATCCTGGTACAACAGTTCAGATTGATGTGTATCCAAAAACCTCCCTGTCTATTACCACAAGAACTTTTAGAAGAATATATGTCTGTTTAGGTGCATTGAAGTTAGGATTCAAATCTGGTTTAAGAGATTTTCTAGGTCTGGATGGTACTTTCATGAAGGGCCCTTACCCTGGGCAAGTGTTAACTGCTGTAGGGTTGGACTCAAACAATGGCATATACCCTGTAGCATATGCAGTGGTAGAGACAAAATCAACAAGTAGTTGGACCTTGTTTTTGGAACTGTTAGGAGAAGATCTGGATCTAGGACCAAATTCCAACTTTACCTTCATTTCAGATAGACAAAAGGTGTGTATCACCTAACTTTTTTGTATTACCTTTTCTAAATACATTTGGTTAATTGATGTTGCACACATTGACTTTTGTTTAGGGAATAATACCAGCAATGGTGAAGGTATTCCCTAGTGCAGAACACAGGTTCTGTTTGAGGCATATCCATGAAAACATGAAGAAACAGTGGAAAGGAAAAGACTTAAGTGACCAGCTTTGGGAGTGTGGTAGAGGAACAACAGTCAATCATTTTAAAAGATCAATGGATGAGTTGAAGAAGATCAATGCAGAGGCTCATGCTTGGGTGTCTAAGATCTCAACAAACACTTGGGCTAAATCTCACTTTAGTGGTAAGTTTCTAGAATTTTATTGAGAAATGTTAATCTTCCTTGTTGTGTGTTTACTATATGTGTAATTGTCTTCTTTTAATTGTTTGTTGAATAACCTTTGTGAGGTATTCAATTCTAAGATAGATGAAGGTAGGGATAAACCTATTATCACTTTCTTAGAGTATATTAGAGAGTATCTCATGAAGAGGTTATGTGTGGTGCAAAAGGAAATAGATAAGTGTGAAGGACTTCTAACCCCTACTGCAACTACACTATTTGAAAAGATTAAGACTGATGCATCAAAGTATATGGCTAAATACAATGGGGCAGGAAAGTACCAAGTGGCAAGCACATGGCAAGACCAATATGTGGTAAACTTGAATGATCAAAGTTGCAGTTGTAGGTTTTGGGAGATTACAGGTTTCCCATGTAGACATGTTGTTTGTGCTATATGGGACAAAATTGAAAATGGTGAAAATGCCCCACATGTTGATGAATGGGTCCATCCTTGCTATAGGTTATCAACATGGAAAGCCATGCATTTCAACAAAATTGATCCATTGAATGGACGTACAATGTGGCCTAAAAGTGACTGCCCATTCACTTTACTTCCACCAAAACATAAGACACAGGTTTGTATTTAAAGTGCACCAAATATATAGTATACATGTGAACATGGAATGAATTCAATTTAAACTATAGTATATCAATATGTGTAGGTTGGGAGGCCTAAGAAGAAGATAAGAGGAGTGTTGATGAGCCAAACAGCCAAGCTGGTAGATTGAGCAGGAAATATTTGGCAGTCACTTGTTCAAAGTGTCATAACAAAGGGCACAATTCCAGAACATGTAAAGGGCAAGGAGGTAGTGGTGAAGTTGGAGGGGGCTGAAAATTATTTTTAGTGGTTATTAGGATGCTGGTGTTGTAGGTATTTAGAAACTTAAGTCATGTGTACTTGTTTAAAGATGTGTTAAGAACTTGAAAACTTTGCATGTAATGCTTGTGTTGTAGGTCTTTTGAAAACTTTGCATCATGGTTGTGTTAAGAGCTTTATAACTTTGAATGTAATGGTGTGTATGCACTTTTTGGTGATGAATTAATATGTTTAGTGTACTACCCTTCACAGATCAATTAATAATATTATACATTTCAATTGCAAATGAAAACCATCTTCAAGATGCATTTACAATACACTTAACAATTGCATTTCAAAAAATTCAAGAAATTGAACAATGAACTATAACAAACAACATTCCATTACCATTACCAATGCATTACACATTAATCCGATACATAAACCAAATACAACAATACCAATTCCAAAACCACCTAGATAAACTGAAAGCAAAAAAATCCCTATCCGATTAAAAAAAAAAAAAAACCCTGCAATGGTTACAAACCAAAAACCAAAACTCCATTACCATCCAAACCTTCACAGGATACTTAGAAATTAAAATAATACCAAAAAAAAAACACCCATGAACAAAACAACATCAGTTGGTAGTTCCACAATTATGCAGTTATAATGGCGACCCTATCTTCCAATTGATTCTTTGATCTTATCAAACCTGGAATCACCACTACTGCCTTAGCACACATAGGAGGATCAGACCATCGAATGAAACCACATCTTCTACAGTTCCAAAATTATCTTTCAGGGTTACGATCCGTCCATGAAGTGATCTTCGTTGCTTCATTCCCACACCTACAAGTCATCATCTTTGAATCAGAAGCTATTCGATGTCGTGAAGGGTGCAACGGTCGGTCGAGCAACAATGGAAAGGAGGAGAGGAGAGATGAGGATTGATAAAGCTAAAGGGGAAACCAAAAATCGAACATGCAATTTCTTTTAAAGAGAGAAGGTTACAACTGAAATGATGAAATTACCCCTGCAATATTTTATTAAAAAATAAGTTAACGGTGAAATGCTAACGGAGTGAGCCGGAAGGACCATTTGTTAAAAGTTTTGAAACCACAGGGACCATCTGTGAGGTTTTTTGAACTTAGGGACTAAACTTGATATTTTTGGAAACCACGGGGACCATTTTTGAAGTTTTGTCTTTTTAAAATTAAAAAATATCAGATTTGTTGACTGAATGCAAAGTAAACTGGGAAAATGAGGCTCTTCCCATTAAGTCTTACCATTTTACAAATTTGACCTTATTTAATTTTTCTTTCCTAGTTTTATATGTCATTTGAACATCATTTATCCGAATAATATCTAATGGAAAATTAAAAAAAGAAAAACATACAAAGCAAGATATTCACAAAATGATGAGTATGTTGATCATTCGTCTTGTTTCTGACTTTCAAAAATCGACCCTCCCTATTGTCTTTAAGGATTCACGATAGGGATGAGTAAGGGAACCGACCCAAATCGAACCCGGCTGGGGACCGAAGTTGGTTCAAATTTAGAGTGGAACCTAACCGCCGGTTCTACCGGTTTCGGTTTTTACCCGATCTTCAATGTTAGAACCGGTGCTCGAGAAATAACAACGTGTTTTGAGAAAAACATTATTACTGTCAAGTTGTGTATAACATGCAATTACTATCAAGTTGTGTATAGCATGTAATTAGTGATATTATCCTATTTGGATATAGATATAATTGTTTTATGCTAATGTCATTAAAGTAAACTGTAAAGTTTTGGAGTTTGGGTGAAGTTTTTGATGTATCCAAATTTGAGTTCGACTAAAATGAGTTGTAAATAGCATTCTAAAATACTTTCAAATGGAATTTAAATGGTAGAAAAATGGCATATAAATATGCCATTAAATGTTAAAAAGGGGCGTATCAATAATGATTGTCAAAATCGTGATCCTGATTGTAGGATCGTATCAATCATGTTAAAAAGGGGCGTATCAATCATGTTAAAAAGTGGGTAGGATCGTAAGATCGATATCCGATCCTACCTACCCTTGAATATATATATATATATATATATATATATATATATATATATATATATATATATATATATATATATAGCATATTAATCATATCTTGAATTTTAAGAGGTACAAAATACAAAGTTTTTTGTACAAATCAATTATGCATAACAAAACCATTAATACTTAACAAAATTTTGAAAAATTGAATTAAAGAATGTTATTAAAAATTTAATTTTGAGCAAAATAACAATTTTAAAATATTAAATTCATCAATATAAGTTAATTTACATTTCTTAAACTAGATACCAATAATAATTAACTTACATTAAATGTATTAATATACAATATAAATATAAGTTCTAAACATAAGTATTTAAATTAAAAGTGATAATTTTTCTTATTACATAATAATTAATAACAAAATCTAATAATTATTTTCTCGTAAGAAAATTATTCGTAAAAAAAAAACTATTTATCGCCGTTGATTTGCACGGGCACACATCTAGTGTGTGTGTCTATATATATATATATATATATATATATATATATATATATATATATATATATATATATATATATATATATATATATATATATATATAAGGTTAAAACTCGTGGAATCCACGGGTGTTAATTTTAAATAGAATTAAAAAATTAATTATGTAATAAAATAATATATCATAAATTTAGAAAACTTATGATTTTGCAAAAATATATTGATTTACAAAGATAAATGTTTTATCTATAAATTTATAAATGGTTAGTTAGAATTAAGATACACATTGTAAAGTAACATAAAAACTATAAACATCGTAGTTATTAATAATAAATTTGTAAAAAGTTATTTTTATCCAACATTGATATTTTGTTTGTAAGTCAATAATTGTTATTTTAATCAATATATAAAATTATAATTGAAAACAAATTCTGAAAACTATTATAATGATAAAATACAATTGATATTTTGTTTGTAAGTCAATAATTGTTATTTTAATGAATATATAAAATTATAATTGAAAACAAATTGTGAAAACTATTATAATGATAAAATACAAATGAAACTTATACAATTACCATGCCACATTATGTTCAAAACTTGTATAGTAGATGAACTTTTGACATTTGATATGTTTGACAATTTTTTGGAATTTCTATTATAAAAATATGTTTTTATCAATTTTTCTATTATCTAACACCAATATAATTTATGCTTTCTATGAATCAGTAAACCAATATATATTTTGTGTAAATTAATATGAAGTTTTGTAGAGGTTTAAGGGCATATATATACCTGCAAAAAACAAAATTGTTTGAG
The DNA here is from genome assembly GCF_052625555.1 of Lactuca saligna. Taxonomy (NCBI): domain Eukaryota; kingdom Viridiplantae; phylum Streptophyta; class Magnoliopsida; order Asterales; family Asteraceae; genus Lactuca; species Lactuca saligna. The sequence continues at coordinate 129,250,347 of NC_136422.1, forward strand.
AAGTATGTATGATCCAAACATACAATATAAAATATACAACCATTTTAAAACTATGACATGTGGTTATTGCATTTAGACCTATTAGGTAGAAATAAACAGGAAAATGATGATTAATAGAATAAAAAGAAATAGAAAAAGGATTTTACATTGCATGTTAAAATTAATAAAGGACAATTTCACTTTCTCAAATCATCTTATCAACTGAAGAAAGACCTAAAGGGAAATTAACCTAAATGAAAGTCACACCTATCATTTGCTATTTTGTTTTACACCATAAAAAAATATATGCATCTCATTTTATTATCGAAACATCTAACACAAAAAATCTAATTTTTCATAGTATTTGTTTTTTTGGGGATTACATATAAAACATCACATTGTGTCTAAGAAGTAACCTAACCCAACCATCTGTGAATGAAATCTAGCTAACTTGAGATGCCTTCTTCTCCTAAAATCCAAAAAGAAATACACCAACTGTTGGTAGAAAAATGGGCTTTCTTGAAGCAACATGCAACATACATGCAGATTGACTTTTCGCCTATACAAAATGAAGTGAACAATCTTCATCAAAGATTAATTGTAATCTCTAATTCCTACAAAATCACATATATTAAGCATCACCTTGCAGGTAAGGTATCTAGTAGCCAATTCATATTCAAACAATATATAAACATGAACTGATTGCATTCTGTTAATCTTTGAGATAAATGCAAAAATAGCAATTTACTTTATATTTTTTAATATTATATCAACAACTGTCATAAAATAACTTAAAAGTTTGATGAAAATGATAGTTTTACATGTCTTTCATATTGGGTATAAAGGTTTTCAAAGTCTTTACCCCAACAATCAGCTAAACCTGGAGACTCATTTTGGAAAAAATAAAGACCAATTTCCATTACTTTGATTATTTTCCACAAAAAGATAAGGTACCCAAAGAGCATAGAACAAATCACGAGCACGTTGTTCTTCTTGCAACATTTTTGAATCAAGTTTAGAACTTTATGAATCACAATTATGGTTTTCAACTTAACTTTTAAAGGGTATTGACAATTGAAAAAAATTTGCTACCTTTCCATGGGTCTTCCTCAAATCAAGAAACTCAAGGATATCAGCATGCCATGGCTCCAAATAAACAACAAAGGCACCCTTTCTCTTACCACCTCATTAGTCAACATATCGAGCAGTATCATTAAACACACGCAACATTGGAATAATACCATTAGATGTTCCATTTGTGCCACGTATGTAGCTTCCAGTTGCTCTAATATTATGATCAGAGACGCCAATACCCCCTGCTGTTTTGCTGATAACAACACATTCTTTTAGAGTATCATAGATTCCTTCAATGCTATCATCTTTCATGCATATCAGGAAACAGCTACTCAACTGCAAATTACATTACTACCCTCATGTGAGAAACAAAGAACATTCAAGCGACTGAAAGTCTGAAACTAAGAAAGGTAAAGACAATTATTCATACTTAAGGCCTGGGTGTTCTAGCATTGAATAGGGTGGGAGAAGCATGAGTGAACCACCTCTGTGACATTAAATGATATGCTTTGATTACAGAATCAATGTCTTCTTTATGAATCCCAACAACGACTCTCATTAGCATATGTTGAGCCCTTTCCACAACATTCCCTTCTATCTTCAATAGATAAGACCTATCAAGGGTTTTGAATCCAAAATAATCATAGTCAAAGTCCCCATCATAGATAATCTCACTGTCTAACTTTGCAGCATACTGAAACAAAAACAATTCATACATAAATCACCAAATAAGAAATGGGTATAAGATTTTAAAAAAATAACTAAAAAGTGGTCAAAAGAAGTATAGTTGTGTACATATTATCCTTGTCTAAAATTGATTTTATTCAAAAGCTAGTTTTCTCAATAGGTGTTAATGACTAAATCTCCACATAAGAATAGACAAACAAGTTCATAAAAGGACATCAGTTTCGAATTATGTTGATTTGCACGGGCACACATCTAGTGTGTGTGTCTATATATATATATATATTACCACTTTATGTCTTTTTACCTTTACTAATTTATTGTTTATCATTTTGTGTTGTTACTTATGACTAATATTTTTATTTTTTTATAATTTTGAACGAAAAATTAAATGTTTAAAATAATTTTTATGATTAAAAATTATAAATTAAAATTATATTTTATTTTGTGGGATCTTAAGATCTTGATTCTGAACTTACGATCCCAATCTTGCAAAACCCAAAAATGGTCCTACTTAGGATCCCAATCCTGACAACGTTGAAAGAAACACGTAACATGTAATAATCAGGTCTCTTTTCCATGCATTATATATCCAAAACTTGTACCCTTTTTTAAGCGAAGAAAGAAACACGTAACATGTAATAATCAGGTCTCTTTTCCATGCATTTTTACCTCTTATTCTCACGCACCCTCCTCTTCATATTTATCGTTTTTTTGGCCTCCAAGAATCATTAGAAGTCCAATAGACATGGGTTATTTTTGGTCCGGTTCGGTTCCTGGTTTTGGGCCGGTTCTAATGCCCGGTTCCAAAAATCGACAATAATAGAGTATCCATCCCGGCCTGATCGGTTTCATCGGGTTTCGATTCCGATATCAGTTCCGGCCGGTTCCCCGATCCATATGCTCATCCCTAATTCACAAAATCCTATTTTGTCCATTAATGAAAAATTGGACTCCAGCTTGAGAAACTCAAGTAAGAAATTAATTTTCATTATGTTAATCTACTATATAAATGTTATTCTTTCAATGTGTTATTGTGTAATGTTAATATTTGAATGTTTTATGGTGATGTATAATAATATATTGTTATTCTATTATTAGGGTTATTTGGGTTACAAAATCATAATATGGTTTATTTGATTTTTTTCGGTTATACTAGGTTCTTAATTATCTTGTACATGTTATTCGGTTTATTCAGATGATAACCGAACCGAACTAAACCGAACACGTATTGGTTAATCGATTCGGTTTTCGGTTCATACAATTATCCTTATTCGATTTTCAGGTTATTCAAGTTCGGATCGGTTTGATCGGGTTCGGATCCAAATAACATTCCTAGCTCTAACCACCATACCACCTCACGAAGAGGTGCTCATGGCTTGTATCCGAGGGTCGAATTGTGTTTGTCAAAAATAGTTACACGTGACAAAAGATAGCATGGCTCGAGCCAGAAATTGATTTCCTCGAGATTCTTCCACCTAAGCTTTCTGAGTTGGCATTTCCAAATTAAAAGAAAACAAATAATCAACAAATTTCTTTCATCCCAGATTTCCCTCCACACATTCAATCCTCACCTTATCTCCCAAAATCTGTCCTATTCCTCGATTCCGTTCCCAAAATAAACTCTGCAAAATGATTTCAATTTGCAATTCTTACCCTCCAATCCACCACCATCACGGCCACCGGCGAAGATGGCCTCCAAATTGGGTTTCACCATAACCTCTTCTCGTTTCTTCACTGCTCCTTTTCGAAGACCTTCTGTTGGGTTGTCTTTGTCTGGTTCTAATCGGTTCGCTGCGTCGAAAGTTCACTCTATCCAGTTGATCCGAAGGGAGCTTGTGAGTCGAAGGCGATTGATTATTATTTCCCCAAAGGCGACAACTGATCAACCAGGTTAGGTTTTATTTCGTGCCTTGTTGCTTTTGGACTTCAGTTATGTAATCGAACTATGCTCTAGTGCTATGAATTTAACCTCCAAGTATCTTGTAAGTCCTTAATAATGAATATTAATAGATTTTGTTATGGCTTTTAAGCTATGTTTTAATCGTTTATTTGGATTCAATTTAGATGAGTGCTTTTAGAGCAATAATCATGGAAAGTTCTAAGTTTCCATGGATAAATGGATCGATTTAGACTATGGAACATCATTCTACTTCAACATAAGTTCATTTTTGGAGTGCTGTGTTTCTTTCAGGTCAAGTTAAAGAAGATGAAGTTGTCGATAGCAACATAATGCCTTATTGCAGCTTAGATAAACAACAGAAGAAGACAATAGGAGAAATGGAACAAGAATTTCTCCAAGCATTACAAGTAAACCATGTTTTTTATTTTTCACTTTCCATCTTGCTTAATTTGCACATGAGTTTCTCCATCTTCAATGCACTAATTCTTCTCTTCTATTCTCCTCCATAGTCATTCTATTACGAAGGAAAAGCCATCATGTCAAATGAGGAATTCGATAACCTCAAGGAAGAACTAATGTGGGAAGGAAGCAGTGTTGTAATGCTAAGTATGTACACCTTGTAATCATTTTTCAACTTTTCCCCATTGTTCTTTCCTTATAATGCCTTTTTGGGTTACACACATTTCAGGCTCTGATGAACAGAAGTTTCTAGAGGCTTCAATGGCTTATGTATCTGGTAACCCCATAATGACAGATAAAGAGTATGACCAATTAAAGATGCAATTAAAGGTACATGCTTTAGATAGTTGGCAATAATCCCTTTTCTTTCTTTATTCTTTCTTTCTTAAATCATTTTCTTTCAGAAAGATGGAAGTGACATAGTGGCTGAAGGTCCAAGATGCAGTCTTCGTAGTCGAAAAGTATGTGTTTATGAGATCCTCCATGAATCTTTTATTATTTTTCTTTTTCATTTTTTTATTTCAGTTAATGTCTTTGGTTGTAGGTTTACAGTGATCTTTCAGTTGATTATCTCAAAATGTTCCTCATAAATGTCCCAGCTGCTGTTGTTGCATTAGGATTGTAAGTCAAAAAGAAATTATAAATTAATATTCAAAGAATTCTGTCACTAGATTTACTTACATATGTTTGTATATCAACAGATTCTTCTTCCTGGATGACATCACTGGTTTTGAAATCACATACCTTTTGGAGGTAAATCTTTTATAACTATTTCTTTTTCTGTATTTCCTTTGTTTACATAACAAATTTATGTTTATAAACAATCATATTATCAGCTTCCAGAGCCATTTAGTTTCATCTTCACATGGTTTGCTGCTCTTCCCTTGATATTATGGCTATCCTTCACACTTACCAATGTCATTGTCAGAGACTTTTTGATCTTGAAGGTTAGCATCATCTTCATCACCTCACAACACTGACACTCTGACACTGATACACTGATACTGAGTTTGATATGCATTGGACTGAGACTCATACAATATAACAGTACAAACTACAAAATCACAAAATTGCAATTCTTTGTACCATCCAAGGAGGTGGGACAGGGACTTGTTTTTGATATCTCATGTGTAAAAAGACGTAAATGCCCTTATCCTTTATAGCCAACAAACGCAGCCTATAATTTTTTTACATTTCAGGGTCTTTGTCCAAATTGTGGTACTGAAAACACTTCATTTTTTGGAACTATATTATCGATTTCCAGTGGGGGGACCACAAACACAGTCAAATGCACAAAGTAAGTGACATATCTTTTAACCCTAATTGTGGGTCCCATCAACATAGAACACTAGTAATGTTGGAATTTACCATTTTATTACAGCTGTCAAACCCCACTTGTGTTTGATCAAGATACTCGTTTGATAACATTGCCTGAAGGAAGTGAAGCTTGAGTTGAGGTAATTTATGTTTCAAGGAAGATGCTATTGTAAATGTAACTAGGTTTTTTTAGGAAGTGTTGCATAAGCGTGGATTCGCGTTGAATGATAGTTGATGTATGTTCATGTGTATAACATGGTAACATGGATTATATATATGTTCATATATGTATATTTGATATTGGGTGATGACTCTGTTTGTTAAAAAAAGCAGAGTGTTCAAGTTTAAGTAATAACATCCCATTTTATAAAAGATGTATTTAGCTGTAAAAATCATGTTTATTTGTTGGATGCAAATTAATGCCAATGGTTGAGTTCATGACACAAGATGTTACAAGCTTGGGGAAATTTGATTGTTGAGTTTGAGAATTTCAAACAAAATATAACATATATTCTATAAAAGATATGATTGCCTTGTTGGAGAAACCTTTAGGAAATGTATCATTCGAGAGAAATTTCATGGGTGATCATGTAATGTTTGTATCATCAACCTCGGACCTCGGTTGTTGAAGCAATTTGTATGAATTTTATTGGGACAACTCATGGTAGTTTTTTGACAATATATTCCTCATTAACATTGTCCCCTAAGGCAATTGTATTTCTAGCCATGTTGTTCACATCCATGGAAAACTTCTCGATCGTTCACTACAAGAAAAATCATGAATAGCTACAGAAAAATGCTATGGAATCAAATTCTGTAGATTTTTGTTACAAAATTTCTACAAAATAAACTTTCGTAGCAAACTTATAACTAATTACGAAAATTTGTTATGGAATCGTAATTTGTAGTTAATCTGCTATGTTGCTACAAAATTAAAATACATAACTATTTTGCTACGGAAATTACTACAAATCTAATTTTCCTAGCTATTTTGCTACATAATGATATTTCGTAGCCATTTTGTTACGAAATTTAGTTATGAAAATAAATTTCATAGTTATTTTGCTACAATTGATATTCGATAGCTATTATGCTATGAAATTTTGCTACAGAATTTATTTACATAGCTATTTTCAGCTGAAAAATCCATAGCTCTTTTGTTACAAAAATTTCTACGAAACTAAGTTATGTAAATATTACGGAATGAAACTTAATAGCTATTTTACCCTTAATGTTTTTCTTCTTATTTTTTATAAACGACATATAAGGTAGGATTAAATATAATAAATTTGGGTGCAATAATTAACAATAATCGGTGACAGGTACATCTATTTGTGCATCGAATTATATATCTTAATAGTATCTAAAATTAACAAGGTCCAAAGCTACATGTTTCACGCATAATCCTCAGTTCAAAAATAAGGGCAAATTGGTAAAATCACAATCCTCAACTCAAAAATAAAGGCCGATTGGTAAAATCGCATGACCTCGTTTTGCACTTGGTTGCGAAGCTATTCAAGCGAATTGGTATCCCGATCAAACCTCTAACTTGCGACCGATCGCCTATCTCCATATCTCAGAGCATTAGGTATGGGTCACGTTATAACACCAAATTCATATGCCACCTCAATCATAATACCACCATAACACCAAGGGGGAAATGGTGTTCTCCATGTTATAACATGTTAAGAGGTAGAGAGAAAGAAAGAAAATGATTTGATTGGTTGATAAATGCAACAACCAATTAAACTTCCCGTTGCAACTTGTCTTCATCACAACGAGATATGCCATAACACCCTCTTAACGAGAAGAGGGGGTGGTGTTCATCTTGTTATGACTAAGTTATGATGTGCCACGTCAGCAATAATAGCATTTCAAGTTGCCCATACCATATGCTCTCAACCTACTGCCGTTTCTCAGCCTCCCCATCATGTCGGTCGTTGTTCATCCTCTATTTATATAACAGTCTAATTTCAAGAGGTATTTTTTAATCACTTGACCTAATTCTTCATTCCTCAGTTTTCCCCCAGTATACACTTACGCCATTATCGATCGAACTTCATGAAGCTCATTATCGATCGGACTTCACAGAGCTCCTCTCACTCTTGTTTGCTTTGTCGTTTGCCGCATGCTCCATCAATCGGTAGAATGTTCTCAACTGATGATCCTCATCGCCTTCGTGTCACTGTACATCATCCTACTCTTCTTCACCATTTTTTTTTCTCAATTGTCTTCATCCCTACAAGGTAAAATTCTTCTCTTTTATGTTTTCTTCTTAAAACCTGCATCGCTCGCCACTAAATCATCTTTTGGTGTCACCTAAAAACATCAGCGAGTATTTCTACCTAATGCTTCATTTTCTCTTTCTATCATCCAATGACCTGAAGGATCCATTGATCTCTCCATCTAATCCAAGGCGAGTTAATGTTACGTTAACTTTACCAATCGATACACGCAGCTTGATTCAAGTTTTTATTAGTGAATTTGATTGATCAGTTTTATTGATAATGAAGTGTTGATGTGACTTTACTACCTGAGCATCATATATATCACACATTGTTTGGATGTATTGTGATTGAATTAGTATGGATTTTCTTGGATAAAACTCATAATCTATCTTTGATAAAGGATAATAGTAAGATGCTGCTACTGCCTTATCATCATAGATTTATTAAGCTTACAAGAACCACTAAAATCAACAAATATCTTACAAAGACACAAAACTGCAAATTACTCCACTAAAAGCCATGGCTCAGTTATTACTTGTTTCAATTGCACCACTTGTGTGTATCTATAGATTTCAGTATCCCATGAACCAATCTATATGGATTGAATTGTTGAAATTACTCTTTACTGCAGGTGGTTTTTATAGCATTTTGGTAACAAAAAGTCTTTATGATGTTCCCAAATCAGAAAAAGTATATGATGTTATTATCCCCTTGTCTTGTAATTTCTTATCTGTTTTGAGTCATAACTCATGTCAACATTTTTATTGAATTTGGGCTATATAAATACTTTACTCATGATTTTGATAATATTTTCAGGTGGAATCGTATAATATAGAAAGATCACTAAGGAAAATCAAACGATGTAATCCTTCTCTCACTGTAAGTATATAAGAACCTGATCAATGATGTGTGAATATTAAATGGAAAGATCAAACATTTTAATCAATGGGCACTAGTTTAAGGCTATGTTTCGGCAAGGGTAAAATTGTCATTTACTCATGTCTAGAGAGTTTGTTCAAGTCACAAAAGAAACTATTTTTCCACGTTGATTATCTATGCATAACATTATCCATTCCATTTTTTTAAGGAACTCTACATTGAAAAATTTAACAAATTGTTAATTTTATTATCAATGTATTTGTATATGAAAATAGGATGCTATAATGAATAAATAAATGAAAGTATTTTTCTATTTATTACATATTTTCTTATGTCTAGACAGGACATGAAGGACAAATAACACAAGTGAAGTTTAAATAGAAACTGAATTTAGTCCTATGAACACATTTTATACGGATGTCAAAGCGGATCAAGTAAAGATTATTGCAGGTTAGATGATTACCAGTTGTTATATGATTATTACATATGGTGTGAAGTGCTATGATGTAATTTACAAGCCTTTAATTGCCATGAAAAATTCAGTTGATACAATTTACAAGTACTTGAGGATACAACTTGTATATACATTTGTACCCTTACATTAATAAATTCAAAATAGGTAACAGATGGAATATTTTTGTAACAATGCCCAAGATTCAAGTAAAAAAGATGAGTTCTTGGTTATGTCATTTGGACTAACCAATGGTCTAGCAACATTCATGAATTTGATGAATAGGGTTTGTAAACCATTCCTCGATAAATCCATGATAGTGTTCATAGACGACTTTCTAATTTACTCAAAGAGCCAGAAGGAGCATGGAAAACACCTGCGAGAAGTATTAGAAGTTCTAAAGAAGGAGAAGCTGTATGCAAAGTTCTCTAAATGTGATTTCTGGATTCAAGAAGTCCAATTCTTGGATCATGTGGTTAACCAAGAGGGAATAATGGTTGACCCAACAAAGATTGAAGTTGTGATGAAGTGGGAACGACTAAAAAGTTCCATGGAGATTCAAAGCTTTCTGGGATTAGCTGGATATTACCGAAGGTTTATCCAAGGCTTTTCTTCGATAACATCGCCATTAACAGCTTTGACCCATAAACGATCTACGTATACACGGAGTGAGAAACATGTAGAATCATTTGAGAAACTAAAGAAGAAGTTGTGTGAGCACCAATTCTTTCTTTACCTGACGGAGTTGAATACTTCACAGTCTATAGCGATGCATCTAGAGTTGGATTAGGTTGTGTTCTGACTCAAAGAGATAAGGTGATAGCATATGCATCTCAACAATTGAAAAAAAATGAGAAGAACTACCCCAATCATGATCTAGAGTTGGCAATGGTAGTATTCACATTAAATATATGGATGCATTATCTTTACGGCACGAAGTGATAACTTTTCATTGATTATAAGAGTCTCTAATATCTCTTTGATAAAAAGGAATTGAATATGAGACAACGACGCTGGCTAGAGTTACTCAAGGATTACGACAGTGAGATACTTTACCACCCTGGTAAAGAAAATTTTGTAGCTAATGCTCTAAGTTGAAAAGTAAGCCTTGAAAGAAAAAGGCCAAGAGCGTTAAGAATAGAAGTTATCTCAACGATTGTGGAAAGCATCGAGAAAGCTTAGGAAGAAGATTTAGAGAAAATTGACCGCAAGGAAGAACGTTTAGGTAAGATGTTGGTGTTCGGTACTCATAATCAAGGATTGAAGGTATTCCAAGATAGGATTTCGGTACCTAAGATGGGTGAAATAAGAAATATTTTGATGGAAGTGCTCACAAGACCATGTACTCGATTCGTCCCAACAACACTAAGATGTATAGGGATCTGAAACCCTACTACTGGTGGCCGACAATGAAGCTCGATGTTGGAAAGTATGTGGCAAAGTGTGTAACATGTGTGAGAGTTAAGGGTCAACATTAGAAACCATATTGGGAGTTTAGAACCTTTACCTATACTCATGGGTAAATGGGAAGATATCACCATGAATATTGTGACTAAACTGCCCATGACGAAGAACAGTCACGACATGATTTGGGTTTTCGTGGATCGATTCACTAAGAGTGCACACTTCATAGCAAACAATGAGAGATGGTCTGTGGATAAGCTTGCAAATGCTTACGTGAAGGAAGTAGTAAGGCTTCACGGTGTTCCCTTAACGATTCTATCAGATCGTGATAGTTGTTTCACATCAAGGTTTTGGAGGAGCCTACAAGAGGAAATGGGTATGAAGTTGTGTTTAAGTACCGCTTACCATTCACTGACTGATGGTTAGAGCGAAAGAATGATTCAAACACTAGAAGATATGCTAAGAGCATGTACCCTAGAATTCCAAGGTAACTAGGATGAATACTTACCCATGGTAGAGTTTTCCTACAATAATAGTTACCATTCAAGCTTCAAGATGGCACCTTATCATGCTTTGTACGGTCAGAAGTGTCGTACGCTGTCTTGTTGGCTTGAGGCTGGAGAGAAGCAATTTATGTGCCCCGAAATAGTCCATCACACTACCGAAAAGCTAATAATGATTAGAGAAAGGATGTTAGCAGCTCAGGATTGTCAAAAGAGCTATGTCGATAAAAAGTGACAACCGATGACATTCGAAGTTGGAGATTCGGTTTTGCTCAAAGTCTCACCGTGGAAGGGATTATAGGATTCAGAAATAGAGGAAAGTTGAGTCCAAGGTTTATTGGACCATTCAAAGTTCTTCAGAGGATTGGGAACCAAGCTTACAAGCTGGAACTACCAGAAGAACTAGATTATATTCATAACACTTTCCATGTGTGTTATTTGAGGAAGTTCATAGGAAAAGTTCCCGATATATTTCCAATTTCAGAGTTAAGGATGGATGAAAATAAGAGGCTAATCGAAGATCCTGAGGCAATCGTTGACGGTAAGACAAAGAAGTTACGACACAAGATGGTCGACTTAGTGCTTATGCGACGGGAACATACAAATGGGCCGAACATCACCTGGGAAACAGAGAGTGACATGATGAGTCGCTATCCAAATCTGTTTGCTGATGATTCCAGGACGGAATCATCCAAAGGAAGAGAGAACTGTAACGCCCGTGTTTCTAAGCTAAGCATTACTATGATAATGTAACAGTTAGGGTCAACAATTGTAACCTTCTTTGAAGTAATAAAGAGGAATTACTTGAATATTTTGTGAATTAGGTGATTTTATGTGCATTATACTTATTTATAAGATATAATAAATTAAGAATGAAAACAAGGGTCCAAAATAAAATAATAGATAAACCCAATATCTAGGAAAAAAGTTGTAGTGGTCGTGACAAGGATTTCGGAGATATAAAGAACGCCGAAATCTGAGTTATAACGAAGAAGTTATGACCTGTCGAAGTTTCGCGAGAAAACCGGCATGCCACTGTGTGGCGTAAAAAGTGAGTTTGTGGTAACGTACTTTTTAGCCTTAGCGATCTAAATGAAAGTCGTAGTATACATTAAACTAATAGCATGCATAAAAAGAATGTCCAAATTTGACTTCATATGAGGAAGTTATGAATTTTCTAAGATTTGGCAAAGTAGTATGCAGCCATAATTCGAATATTAAATAGATTGATTTTTAGCCGAAACAACCTAAAGTGAATCGAAGATCTTTTTAATAGGATCCCTACGATACAAAGACAATCGAAAACGGACATCGGACAACAAAGTGATAAATTTTTAACAAACTTTACCTGTCCTCCGGTGTTTCCTGTATGGCCCCTGTGTGTACATAATGGTTGAAAAATATTGTTTAACACTTATAAAATAATAATGCTCGTAAATAGTCATGATAAATATTAGACTACAATCTAGTGGTAATAATACTAGGTTTCCTTGGTGGAAAATAAATTATTAAGAAGTGAAGCGTTGCCCGAGTTAGGAATCATCACTTTAATACGTGAGTGCATAGTTACTTTCATCTTACACATAGATTTGAAGTATTTAATATAAATTACGTGCTATATGTGCATATTATATGCGTTCTTGATATCTATGTTGGATGAACGATTTATACATGTTTTACTTGATTTAAACTGTATATGTATTTTATACCTATAAATATGTTGGGTGAAGATGGGTAGATGAAATAGATGACGAAAGATGAAATAAAATGATGAGAGACCTCGATGTTTAAGCTGATTCAGTCATCCAACGAAGTATAAATGACAACCACGGACTATCTAGACAGTCTAGTGGAACGCTGGCAGGCTCGCAACATATAGGTGTTTATGAATGATGTGCTCATCGGTGTACTCCATTCCCCTCATGGTTGCTTTACTTACATATGTTGCTGAGGAATCCCTTAAGCAGTATTGTCATCCTGCTGATGATCCTTAGGCTAGGTCCCTTGAATTATATTCTTTAGGGACATAAAGTGAAGACAACGAGAATGTGTAATCGGGTTGAATGATTTGATGAAATTAATAAGCTTAATTATTGTGGGTTGAAAACTATATGTGCTCACTAGGTTCCCAAGCTTGACCCGTTCAGTTTCTTGTATTACAGGTAGTGGCAAAAGAGGACAAAAGTGTTGATCTGATGAGAAATCTATGGATTATAGGCCATTAGAATAATAGATGTTGTAAGGATGTAGTATTTATGTTTATGCTTATGTACTGGATTGAGAATGACATTCCCAACGTTTTTAATACAATGAAAACCCATTCCTTCAGGAATACTTTGATAATTTACTTATCATATTTTTAAGAACAAATTCCGCAACATATCTCTTTAAAATGATACTACGATTTTCAAATAAAAAAATAAACAAATCGGTCTTTTCTAGCCGTGAAATTGGGGATGTCACACATGATGTGCGTTTTCATGGATTAGCATACTTTCAGTATTTTTCCTAAAGTAACTAGAGTGAGATTTTTTTAAAGAAGGTTCTAGCACTTTTATATAAGTATACTTTTAATGAGATTATGTCATTTCAAATGTTTTGGGCTAACGATCCTCCACCATAGAAGAGAGCGCTGGGTAAGAGTGAACACCCAATATCAATCATTTTATAGGCCGCTTCCTTATATGCCCATTATAATGTTGATTTGCGAATGACGCGTACTAGCAAATTGACTGACTTGTCTTATTCATATAATATATTAAACTTTTAATAGTATATATAAGGTGTATTTTAAAACTTTTCAAAATACAGGGTTTAAATATTAACTATCTAAATTAATTTCTTTTTGTTAATTAATATGAAACCAGTTGTGATTTATATTTATCTTTTCAATTAACCAATTAATTAAATTAATTAAATCATCTAGGGATAAAATAATTATTTGAATTATTTTTATTAATAGAATAATTAAGGAAACAAGGTAAAACCCTAAAGTAACTCCCAAAATTTGAAAATAGAGAAAATGACGCTAGGGTTTCAAGAAACCTTAGCAAAATAAAAAATCCAAGGCTATTAGGGTTTAATTTCTAGAAACCCTAATTTTGATCTATTTACTATTATGCACAATCAAATAGAAAACTATGGCTTTGATACTACTGATATGTTTTATAGGCTATAATTAAAACATGTAGTAGAAAAAATTTAACCCTTAAGTTTACATGCAACCTATTTGAATCTAAGTTTTCTATATTGATAGCAATAACCTATGAACATCAAGAACCCTAAGGGAACTCTATAATAATCGAAATTTATATAGAGTTTGGGTTTACGTACCTCTTGATAATTGTAGCAAATAATCACACCAATATCCTTCTGGAAAAACCTTGGAAACAAGTACCAGAAATCTAATGTGTCTAATGGCTTACACCTAAAACCCTAGAGACCCTAGAATGAAGAGGAGAAAAAAAAAAATAGGGGATAGAAGTTTCGTTCCTATGCTTCTTAGGAAGGTTATGAATGAAAATTGACGACCTTGGGGTTCTATTTATAGTTTAGGTAACTTGCAAGGAAAGAAGAATCTGAATTGATTAAATAATAGATTTAATCGTAATTCAATTCCTTTTCTTTTATGCAACCATGAGGTTTCCAAAACCCATAGAGGAGCATCCAAAACCATCCATGCCATGGAGGTTTCTAAAATTGCTTCTTTTGTTCAACTATTGAACAATTACAACTCACCATTTACATCTTTAATTAATTCCAATTAATCCTAAATTAATTTTAGATAAATTCCAGATTAATAATTAATTAATTCTAATTGATTTCTTATTAATTTATTAAACATATAAATTAACAAATCAATTATTTAACTATTGATCTTATGTTAATTTATTAATCACATAAAAAATTAACATATCAATTATCTATTCTCAATTAATATATTAATCACATAATTAACAAAATTCCTCTCTCACACTCTCTCTTTCTCACTCTTAATATTATTTTTAGCAATTTTTGGTTATGAGGACAACTCAAAAGAATTTTTCTTCTAATTTCAATTTTATACCATTTTACTTATGAGCATAGACACCTTAATCCAACAAAGTCATGTTAGGCGTACGTGTCTCAACTAAGGTGTGACATATCACCACAATCAATCCAAACACTAATATCTCGCATTGGGCCCTATTTAAAGGCACTAACTATTTGGGTTTCATTTGTTATTTTCCTCCATCCTATAGAAAATCTCGGAAGCTTAAACTCTATTCCCTTCCTTGATTCATGTACTTATTGTGCCTTGAAAGTGAAACTTGAAGAAAAAGAAGAAGAAAGGTGTATTTGGTGAAAAGAAGCAAGATCTAGTTAGGTTTTAACCTTCTTGTCACTTCATACTGCTTTGTAAGTAATAATCTTCAACATTATGAGTTTTCTCCATAGATCTAAAACTTAGTATTGTTTTGGAACATTTTTGTTCTAGTTGGTCCCTTTTCTTTTGGAGTTTGGAAAACTCCAGGCTTTTGAGATGCTGAATGGTTTCTATGGACTTATAGGTATGAAAAGAGAGCATGCATGAGCACTCTTTGAACCATGCAACAAACTTTTAGCCTTTTTGGCTCATTAAAGATCTAGGGTTAGTGTTTGACTTGTTAGAGGCTTGTATGTGTATAAATTTGGAAACTTTATCCATTAAGAACCTCATTAGATGGTTTTTTTGGAAAGTTAAAGCCTCTGACTTAACTGACTAAGTAGTTAATAAAGAAACGGGTTTACCTAGTATCCGCAACGCATCTATCCTTGGACGTGATGTGGGTTATATCGTCACAGTTTTTTACTTTAATAGACACGACATATCCATCTATGGGTGCTACACGTCAGTGCATTGACTGTTAACTTTGATTTTGAACGTTCACCATTGACTTTTTGACCAGTTTAACTTTTGGTCAAACTTTGATGGATATGAGTTAAAGATTGAGGTTTTACCTCTGTTTGGGTATTAGGTGGTTTGTGCTAGCTGTTTCATTAACAAAGACTTAAAACTTGTGTTACTAGCTTCAGGTGACTTTTCTTACTATACTATACGTTACATTATATGTCTTTTTTGTGGTAGGATGTTTGTGTACTATTAGTGTATAAATGTGGGATTATATTATAATTGTCTTTTGTTATGATAATTAGTATGTAGGTGTTAGGGATGATAACTAGAAGCCTTCAAGTCAATTAGGATGATGGTTTTGTACCTACATATCCACTGAGTGTTGGTTATTACATCCCAACAAAGGATGATGGTGGAAACCTTTAGGTTAGATGGGATGGTGGGTGTCTACATATAAGCCCATTAAGGTGTTAGCTATGAACCTACATTCCCGAGCAGAATGATAACCGGAATCATGTAGGTCAGATGGGATGATAGTTATGTACCTACAAGCCTACTAAGGTGTTGGTTATGAGCTTTGTGCTTCCATTTTAAAGTTAAATGTTTTTTAGGTTGTTCCTGATGGGTTTTGGTCATAAGACATCCTATGTGCTCATACAAACCCTAATGCTTGGATCTAGGTTTCTCTATTGTACATGCTTTGAATCCAAGACTATAAACCCTAATTCTAGCATACATGTAATCATATTAACATGAGAATAAGTTTATAGTGTTACCTTGATTGTTATGTAGCAATAACAATCCCAAATCTCCTTGTATTGACTTTGGAATGCTTAGAGTCACAAGTGTCACTCCTCTAATGGCTCACAAACACCATAAGCAAGAGGATGAAGAGGAGAGAGGTTGGAGGCTGCCAAAAACGTGTGTAAACCCTTACAAGAAGCTTAGCCCCGTTTTTGAGCCTTAAGGGGTCTTTATATAGTTGGGCTATTAGGGTTATCTAACAAGGAAACCCTAATTTGGATGCTTAAGCCCTAAGCAACCCATAGACTCCTTTTAATCAAGCCCTTGGACGATTTCCTTATGGGCTTCCCCATAGAATTCGTCCAACCCTTGATACAAGGCAATCCATGGCCCAAATTATAATTATCTTATAATTACAATTCCAGTCCCTTAAGTTTAATTAATCTCTTTTAGTCACAAAACTAATTACCAATTAATTATTGACTAATATTAATTAAACAATATGATTTCTCCTTTAATATATTATTCCCATAATATATTAATAAATCATATTTAATCCTTACTCTCCATAATTCATCCTATCAAGTTGATTTGGTGAAGGCAACCCAAAAGGACCATGCACCATCGGGTCAAGTACATACCAAAAATAGTTATGGACTTAGACACTAATCCAACAGTCTCCCACTTGGATAAGTCTAACAACTATTCTACGTATGACTTCAGATCCCGATCTGCAATCGTAGCTTTCCAAAGCCGCTGTCAACTCTGATCATATCAAATACGCGTGTCCTTAGATAAGGGATCATATATTCCTCCATTCTAGATATCGTATGAGATATGATTTCTAATCATTCTCTTTGTACTACTTCTCGATTTCTGATTTATGACGACAGACTAATTGAACAAATCAAATTAGTCCTAGCCCGGCCGAGCATTTACGTATGTCATCACTAAACCATCGAGGGGCCCAAAGATATCGCTTTTATCCTACCTTGGATAAAAGGAACGGATAAACTTTGATACAATGCTTGCTTGCACTCACTAACCAAATCACACACAACAATATGTTTTATAACACTAAGTTACTAGTGCGTTTACACATTATCAATGTGCAACCGATTAGCAAGATACAACTCACACATCTCGGTTTCAAGAATATAAGATGTTATCGTCTCACCAATCACTCGTAATACAATTCATGGAGTGATCCAAGTGAGCGTGGGTTTAATCCAATGCTCAAATCATATTCATAAGCACTCATGAACGTTGCAGCAAACATTTGCTTATGTCTAATACTCTTTTAGACAATCCACACACCAATTCATGACAGTCTTCATTCATATCTACTTCCAACATATGAACGACTGTGGCCTATTCGAATAATTCGATTATTCTAAATAAACTCAATTATTCTGGAAGTCAAAACATGCAAGGTGAAACACAAGAATAATACTAATCCCATATGGCCTCAAACCTTTGAGTATAAACAAAACATGTTTTATTTATCACCATATCGATTACTCATTATTTGTCGTTTCGGGTAATCAACTTCTTACTTGAATTCCAACACTTGTCCCATGCTCCTAGCATGCACACAATGTTTACCTATGGTTCTTACTTTTGTGAAATAGACAAATTGAACACATTTCCAATCATTCTCATTTTACAACTCCAAATCCATTTTCTTAAGTGTAAGAATATCAAATTCTTGTTACTTATAGAATATACTAGATTCTAACACTTTATGTAATGATCCTTTTGTAATGTCACTACACCAAAGTCTCAAAGACTATTGCCAATGATATTACAAATTCCTCTAACGTAGATTGTTACAAGACAATTCCTTAGATATGATGTCTCTCTCTCAAAGTACATTCCTTTGAACATCCTTTTGCATAAAGGTTTCTAATCTAGTCATAGATTTTCAATATTTACTTCCCAATATGGACACGCTTCCATATTTTCCATATGACAACTCATTCTTAATAGAATTTTATCTATTCG
The DNA here is from genome assembly GCF_052625555.1 of Lactuca saligna. Classification (NCBI taxonomy): domain Eukaryota; kingdom Viridiplantae; phylum Streptophyta; class Magnoliopsida; order Asterales; family Asteraceae; genus Lactuca; species Lactuca saligna. The sequence goes on from NC_136422.1 coordinate 129,268,849, forward strand.
TAATTATGTCGATATTGTCCATCCAATATGGAAACATTTCCATAATTTCCAATACTATACTTCCAACTACTTCACAAGCGACCAATCCTCATCGAACTTTGGATTGTCCTTTGATAGTTGTTTAATTATTTTAGTCAAAACCAATTCTAGTCCCTTTTCCCTCTAAATGCACTAGACATTTGGAAAATTTTAGAATGGTCAAACATTAAATCATTTGCAATCGATCCTATACTCGAAGCGTATGGGACACGACGCAAAATGTTTTATTTGCTATGTTCTCAAAATTCGAATTGTGAAGAGGAATGCCGTAATCATAATCGAAACTTTAAGAACACACTATGTACCCTTGACTAAATTTATTAACATTCCACAACCTAATCCTTTAGATTTGAAATGAAGCATAATATTCTCTCCCTTAATTATAGCAAAACAACCTTTCAACTCTTACAACTTTGCAAAGTATGACTCTTGTTTTCTATAATTAATATTGCCAACTATGCAATACGTGCCTTAATAATCATACAATCATAACATTTATGCTCCCACTATCATGATGATTATTATAAAACATAACACTTATGCTCCCACTAGCTTCGACATGTATTCATAAACATCTTAACTTTCAGAAAAACAATACTTATTGAATTTCTTAAGTTCATGTTTCTAATACTTAGTGCTTTGATAATCTTTTATCAAGGCTTCTTGAACTTGTACACCTTTGCCTTTGATGGTTGATATGTGTGTCTAAACAATTAAGACTAATTGCCAAACTTCACAATTCAAATTATGGAAAGGGATACCGTAACCATGATTGAATTCGAGAATGCAATTTTACAATCACTATCTTTTAAAATCTTTCTTAGTGAAAGCATTTCCTCACAGTCATTTTCATGAAGGAGGAAATCTTATGACACTTAGATTTAAACGGTGTATGTGTTCCTATCCATGTGAATTTGTTAAAAACCAAAGTTTACGACAAATTAAACTCATATGGATTGAACTTTCTTAATCTTGATTTCTTGCCTTATGGTAGCACAGCTGCCCACCACGTCTTCCAAGTAGTTAAGTAGCTCACCTTTTCCTATCAATGTACTTTCCATTGATCAAGGTCCTTGCCTTTTATGCATTCAAATAAGAACTCATAGGACTCACATGCATAATTAACTCGATTGGATTGGCACAGAAACAAAATAATGTATTCACGATAGGTTGTAAACCTCAACTCGTGTGCTAGTGATGATCAATAAGGTTTATTTGATTTGTTCTTGAACCCTTTCAAGACCATTAAGACTCCCACTGACTCCTTGACATATAAGATTCTTTTGTCAATAAACGTTTCTTGACAAACAAATATTCAAGAGTTAGTGTAGTTTTTATCAAAACTCTTCACAAATTGGTCCTAGTTGGTCTTTTGTCTTATCCAAGACATCACAACTTTCCACATTTGACGAATGTTATAAACCTTTAATACTTTTCACTCACATGTCACAATCTTAACTTTAAGACTTGTTATTGAAACGAAGTATGATTGACTTCTTGATTTGACCATTTCTTCAATCTTTGATTCCTCTTCTTAGACATACAATTGTACTAAGATTCACTTAGAGGATCAATAGAGATATGGTTCTTAATCATTAAGATACATTATAAAGCATAAAAGCTACTCTCCCTTCTTCTTAGAATGGAGAAACTTTTATCTTTCTGCCTACGTGATTCTTCTTATTCGTTCTACTATTGATCTAAACTCTTTAATCAATTCAGAATTACACTTAATCTTGTAAGTGTAATCATATTTACTAAGACTTTAGTAAATCATGACGAATATCTTTGTTACTCTTATGGTGAACTTGATCAATACACAACTTTGTGTACTCGATCTCCTAGTCCTTCACTTGACACTTTGTCAATGAGTTAGTCTAATTTCCAAATACGTAATTTCTCATTCATCGTGCATCCACGTTGCATGATTCCAAGTTTCTGTCCAATTGAAACTTGGGCGATGAGAAACTCTCCTTATTTGGTAAATTCTCGACATTTCCATAAATAACATAACTAAGAATCATATCCATTCGTTGTAGAAATATGCAAACATCAATTTTCACATAACGATTTCATTGCAAGGAAGTAAACAAATAAATAAATAAGTCAAACAAAATTTATTTTATTTATAAAAGCAGCGGAAAAAACATTTTTCCTTACAATGCAAAATCTATTGAAAACTATGTAAAAAGAAAATTTCTAACAACTCTATCATAACTATCTAAGCTCAAAATCCAATCTTCAAGTCCATGAGATCGAGATCCATCACTTGTGATTAGATTCATCTTGCTCTCTTATCAAGCTTCCTTTCTTTTCATCGATCCTTCAAAACATTCAAATGCAATCTTATCACATCATGTATTAAGAATCAATGAATAGGAACTTAATGGAGTTAGATAGTGGATTCTTACCTAAAGCGTAGTCATACTTTTGACTCTCCCATCTCTTAGATCTCTTAGGTAAATAGGGCAACTTCGTCTCCAATGCCCCTTCTCTTGGCAATAAAAGCAAATTGACTCCTTTGGAATAACACATGGAACTACTTCAGACATCGCCTTTCTCTTATGATCAAACTTTTCGATCATTGCATGTCTTTCATTGCCATTGTCTATATCCATAGAGGTCTTGAAGGCAGATTTACCAATCAACTTTGCTTTTCTATTGTGCCAAACCATTGCTGATTCAGCAGCAGTAAGCATGTAGGTGAGATCTATAAGGTTCACGTCGCGGTTCATCATATAGTACTCTCTTACGAACTCACTATATGAGTTAGGAAGTGACCGAAGAACCCAATCAACAGCCATCGCTTCACCGACAACGGATCCCATCATTCTTAATCTATCAATGTGTGACTTCATCACTAAGACGTGTGCACACACCGACTTGCCCTCTTTATGTTTACTTGCCAAAAGGGCTTGAGTGATATTGAACTTTTCAATTTTACAATCTTGTGGGTTAGGGAGAATAATTGGAGGAGGAGGAGGAAGTGAAGCATGATTTCTTGTTCCTCGATCGAATCGTGGAATATCATCTTCATGTGGAATGCTTGTTCCACGGGATTGAGAAGACCATAGTTGTCGAACTTTGACATCGGGAGAAAAACGAATTCAAGTTAGTTGATTGATTGAGTCCTTGGTAAATCACCCAAATGAAATTCCAAGGCTAGGACCCAACACAATATCCTACAACTCGGGAGAGGGATGCCGTAACCCAAATGCAGAACATTGAAGGTAAGTGAATGACGATTCACTAATTTCCACCATGAAAAATGAAAAAGAAATTTAAGTTTTAAATCTATGAAAACTCCTAGATCCTTTGAGATTCATTGAACATTTCAATGGCATGTTTAAATCTCGATATGCCCCTCTAGTTTGCGACTGGGATGCCAAGGATCACAAAGCGGGTGTGAATAACCATGCAAACTACATGGTGCCCTCACATGTTACAATCACCTATTCGATGTGCCGGTAAACCACACACGCTCCACCGAACTATGACAAACATTGAGTCACCCTTTGCTACCTTTGCTTAGAACCATTTAGTGTGCCGGTAAACCACACACGCTCCACTAACGTCTTCGCAAGGGCACAAAGTGTAATTTCATGGAATTGCATGAATTCACTTTTGCCTAAGTAACTAAGATTAGGAATTTGAAAAACATTTAGTTACTTTGTATTTCATTATACTTATAATGGAAGGTTTCGTCCTATCCTACCCGTTCGGCTAACGACCCTCCACTAGTCAAGAGTGCGGTGGGTAAGAGTGGATACCCATTCAATCGCCATTTTATAGGCAATTTCCTTAAACAACCCTTATAGACCAGCTTCGTGAATGAGGCCTACTAACGGTAAGACTGACTTTTAGTTATACATATATATAATGTTAGACTTTTAATGTTATATATAGTATAGGGTGTATTTTATAACTTTTAAAATACTGTGTGGTTAACTTTAACAATTACACCTTTAATTCTATTAAATAGTTAACCTAAACTTTTATGGATTTATTAAACCTCTTTTAATTATACTCCTTAATTAATTAATAAAACCATAAGGGTGTGATTTGAACTTTTCAAAACATTACTAGAGTTTTAGAATTTAACATTTCTAATTAAACCTTTTAATCAACTTTTAAATTCCAAAACTTGAGGGTAAGTTTTGAAACATTTTTCAAAACATTAGGGTTTTAACTATTTAAATTTCAAAACAACAAAACTTTTGGGGTTCAAATTTAAACTATAAAACCTAAAGGGATTAATTTGAAACTATTCCAAACTATGTCAAGAATATTCTAGATCACATAATTCAAATAAGGCAATTAACTATAATTGGTGGTTATCTAATTAGATCTAGTTCAAATTCTTGCAAGATAATGATCAAATAATTTCCATAACTTCACATATATCAAATAAGGTAACAATTATCTAATTAGATGACCAAAATCTTTTATTTTGACAAGGATAATCATAAGGGATTAATAAAATTCGAATTTTATTAAGTTTAAACAATTATGGTAATTATCCTAAGTCATAATAGGTAAAAATCCCGAAAATCCGCCTGTCTGACGAGTTGACTCGTCGAGTCAGCCTTGGACTCGTCGAGTCTGCATGGACTCGGCGAGTCCAGCCTCCAGAATCCAAAAAATCGAATTTTCCAGTTATATCAAGCATCAATACAATAGAAACCAATCTAGGCTCTGATACCACTGATGGGTTTTGGTCATAAGACATCCTATGTGCTCATACAAACCCTAATGCTTGGATCTAGGTTTCTCTATTGTACATGCTTTGAATCCAAGACTATAAACCCTAATTCTAGCATACATGTAATCATATTAACATGAGAATAAGTTTATAGTGTTACCTTGATTGTTATGTAGCAATAACAATCCCAAATCTCCTTGTATTGACTTTGGAATGCTTAGAGTCACAAGTGTCACTCCTCTAATGGCTCACAAACACCATAAGCAAGAGGATGAAGAGGAGAGAGGTTGGAGGCTGCCAAAAACGTGTGTAAACCCTTACAAGAAGCTTAGCCCCGTTTTTGAGCCTTAAGGGGTCTTTATATAGTTGGGCTATTAGGGTTATCTAACAAGGAAACCCTAATTTGGATGCTTAAGCCCTAAGCAACCCATAGACTCCTTTTAATCAAGCCCTTGGACGATTTCCTTATGGGCTTCCCCATAGAATTCGTCCAACCCTTGATACAAGGCAATCCATGGCCCAAATTATAATTATCTTATAATTACAATTCCAGTCCCTTAAGTTTAATTAATCTCTTTTAGTCACAAAACTAATTACCAATTAATTATTGACTAATATTAATTAAACAATATGATTTCTCCTTTAATATATTATTCCCATAATATATTAATAAATCATATTTAATCCTTACTCTCCATAATTCATCCTATCAAGTTGCTTTGGTGAAGGCAACCCAAAAGGACCATGCACCATCGGGTCAAGTACGTACCAAAAATAGTTATGGACTTAGACACTAATCCAACAGTTCCGATGAGAAAAGAGAAGGGCACGGCATGACTATACTCCCAACGATGTTTGGCTTTTTTTTGAGACTTTTGGTGCTTTTATGATATGACTCTAATTTAATACTATATTTTATGATATTTGAACAAATGGATTTCTATGTACTTTTGAAAAGATCGATTCTTTCAGGGTTGTTTAATTATATTTTAAAAAGAAAAAGTTGGTTTAAAATTCGCAACATTACAAATAATGTCTCAAAACTTCACAAAACAAAAAGAACTTGGATTACAAGGGAATCTAGATGATATGGCTCTAACATACATGTTTTTGTGAAAATTAATTTTAAACATGTGTTTTTCATTTTTAAATGGGTATGGTTGTCACCGGCAAAAAAATTTGAAAAAGCATACACATTTCCCTCTTTCAACAATACCTCAAACTTCTGAATTAGAGTCTTCTTGATGGTAGCAAAGATACGCTTTCCATGGAATTATCATACACACTAACAAACGATAAAAAACTATACCAATACCTACAAAAGCAAGAAAAAACAAAGTTGTGACATGTTAATACCTTCTTGTACATTAAGCTATGTCAATATTGTTAAGTTCAGATGACTTCAAGTAAACATGTTGCTTCCATAAGAACCCATCACTAATCAAACATATATTGAGTACCCATCTCAAACACTACTACATTTCCAATAATTATAAATAATAAACCAAATGTCTTCTTTATACAAACAACAAACAATAATACTAAATTAGTATAAGAAGTTGAACAATCCAACTAGTTACAATGTCAGTTTGGAGACACAATGAATTTGACAACATGCGAACAACAAAAAAACGGCCACCGGAAGATCACAAGATACCATTAAATGGCCAAAATACAAGCCATAAGGCTGATGGGTGTGGTGTCACATTTGCCACTGTCCACGTAGACGCTAGATCACACTTTCCACATTCTTACCAAAAGCTGCCATTTGGTAGGCACGGGTTGCCATACCTGTCATGCTACCTATTTTTATTTTATTTTTTATTATTATTTTTTTTTAAATATACAAAATATATCTTTCAAAAATAAGAATTTTTAAAAACAAAAAATTCATTAAACTTAAAATAAAAAAATAGAAATTCAAAATAAAAACAAACACAAAAAAAAAAAAAAAGAATTTAAAATTAAAAACATACAAACTAAAATTACAAAACCTAGATAGACCTAAAGAACATCTTTATCGGAAAATTGACCTTCCAAATCATCGACCGGGTTCTGTGTTAAGATCGATGTTGTTGACGTTCCAAATATGCCCCGTTAAGTCCTTATGAAGAACATGACGCGTCTCAACATCATTAACCAATGCCCTCCTTGATATGTACTCCGCGCTTCCAACCTCAAAAGCTTGTGTCAGTGGACTTGTCTCGTTTTCGTTATACTCACATATTGTATTTCCTTCGTGTTCGAGAATCATATTATGCAATATGATACAAGTATACATCACTTCACTCATTTTCTTCTCCTCTATATACGACGTGGGATATTTAAGAATATGCGAACGTTTTTTCAAAACTCAAAATGCTCGTTCAACATCCTTTCTCACCAGCTCTTGAGCTCTCTTAAACTTCAACCTTTTTCGATCATTTTGACAAGACGATGACTTCACAAAACAAGCACGCTCCGGATAGATCCCATCCACCAGATAATACCCGTTCCTATACGATGTTCCAGCTACATGAAAATAGGAGTCTGGCGCAGTCCCGTCATACATGTCGTCAAGTAACGAAGACATTTTAATAACACTGATGTCATTAAGGGAGCCAAATGAGCTAAAGAATGCATGCCATATCCACATATCCTGTGACGCCACCGCTTCAAGTATAACTATTGGATAACTATGACCGCCTCAGGTGTATTGCCCTTTATGGGCATTCGGACAACAACCTCATGCCCAGTGGAGGCAATTTAGGCTTTCTAAAATTCTAGAAAAGTCGTGCACGTTTTAGTGATGAGCATACAATTGTTGGATGTGACTACAAGCAGGCTTGTGCATATATCGTGGACCATATAATCTCATGACATACTTGCAAAATTTGTGAATGTTAGTTCCTGCAACACGTCTGGACATCCTAAGGTTCTCCTCTAGTGCATTGGGGCAAGTGGCATATGCTAATTGACGAAGTGCAGCGGTGCATTTTTGTATAGGATTAAAACCAGTTATACCTCTAGCATCTCGATGTTATCGACAAAATGGACACGTTGCCGTGACGTCGTTGACTATACACAAATTAAAACAAAGATTTATGCATACGGAACCGATGATGAAAATATTATCCTATAAAGTTGGCATCATCCACAAAGTAATCTTGCATGAGTCGATCATTAGCCGCCTCACGAAATCTTTGTATGTATCTTCTCTTCCTCTGGCGTGCATTCTCAACATTTTCTTCCTGTAGTCGTTCGATCAGCTGCTCCGCCTCCTGAATAATCTATATAGACGTTTCAAACAAGGCATCAAACATGCTTGATGAAGACGACGAAGAAGACATTTTGAGAGAATATATTTGAGTTGTAAGTTGATGTTACGTGTTAAAATATGTTGAAGTTGTAGTATTTATAGAAGGTTTTCAAAAAAAAGGTAAAAAAAAAGGAAAAAAATTAAATGGAAATAGCCGTTGCCAGCTACCCCTAACTTCCCGATGGTCATCAATACTTGGCATATATAAACCTTGATGCCGAGCCGAGCTCTGCAAGTCGAAGGGTCGGCCCGGTGTGCGTTGGTCGCTGAGGTTGCTGAGCCCACACCCACGAGCCTAATAACCACAACCAACCGAAGAATCACCACAACCGAACAACAAGACTGCAAACAAAGGTGTGTCAGAAGATGTTATATTCATAAATAGAGCTCTATCAGGACCCGCCATTGGCCTAGAATCCTCTTAAATTATATGGTATATATCACTTGCCTTCGGTAAGGTGATGAATTCCAAATATACGAACAGTCCGCGGCTATATAACCAAACGTGGTTCAGAAAATCTTTCAACCACTAAACATGCAATTCTAACGAGATTCTTAAATCCATTATTAGCGTTAGCGTTATTATAATGATTCGCAGATTAGGGATTCAACTTCTGTATGATAATCTAAGTGTTAAATACTTCATTTCTGGAGACTTTTCTAGCCAAACAAACTAGAATACAACTTGCTAGCACGTTGTCATCGTATTTCGTGGGATTTCATTCATACACAGTAAAATACTGTCGTTGTACCAATATGTTCATCTTAAAAATATTTCTTAATCTTATTAGCAACCGTTCAATATCTTAACAAGTCACTAAATGTGCCGGTCAAAATAAAATAAAAAAAAACAAGTCACTGAATGTAAAATTTTCGTATTAGATTGTAACTAATGTTATCATCGATCATTTACTTTGAGTTCTGTCAGTTTTCTATATGATAAATGTTTTTTTTACTTGGGGGAATATATGTATGTTAGGATGAACTTTGATTGATATATAGTATTAAGAAAATGTAATCAATTACGTTGACTTACGAATGTCAACCTTCGTGAGGGCCACAAAGGGCAACCACTACGGACATTATGTCGTTAGTGTTTGGGTGCTATAAATAGCTCCTGAAATTAGTGAAGTCTATAAGCAGCACTCGTACAAAAAGTTCACAACAACTTCAAAGTCACCATGGCTTCAGTTCATCACCCAAGGAGGTTTTTCTTCATCCTTAGCATCATCACACTTGCCTGCTTCTCCTGGTTTGTGAAACCTAGCGAAGCTGTCTACCATGGCTACGTACCGAGTCCATGGACCCTTGCCCATGCGACATTTTATGGGGATGAGAGTGCATCTGAAACCATGGGTAAATATCATGGTTTAAAGCTAATATCTTCTAGCAATCAAATATCCGTTTTAACTACTATAAAGTGAATATAACATTTCTGGCTATATATATTTCAGGTGGTGCTTGTGGATATGGAAACTTGATAACTAATGGATACGGAACGGATACAGCTGCTTTGAGCACAACCATCTTTAGCGAAGGTTACGCCTGTGGTCAGTGTTACCAAATACGGTGTGTCCAATCTCCATGGTGCTACAAAGGATACACCACCGTTACTGCCACCAACCTCTGCCCGCCTAACTGGTCTCAGGATTCAAACAACGGTGGATGGTGTAATCCTCCCAGAACCCACTTCGACATGGCCAAGCCTGCGTTCATGAAAATTGCTCAGTGGAAGGCTGGCATTGTCCCTGTCATGTACCGCAGGTGAATTTCTGCTCCCATACTAGCAAGCATCAAGCTTTTCTACTTTATAACTTTTGATGCTCAAAGATGAACAAATTAACTTAATTTGATATATATGTATTCTACGGGCATGCTAATTACTTTTTTTGGTATTTTAGGGTACCATGCAATGCTATTAGGAAAGGTGGCATCAGATTCTCATTTCAAGGCAATGGGTATTGGCTGTTGGTGTATGTGATGAATGTTGCTGGTGCTGGAGACATCAAACAGATGTGGGTGAAAGGGACGAAGACAGGTTGGATGAGCATGAGTCATAATTGGGGTGCGTCGTACCAAGCTTTTGCTACTCTTAAGGGACAAGCCCTCTCCTTCAGATTAACTTCATACACCACCAAGCAGACTATCACTGCCTACAATGTCACCCCTGCTAACTGGAATTTAGGGTTGACATATCAAGGCAACGTCAACTTCCATTGATTACCGGCGGTGTTTACAGTATTCAAACGCCTCTTAATATTGCATCTCTTCAAACGCATTTGAAACCGTTTGATTGAGTTGAAGCTAGTACATCTGCTTCTAAGCTATATTGCATCCAGTTAGTTGTTTTCAAATTGTAATTTCCGTCCATCCCATTAAAATTAAAATATTCTAATGGGTTAGAGATGGATTTAACCTAGCTATGTATTTTAGCTACTATAAGTATCCATCATGTGGCGTTCTTTAGGTTAATGACACAAATGCCCTAGTAACTTTTCTGAGTTGGTCATTTGAGTACCTAAACAATTTTCTTGGCTTTATAAGGGAACAAACTAATTTTTGTTGGGTCGATAAGGTTGTTTTGGAAGTTTGGAATGGATAAGCGGGTTACATTTTTGCCACCCCAATTATTAATGCTACATACACACTTATGAACCCCACTTTCCTTGACCAATGTCCCACACTGACCCACCTCCTCCGTTTGTTCATAGGGAATGTACATGACTCGAAAAGGATGAAAAACAACGATTTATTCTCCTTCAATCTTCTTTTCGTTTCCCGCTGCCAAAAGGTCTTGTTTTTCTATCAGAATCTCACTTCTCCAATTTCTAAAGCTAACAATCTTCGGTGTTCAATTCCAACTTTGAAGGAACTAAGCTCTCTTATGGCACCACCGGATTCGAGCCGATGCATCGATCCTCCAGTCGACTGTATAATCCCCAGATTAAGCTCTCTTTATAAGCGCGATCGAATGAAGATCTTCTTCACATCAATTTTAGCAGGAGATGATTTTTCATCTTTACGAGGATCCAAATCCTTGGCACATAAGATTGAATATTCGTCATCTACCCTTATAATATGCAAATCCTCTTCCATTTTCTCCATCCAAACCTGCAACTCCTCAATGATTAGTGTATATGGTGGTTTATTGTTCAAATTCGCTAGTTCTACATGAGCTTCATCCTTCAATCCTTCCTTCACTATCTTATACACTTGCATTCGACCTTCACATGAACAAAAACATAATCCTCAATTATGCAATTGGGATTTGAGAAAAGTGTATCATATCTATACTCAATTGAGTTGTGCATAAGAAACCTATAAAGTACTCAAAATCTTTACAATGAAACTTATAAATGCCTAATCTAAAAACCTAAAATTTGACCATTTAAATAAAATTGTTGAATAATGCTAATTTAATGTTGCTTTGTAAGAAAACATTAAAGGGGCTGTCAGGTGGGTGAGTATGAGGTGACAAATATTGTGAATGTGGCAAGAGAACCGGTTGTAACAAGTCTATTAACGAGATTCCTAAATCCATGATTAGCATTATCATAACGATTCGTACATTAGAGACTAAACTTATGTATAATAATCTAAATGTTATATATTTCATTTCTCGATACTTTTTTTTATATACAAACAAACTGTTGGAACATTGTTAAATGAAAACTTTCTCTATGGGACTTGTCGCATATTAGAAGAAAAATGAAACTTATACTATCTTAAAAAGCCTCCTACTAGTTGTTTACTAATTAAATCAAAGGCTTAGACTAAAGTGATTGAGTTGGATTTGGTGATTGAGCTAGTCAAATTGGTCTTGAAAGACTTAGATTAATATATATATATATATATATATATATATATATATATATATATATATATATATATATATATATAATGGTTAAAAGATTGGCCTTGGGCATTGGGGGCTCTTGGGGTCTCTTTGACTAATTACATTATTTTTATATATATTAATTTCGATTTTGACTTTTATTTTATATTAAAAATCTGTTAAATTCATTTTAATTGTCTTGACAGTTATTTTCGATTAACAGTTTTTAGAGTAAAAAACAGTCAATGTATATCTATAAATACATCACCAAAGAGCAGATTTCTCGTTCAAAAAAACCACACACATATTCCTCATATAATTTTGTATTCCATAAACAATGAAGGGAACATAGTAAACTTCATCAGAATCAAGAGAAGATATTGGTTGATTGTTGTATCCTATTGATAGATCCCAATTAGGAAAATTTATGTCTTAGCACACTGCAATTGCAAGCCTCAATCTACAATTTCGAGTTTCTATTTTCTATTGTATACATCAACATTCAAGTATGTATTCTTATTTATGAATCTTTGATTTATATAAATTCGATTTGTTTATATTTTTGTTTGTCTATTTTTGTTTTTTTTCTTTTGTCATAACAATCTAAGATATAAATCAAAAAGTGGAGGAATGAATCAAAAATCCATCATCAAAACACATGTGGAAAAGCCTAAGAAATTCAAAGACTTTGATTTTCGGAGATTGCAAAAGAAAATGTTGTTTTATTTGAGAACTCTTCACGTTTCCAATGTTGTCACTCATGATTCTCCCTCTCTATCTACTGGTGTAACCACTGTAGAAGGAGTAAGACCACCTACTACGGCCCAATTGGCAGAACACCAAAGGGCTGCGGAAATTTGGAACACAAATGAATATAATTGCAGAAAATATATTCTGAATGCCTCGGATGATTCCCTCTATGATATACACTCTACCATTCCTACTGCAAGAGAGATACGTGAATCATTGAAAAAGAAATACAAAATAGAGGTGGCATGCTCCAAGAAATTCGTGATTGGAAAGTTAATGAATTTCAAGATGGCGGATACCAAATCTGTCCTCAAACAAGTAGAGGAGATTCAATTCATTGCACATGATCTTGAAGTTCAAGGTATGGGTATAAACTATAATTTTCTTGTTGGTTCAATCATCGAAAAACTTCCTTTTTCTTGGAAGAATTTCAAACTATATCTTAAGCAATTAACTGATGACATGAGTTTTGAGCAACTTCTATTGAAAATTCGTGTGGAAGAAGATAACATATTAAATGAGAAGGCTGATGCAGATTCCTTATATCCGAGTGCAAAATTTATAAGAGAAGCAAGTTCTTCAAGGAAAAAGCACAACAACAAGAAAGGAAAACAAGGCTCCAAAAACTCTTCCCAAGATGGAAAAAATCATAGCCCAAACAAGAAGAATTTCAAGAAGAATTCTGGTCCATGCTATGTGGAAAAATTGGACACAAGTCCAAAGATTGCAGATTTAGGAGGAGTCAAGGAAGAAAAAATGGAGGGAACAATGGAAACAATGGTGGAAATTCTGGTGGAGGAACTTATGGTCAAACTAACATGGTTAAATCACCAAATGAGTTTGTTTCTGTGATTCAAACCAACATTCTTAGCAATTGTGTCGATTGGTGGATTGATATGGGAGCCTGAAGGCACATGTGCAACTCTAGAACCATTTCTCTACATACCAGAAAATCTCTTATTCTTAACTAATGTTTTTGGGGAATGCTACTACAGCAAAAATTGAAGAAAATGGAAAAGTGAAGCTGCAACTGACTTTTGATAAAGAAATCTTTCTCAATGATATCTTAAATGTTCCTGAAGTAACTAAGAATCTGATTTCTAGTCCTATTCTTAGTAACAAGGGTTTCAAACTTGTATTTGAGTCTGATAAATTTGTTCTCACCATGGGTGGGGTGTATGTTGGAAAGGGACACCTTAGTGCGGGTCTCTTCAATGTCAGTGTCTTACCTTTGTACTATGGTGTTGAAACTGATGGGTTTTGAGCATAACATACAATCTTATGTGTGCATGCAAACCTAATTGAAGATCTACATTTTCTCTAATTGAAAATGCAATGAACAACAAAGTATAAACCCTTGATCTATGGATAATAATCGAAAACCGCATAATAGGGTTATAATGCATACCTTTAAGATTGTTATTGTAAACAATCTTGAATAATTGCTTGAAGAGCTCTGGTAGCAAGCACCACAAGTGTCGGGCCTCTAATGGTTCACAAAGAAACTCAAGCAACCAAGGAATACTATAGAGAAAGAGAGGAGTAGATCAAAATTTAGGCTAAGGCACTTGGAATGAAGGGTTAGGCTGAAATATAACCCTAAGGAGGGTTTATATAGGTGTTAGGAAGGTATTGGTCAAGACCCCGCTTTTGGTCAACATTAGAGTACATTGGGCATACTCTCTTGGTACACAGTGTGTACTCCATTGAATTTGTATGAGCTGGTAGAATCGTATGTTGGTGTTGATTAGTTGGTGATAGATTGGTTTGATATGTGATGCCTTGTAGCCTTGGGTGTATTGGATGCTATGTTGGAACAGCGATATCTATTGAAATCGTCAATTGTTAAGTAGAGTCTTAAAAATTGTATACGGTTAGGATCTTATAGCCCTAGAATAATTGATTTAGCCTTATTTATGTTCCTTGTCTGATTATGGTTCTAGGGTAGAGTCTTTTATTCAAAAGTCTATTTGATCCTGTTTTGTATATACTTTGCATGCATAAGGCAACCGACAGTAAGGATGGAAATCTCTAGTATGAGTCATGGTGTGTGTTGAAGGTTCTATGGATTGGAGTGTTACTGGTCGAATGCTGCTTGCATTGTGCTTTGTGGAACTCTTAGGTAATGGGAGTTAGCTACTAAGTGAATATGAATGTATTCATGAGGTGGGTGACTGGCATTATGGGGAGTTCTTCAGGAGTTGATGGCAGGGTGAGGTCGAGAACCTAGGAAAGCCTAGGGATTGCTTCAGTGGATTTTGTTGCATTGTTTAGTGAGTTTTTGGGTGCATCATATTGAGACGGTGACTTAGAGGATTCGAGATGAATCTTAAGGAAAGTATGGATAGATGTGGGAGTTAATATTGGGTCCGTACTACTGAAAGCGAAGGATCCATACTCAAATTAGGGAGAGTCTTGGAGAATCTGAGAAGCATATGGGAAGAGGATTCTTAGGTATGTTTGGATCATTTGCTGGTTGTATTTTAGTTTGGTGATGAGCACCCATGAAGAAGGGTCTGGTTTTGGTTCCGGCTCAGGTGCAGGTACTGAGCCGATTAGTGAGTAGATGTGGGAGTTCATCTCGTCGGGGATTACCAATGGTGTTTGGAGCAGACTCATGTGATCTTTGGTTTGTGCAAGGAGGGGATTTTAAAAGGCGTTTACCCATTTTTGTAATTATTATTATTTTACCAAACGGATTTGTGATCGAAATTTCGTCAATAAAAACTATATGTTGGTATAAGTGGTCAAACCTGACAAATGCTTTTTATCGGTATTTTACGATACACTTTTTCGTCAGAAACACCCCGAATATGTCGTAAATGGCCGTCAGAAAAACTCTGTTTTATAGTTGTGTGTAGCTCAAGGTTCTAAATAACGTAAAACGTTACTTTGCGGCAATGTGAAGTCTCAAACTTTTTTGAGCATTGACGAGCCATGTCGTTTGTAAGGCGTGACTTAAGGCGATAATTTTGAATATAATTAATATTTTTATATGTATTTTCAACTATTTTTATATTTTATACACATATATGTGTTAAAACGACATTTTAGTAAAGTTTGGCGGTAAATACAAGCCTTGCAGTTATAATGTGCCATGACGAGCGTTTTAAAACCTTGGTGTAGCTACTTAGCTTCTCCATGTTGACGGAAAAACTTATGAAGATGAGATTACCAGTTGATTTTATTGTTGATGTGTTTTTATCATTGATGAATTGCATGGTAATTAACTTGATCTCTATGACTGGAATAATTAAGATTAAATTCCTACTAAATTTTGAATTCGTTTATCACTTGATTCTACGAAAATTATATGTCGATATCACGTAGCCTCATTAATAATGCGATAAATTCCACATATACGAAAAGTCGGCGGCAAAGCATAACCAAATGTGGAACAAAAATCTTTCAACCAATAAACATGCAATCAACGAGATTCTTAAACCCATGATTAGCGTTATCATAATGATTCGTAGATTAGAGACTGAACTTATGTATAATAATTTAGATGTTAGACATTTCATTTATCGAAACTTTTTTTTTATATCCAAACAAACGATCATACAACCTGCTCGCACGTTCTCTTTGAATTTCGTGGGATTTCATTCGTGCAAAGTAAAATACTGTCGTACCAATATGACCATCTTAAAAATATTTCTTATTCTTATTAGCAACCGTTCAATATCTTAAAAAGTCGCTAAATGTAAAATTTTCATATTAGCTTGTTACTGATGTTATATATTATCGATCATTTACTTTGAGTTCAGTCAACTTTCTATATGAAAAAGTTATTTTTTTTAACTTGGGGAATGTATGTATGTTAGGATGAACTTGGATTGATGCATAGTATTAGGAAAATGTAATCAACGTTGACTTACTTATGTCAACCTTCGTGAGGGGCACGAAGGGCAAAACCACTACGGACATTATGTCCTTAGTGTTTGGGTGCTATAAATAGCTCTTGAATCAGTGAAGTCTATAAGCAGCTAGCACTTGTACAAAAAGTTCACAACAACTTCAAAGTCACCATGGCTTCACTTCATCACCCACAGAGGTTTTTCTTCATCCTTAGCATCGTCACACTTGCTTTCTCCTGGTTTGTGAAACCTAGCGAAGCTGTCTACCATGGCTACGTACCAAGTCCATGGACCCTTGCCCATGCGACATTTTATGGGGATGAGAGTGCATCTGAAACCATGGGTAAATATCATGGCTTAAAGCTGGTATCTTCTACATATCTAATACCCGTTTCACTATCAAGTGAATATAACATTTTTGGATATATATATTTCAGGTGGTGCTTGTGGATATGGAAACTTGATAACTAATGGATATGGAACGGATACAGCTGCTTTGAGCACAACCATCTTTAGCGAAGGTTACGCCTGTGGTCAGTGTTACCAAATACGGTGTGTCCAATCTCCATGGTGCTACAAAGGATACACCACCGTTACTGCCACCAACCTCTGCCCGCCTAACTGGTCTCAGGATTCAAACAATGGTGGATGGTGCAACCCTCCCAGAACCCACTTCGACATGGCCAAGCCTGCGTTCATGAAAATTGCTCAGTGGAAGGCAGGCATTGTCCCTGTCATGTACCGCAGGTGAATTTCTGCTCCCATACTAGCAAGCATCAAGCTTTTCTACTTTATAACTTTTGATGCACAAAGATGAACAAATTAACTTAATTTGATATGTATAATGCTAATATTTTCTTGTTTTTGTATTTTAGAGTACCATGCAATGGTATTAGAAAAGGTGGCATTCGATTCTCATTTCATGGAAATGGGTATTGGCTGTTGGTGTATGTGATGAATGTTGCTGGAGCTGGAGACATCAAACAGATGTGGGTGAAAGGGACAAAGACAGGTTGGATGAGCATGAGTCATAACTGGGGTGCGTCGTACCAAGCTTTTGCTACTCTTAAGGGTCAAGCCCTCTCCTTCAGATTAACTTCATACACCACCAAACAGACTATCACTGCCTACAATGTCGCCCCTGCTAACTGGAACTTAGGCTTGACATATCGAGGCAACGTCAACTTCCATTGATTACCGGACGTGTTTACAGTATTCATACACCTCTTAATGTTGCATCTCTTCAAACGCATTTGAAACCGTTTGATTGAGTTGAAGCTAGTACATCTGCTTCTAAGTTATATTGCATCCAGTTAGTGTTTTTCAAATTGTAATTTGCGTCCATCCCATTAAAATTAAAACATTCTAATGGGTTAGAGATGGATTTAACCTAGCTATGTTTTTTGGCTACTATAAATATCCATCCTGTTGGGTTCTTTTGGTTAATGACACAAATGCCCTAGCAACTTTTTTGTGTTGGTCATTTGAGTACCTAAACAATTTTCATGGCTTTATAAGGGAACAAACTAATTTTTATCGGGTCGATAAGGTTGTTTTGGAAGTTTTGAAGGGGTAAGGCGGTCACATTTTTGGCACCTCAATTATTAATGCCACATACACACTTATGAACCCCACTTTCCTTGACCAATGACCCACACTAACCCACCTTCTCTGTTTGTTCATAGGGAATGTACATGACTCGAAAAGGATGAAAAACAACTATTTATTCTCCTTCAATCTTCTTTTCGTTTCCACTGCCAAAAGGACTTGTTATTCTATCAGAATCTTACTTCTCTATTTTCTAAAGCTAACAATCTTCGGTATTCAATTCCAACTTTGAAGGAACTAGGCTCTCTTATGGCACCACCGGATTTGAGCCGACGCATCGATCCTCTAGTCGACTGTAGATTAAGCTCTCTATATAAGCGCGATCGAATGAAGATCTTCTTCACATTAGTTTTAGTAGGAGATGATTTTTCATCTTTACGAGGATTCAAATCCTTGGCACATAAGATTGAATATTCGTCATCTACCCTTATAATATGCAAATCCTCTTCCAGTTTCTCCACCCAAACCTGCATCTCCTCAATGATTAGTGTATCTGGTGGTTTATTGTTCAAATTCACTAGTTCTGCAGGAGCTTCATCCTTCAATCCTTCCTTCACTATCTTATACACTTGCATTCAACCTTCACATGACCAAAAATAGAATCCTCAATTATGCAATTGGGATTTGAGAAAAGTGTATCATATCTATACTTAATTGAGTTGTGCATAAGAAACCTATAAAGTACCCAAAATCTTCATGAAACTTATAAATCCCTAATCTAAAAAACCTAAAATTTGACCATTTAAATAAAATTGTTGAATAATGCTAATTTAACTTCACTTTGTAAGAAAACATTAAAACTAGAACATGGTAAGTCATGAGCTTCTTAACCCTAATCCTCGAAAGCAAACCGGATGTGGAAAGCAAACCGGTTATACACTTGCATTCGACCTTCACATGAGCAGAAACAAAATCGCCAATTACGCAATTGGGATTTGAGAAAAGTGTACCATCTCTATACTCAATTGAGCCGTTCGTATGAAACCTATAAAGTACCCAAAATCATTACCGTGAAACTTATAAATCCCTAATCTAAATAACCTAAAATTTGACCTTTTAAATAGAATTGTTGAATAATGCAAATTTAATTTCGCTTTGTAAGAAAACATTAAAATTAGATAGAAGATAGTCAGACAAGAGCTTCTTAACCCTAATCCCCAAAAGCAATAACTTTAAAGAAAAAACAAAGTCGGGAGCAAGAAGATGGAAAAAGGGGCTATCAGGTGGGTGAGTATGAGGTGACAAATATTGTGGATATGGCAAGAGAATCGATTATAACAAGTCTATTAACGAGATTCTTAAATCCATGATTAGCGTTATCATAATGATTCGTAGATTAGAGACTAAACTTATGTATAATAATCTAAATGTTATATATTTCATTTCTTGATACTTTTTTTATATCCAAACAAACTGTTAGAAGAAAGATGAAACTTATACCCTCTTAAAATGCATCTACTAGTTGTTACTAATTAGATCAAAGGCTTGGACTAAAAGGATTGGGTTGGATTTGGTGTTTGGGCCAGTCAAATTGGTCTTGAAAGACTTAGATTATATATATATATATATATATATATATATATATATATATATATATATATATATAATGGTCAAAAGATTGGACTTGGGTATTGGGGCTCTTAGGGTCTCTTAGACTAATTACATTATTATATATATATATATATATATATATATATATATATATATATATATATATATATATATATATATATATACTAAAAATCTTTTAAATTCGTTTTAACTGTCTTGATAGTTTTTTTTGGTTAGCAGTTTTTGGAGGAAAAAACAGTCAATGTATATCTATAAATACATTAACAAAGACCAGATTTCAGGTTCGGAAAAACCACACACATATTCCTCATATAATTTTGTATTCCACAAACAATGAAGGGAACATAGTAAACTTCGTCACAATCAAGAGAAGATCTTGGTTAAGTGTTGTATCCTATTGACAAATCCCTACCAGGAAAATTTCTTTCTTAGCACATTGCAATTGCAAGCCTCAATCTACAATTTCGAGTTTATATTTTCTATTGTATACATCAACATTCAAGTATATATTCTTATTTATGAATCTTTGATTCATATAAATTCGATTTGTTTATGTTTATGTTTGTCCATTTTCTTTTTTTTTTCTATTGTCATAACAATCTACGACATAAATCAAAAAGTGGAAGAATGAATTAACAATCCATCATCAAAACATATGTGAAAAAGCCTGAGAAATTCAAATGCTCGGATTTTCGGAGATCGCAATAGAAAATGTTGTTTTATTTGACAACTCTTCACATTTCCAATGTTGTCACTGATGATTCTCCATCTCTATCTACTGGTGTAACCACTATAGAAGGATTAACACCACCTACTGCGGCCCAATTCGTAAAACACCAAAGGGCAGTGGAAATTTGGAACACCAATGAATATAATTGCATAAATTATATTCTGAATGTCGTGGATGATTCCCTCTATGATATACACTCTACTATTCCTACTGTAAGAGAGATATGTGAATCATTGAAAAAGAAATACAAAACAGAGGTGACATGTTCCAAGAAATTCGTGATTGGAAAGTTTATGAATTTCAAGACGGCACTTACCAATATGTCCTCAAGCAAGTAGAGGATATTCAATTCATTGCACATGATCTTGAAGTTCAAGGTATGGGTATAAACTCTAACTTTCTTGTTGGTTCAATCATCGAAAAACTTCCTCCTTCTTGGAAGAATTTCAAACTATATCTTAAGCACTTAACTGATGACATGAGTTTTGAGCAACTTGTGTTAAGAATTCGTGTGGAAGAAGATAACAGATTAAATGAGAAGGCTGATGCAAATTCCTTAGATCCAAGTGCAAACTTTGTAGGAGAAGCAAGTTCTTCAAGGAAAAAGCACAACAACAAGAAAGGAAAACAAGGCTCCAAAAACTCTTCCCAAAGATGGAAAAAATCATAGCCCAAACAAGAAGAATTTCAAGAAGAAATCTGGTCCATGCTATGTTTGTGGAAAAATTGGACATAAGGCCAAAGATTGAAGATTCAGGAAGGGTCACGGAAGAAAAAATGGAGGGGACGATGGAAACAATGGTGGAAATTCTGGTGGAGGAACTTCTGGTGAAACTAACATGGTTGAATCACCAAATCAGTTTGCTTCTGTAATTCAAACCAACATTGTTAGCAATTGTGTCAATTGGTGGATTGATACGGGAGCCTGAAGGCACATTTGCAACTCTAGAACCATTTCTCTACATACCAAAAAAATCACTTATTCTGAACCAGTGTTTTTGGGGAATGCTACTACAACAAAAATTGAAGGAAAGGGAAAAGTGAAGCTGCAACTGACTTTTGATAAAGAACTCTTTCTCAGTGATATCTTGCATGTTCCTAAAGTTACTAAGAATTTGATTTCTAGTCCTATTCTTAGTAACAAAGGTTTCATACTTGTATTTGAGTCTGATAAATTTGTTCTTTTCAAGGGTGGGGTGTATATTGGAAAGGGATACCTTAGTGAGGGTCTCTTCAATGTCAGTGTCTTACCTTTCTACTATGGTGTTGAAACTGATGGGTTTTGAGCATAACATACAATCCTATGTGTGCATGCAAACCTAATTGAAGATCTACATTTTCTCTAACTGAACATACAATGAACAATAAAGTATAAACCCTTGATCTATGGTAATAATCGAAAATCACATAATAGGGTTATAATGCATACCTTTAAGATTGTTATTGTAAACAATCTTGAATCATTGCTTGAAAGAGCTTTGGTAGCAAGCACCACAAGTGTCGGGCCTCTAATGGTTCACAAACAAACTCAAGCAACCAAGGAATACTATAGAGAAAGAGAGGAGTAGATCAAAATTTAGGCTAAGGCACTTGGAATGAAGGGTTAGGCTGAAATTTAACCCTAAGGAGGGTTTATATAGGTGTTAGGAAGGTATTGGTCAGCGCCCCACTTTTGGTCAACATTAGAGTACGTTGGGCATACTATTTTGGTACACAGTGTGTACTCCGTTGAATTTGACTTTGACCAAGTTTGACCTAAGGGTATTTTGGGTAATTTGATTTATAGTTGAGATTTGGACTCCTGTTGATTGTATAAGTGACCGATAGATATAGCTTTTAGAGTAGTGATTGGTGTAGTTATTCTTTCAGTATGTGAGGTGAGTCTTCTCACTATATCTATGGGTCAAGGAACCAATGTCGGCCCATTACTTGTTATATAGAATGCTAGTTGTCTCTGTGATACTTACATGGAAGACCATGAGGGGAGCCCGTAACACTTGTATATTAGACCATGGGGGGAGCCCATGGCACTCTAGGTAAAGACCATGGAGGGAGCCCATGACATTCCAAGTAAAGACCACGGGGGAGAGTCTTTTATTCAAGAGCCTATTTGATCCTGTTTTGTATATACTTTGCATGCATAATGCAACCGACAGTAAGGGTGGAAATCTCTAGTATGAGTCATGCTGTGTGTTGAAGGTTCTATAATCATTCTATGGATTGGAGTGTTACTGGTCGAATACTGCTTGCTTTGTGCTTTGTGGAACTCTTAGGTAATGGGAGTTAGCTACTAAGTGAATATGAATGTATTCATGAGGTGGGTGACTCAAAGACCCCAACTTTCGTATTTTTGAAAGACCCAAACTTTCATACTTCACAATATCATTACTCCAAAACATGTTATTTTCATATTCATAAAAGCAATATTTTAGATTGATAAAGGGAATTACAAACTATTGGATACAAACCTTCTATTACAAAGTATATATATATATATATATATATATATATATATATATATATATATATATATATATATATATATATATATATATGTATATATTACATAACTACCCAGGATATTGTAATTTTACAAACATAAACTGTAGTACAAAAGTACTATTACAAAATATTCTAAATCTTCAATACTATGTGAACATACTAGTTACTTATCACTTGCAATTGTTAAACATTGATAGAGTAAGCGGTGACGCTTAGTGAGTTCAAAAATAAATACAATATAACGTTATGCCATATATATACTTCAATGTGGCAAAAGAAAAGAGGAACAACAAGATGTATGTGAGATCATGTGACAATCGTTCATATCAATCAAAGACTTTATTCAAAGATATACTTTTCAATTCTTGATATACATCAATAAAGCTTTGGCCCAAATGGCATAGAAGACATGCAATTTCTGATTAACATCTTGTTAGATTTCAGGCTTATAGTCCTGTTTAACCATTTGCCAATGCCATAGAATAGAAGTCATTATCTTACGGAGACATGCTCTACATTGCCAGAGGCTACGTACCAGTACCAATGTGAATCTAAGTCCTTTCACTGATCACATGGTCAAAGGTATTACAATTTCTATAAACATAGCGAATAAAATCACACGGGAAAATAACTCAGAATAATAACACTGAAAAGCACATAGAACATATAACACATAACATACAGTTGTTCCTATACATTGAACTTACCTTAAGTTAACCGGGGGTTAAAATTGTAATTTGGACAACACTTCGGCTTTAAATATGTCTTTCTATGTTGAAAACCGGGAGCTTAATTGAAAACCGGGCTCTGCGAAGGTAGGGCTTCAAAACCGAAAAGATAAAATTTCCGGGCTTCTCGGGGGTCTCCGGACGTGTTTCGGTTGCTAAAATTGATATCGAGGCTTCGGGAAAAGTCAAAATAGTGAAAATATGGATTTAGGGTTGAAAAATGGAAATTTTCAAATTTTAGCCGGGAGGGTTCGCACCCTCCTATTTATAGGGCGAGGGTTCGGCCGAGAATGGTGAGTCAGCAAAGACACGCGGCAGCTACGCAAGGCTCCAGCGAGGCTCGGACGGAAGTGGTGACGAAGCAGTTTGGTGGCTCGGCTGCGAGGCGGGTAGGCGAGACGTGGAGGGGCGAGGTTCGGACACCGCAGCGAGGCGCGTCGGAAGTTGATTGGCTCGCACTTCGGTCGAATCAGCATGCAACACACGATGCTTCTCGGAACGGCCACATCGCTGGTGACGCTGCTGCTTCGTGCGAAGTGACATGGCAGTGATGAGGGTCTCCGGTGGCTGGTACTGTTCATGCGAAATTCTCGGGTTTCGAGCCCCGAACTTCTAAAATCCATAACTTTCGCATATGAGCTCCGTTTTTGATGTTCTTTATATACACACGTAGCTAAAATTACGCTCTAGAACTTTTGTTTAGACTTCGTCGGCTAATTTTGGATTTATTTTTAATATTATTATTTTTAACAGACCGGGATAGGAAAATCCATTAAAAATTCATAACTTCTTCATCCGACATTCGTTTTCGTCAGACTTTTTACCGTTCTACTACATATGACGAGACCTTCGATTCTCGTTTCGGATGTATCGGTCAAATATCGCT
This sequence comes from Lactuca saligna, assembly GCF_052625555.1. NCBI lineage: Eukaryota > Viridiplantae > Streptophyta > Magnoliopsida > Asterales > Asteraceae > Lactuca > Lactuca saligna. Next base: position 129,293,356 of record NC_136422.1, read on the forward strand.
CGATCTAAAATTCGAGTTTGTAGCTGTCTACTACTAAGTTGAAACTTCGAAAAATCATAACTTCCTCATACGAAGTTAGATTTTGGTGTTATTTTTATCAAATTTATCGGTTTAATGAATACTGCATCTTTCATTTAGATTACTAAGGCTAAAAAGTAGTTTATCAAAAAATCACATTTTGCGTCATTCGGCGCCGTGCCGGTTTTCTCGTGGATCTTCGGTTGGTCATAACTTCTTCGTTATAACTCGGATTTCGACGAGGTTTTCGCCTACAAGTTTCTAACGAGATTCTCTACAACATCAAATAATAAAATTTTAATTATTTAAAATTTTATATTTTCGCTAAATTTTACTATTTGGCTTTTAATTGGAATCTCATAAGACTTCCAATATTTTCTGAGTGATTCTAAACATAGTTTTACTTTATTTCTAGTAAAAACCATCTGTTAGAACTCAACACTCAATTTCACATAGTATTTCACAATTTTATTCATTACAAAACACAATTTCAAAACGTGTATATTACAAATACCTCCTCCTTTTGAGAATTTCGTCCGCGAAATTATATCGATTAAAATAAATAGGGATATTTTGCTTTTATCTCCTTCTTATTCTCCCAAGTATAGTTTGGGCCATGATGGTGTTTCCACTTGACAAGCACCAATTCTACTTCTTTATTGCGTAGCTTAGCTGTTCTTTCATTCACGATTTCTCTAGGCTCTTCAACATATCTTAACTTATTATCCAATTTCACCTCAGATAATGGAACTGTCTCATCGTAAATGCTCAAGCATTTGCACAAATAACTTACATGAAACACATCATGAATACCTGCCAAATCTTCAGGCAATTCTAAGCGGTATGCTTGCTTTCCAATTCTGTGGATGATTTTGAAAGGACCAACAAATCTAGGACTCAACTTTCCTTTCTTCCCAAATCGCATAAGGCCTTTCCATGGGGATACCTTCAGCATCACGAAATCACCCACTTGGAATTCTATAGGTCGTCTTCTCTTTTCTGTATAGGACTTCTGTCGATCCTGGGTCGCTTTCATTCTTTCTCGTACGATTTGAATCTTGTCGGTGGTGTCTTGAATCAATTCAGGGCCTCCAAGGATCTTCTATCCTACATCGCGCCAACATAACGACGTACGGCATTTGCGACCATATAATGCTTCATATGGTGGCATTTTGATTGAAGTGTGGTAACTGTTATGATACGAAAATTTGACAAGCGGTAAGCATTTATCCCAGTTACCACCGAACTCCAAAACACATGAACGAAGCATATCTTCTAGTGTTTGGATTGTTCTCTCCGCCTGACCATCTGTCTAGGGATGATAAGCGGTGTTGAGAGCAACTCGAGATCCCAATTCGCGTTGCGTACTCGCCCAAAAGTGAGAAGTGAAGCGAGTATCGCAATCAAAAATGATCTTTAGTAGCACACCATGTCTTGCAACAATTTCATCCAAGTATACTTGTGCGTATTTCTCTATTGGAGTCGTTTCACGCATGGCGAGAAAATGTGCACTCTTAGTCAGGCGGTCGACGATTACCCAAATGCTATCATGCTGTCTAGCAGTCTTTGGCAATTTGGTAATAAAATCCATGGACAACTCTTCCCACTTCCATACAGGAACACTAAGGCTTTCTGGAGTTCCATAAGGCTTTTGGTGTTCTATTTTGACTTGTAAGCATACTAAGCATTCCTGTACATATCTTCCAATGTGTCTCTTTAATCTAGGCCACCAATAATCAGCTCTTACATCATAGTACATTTTACTTGTACCAGGATGTATTGATAGCTTAGACTTATGAGCTTCATCTAAAATCTTCTGTCTTAATCCACCAATCTTTGGAATCTATAGCCGATTCTTAAATACTTTTAATCCTCGTGGATCATCAAGTAAAACATCAGCATAATGTACCATTCCTTCCTTCTTCACATTTTCTGGCTTTAAGGCTTCAACTTGCCACTTCTCTAGTTCATCAAGAATGGTGAACTTCACCGTAGTGTGAGTAATAGTATAACACATACTATTACGATAAACTTTCCTGCTAAGTGCATCTGCAACCACATTAGCCTTTCCAGGATGGTACATGATTTTGCAATCATAGTCCTTGATCAGCTCCATGGCTCGTTGTTGTCTCATATTCAGAGTTTGATGATTGAATATATACTTGAGACTCTTGTGGTTGGTAAATAATTGGCATTTCGTACCAAAAAGGTAATGTCTCCAAAGTTTTAGGGAAAATATTACTGCAGCGAGTTCAAGATCATGGGTGGGATAATTCTTTTCATAATCTTTCAGTTTTCTTGAGGCGTAGGCTATCACTTTACCACGCTGCATTAACACACAACCGAGTCCCAATCTTGAAGCATCGCTATACACGGAGAAATCATCATCACCTTCTGAGAGTGATAAGATGGGAGCATGAGTCAAAAGATCTTTTAGAGTTGAGAAAGGTTTTTCTTGAGCTTCATCCCATTCGAATTTCACTTCCTTCCATGTAAGACTTGTGAGAGGTACGGCTATACGAGAAAAATCTTTAATGATCTCCGGTAATATCCCGCGAGACCTAAGAAACTTTGAATTTCGGAAGCATTACGGGGCACTTCCCAATTTTGAATGGCTTCGATTTTGATGGGATCTACAGATACACCGTTACTAGAAATAATATGGCCGAGAAATTGAACTTGACGAAACCAAAATTCACATTTCGAGAAATTAGCATAAAGTTTCTCCTTTCGAAGAAGTTCTAAGATTTCACGAATATTAATGGCATGATCGGTTTCAGACTTGGAATAGATTAGAATATCATCAATGAATACGATGATAGACTTATCGAGCATTGGGTGGTATACTCGATTCATCATATCCATGAATACGGCATGAGCATTTGTCAAACCGAATGGCATAACAAGGAATTCGAAATGCCCATAACGAGTACGGAAAGCAGTCTTCGGTACGTCTTGCTCTTGTGCTTTCAACTAATGATAGCCAGATCTCAAATCAATCTTTAATAAATAGCTAACACCCTGAAGTTGATCGAATAAATCGTCGACGAGAGGTAGTGGGTACTTGTTCTTGATAGTCACCTTATTCAGCTCACGATAATCAATTCACATTCGCATCGATCCGTCCTTCTTCTTGACAAACAATACTGGAGCACCCCAGGGAGAGGTACTCGGTCGAATAAAGCCTTTTTCAAGTAATTCCTGCAGTTGGATCATCATTTCTTTCATCTCGGCTGGCGCATGACGATAAGGAGTCTTTGCAATCGGAGCAGCACCGGGAACAAGGTCAATTCGGAATTCTACTTGTCAGTTCGGAGGAAGTCCAGGTAGATCATCGGGGAAAACATCGGGATATTCGTTAACAATGGGAATATCATTTACAATTTTATTCTCCTTTCTTGAGATGTCAACTGTATAGGCCAGATAGATAGGACAACCTTTCGATATGAATTTACGAGCTTTGAGGAAAGAGATTATTTTTAAGATCCTTTGTTCACCGTAGACATGAATAGGATCTTCCCCTTCAATAGGAATGCGTACCATCTTTTCGTAACACAAGATTTATGCATGGTTCTTTGACAACCGATCCATACCGAGAATAATATCGAAATTAGGCAAGGAGATAGGGATTAGGTTAGCAAGAAAATTATAGCCTTCAATTTCTATGACACGATCCCTATAGATTTTATCAACAAGTAATGATATACTTCTTGCAGTATCCACGTGAAATGGTTGCGCGAGTGCATAGCAAATAGTTTGAAAAGAATGCGCAAATTCATAAGATACAAAAGAATCCGAGGCACCAGAATCATATAAGATGTGAGCAGGTCTAAAGTTGACAGGAAATGTACCAGTCATGACATTTGGGTCCTCACGTGCTTCTTCTGCGGTAATCTGGAATGCACGATCCTTAGCTTTTGGCACCTCCTCCTTTTTAGCTGGAGTACTCTTCGAATGCTGGATAGAGACTTGACTTCTCGCTGGTTGTTGAACAAAAGCTTGACTTCCCGTCAGTTGGCTGGTAAGAGTTGGGCAAAAACACTTCTTGTGGCTAGTAATACCACATGCATAACAAGTCACATCCTTCCTTGGGCAAGCTGGCTTGATATGACCTGTTTCTCCACACCCATAACAGACAGTAGATTCCTTGTCTATGTTGCATTGACCTGGATGATTTCTTCCACAAACGCGACATGAAGGCGATTGAATAGAAAAAGATTGTGACCTACCACGACCACGAAAAGCACTCTGAGATTGTGTTTGCTTGCTAGGATCAGTTCGAATAGATAGAGCTGGTAGAATAGTGGAAACAGGAGTAGTTCTTTCAGTACGTGGGTGCTTTGGAACAGTAAGAGTGGCACCATGTATTTCTAAGTCATGCTCACGGCTTCGAGCATACTCAATAGCTTTATCGAATGACAGAACATCCCGGTTGACAACGAAATCATGGATTTCGTGTCGTAGTCCCTCCATGAATAACTGAATTTTCTTGTCTTCAGTTGGAATATACTTCGTAGCAAACCCTGCTCTTTGATTAAATTGATTTTCATACTCATTCACAGTCATTCCTCCTTGTTTAAGCTCGAGGAATTCCTTCTCTAATCTTCTCCTCATATCTAGAGGACAATACTTCTCTAGCACATGAGTCTTGAACAACTCCCACGATAAGTTCTCCTGGTCACATCCATCGAGAGCTTCGTATGTTGCTTCCCACCAGACTAAGACTTCTCCAATGAGCATTGCAGAAGCATAGATAGCCTTGTCTTCATCATCCACATGAGAAACACGAAATACTTTCTCGGTGTTCTGAATCCAAGTTAGAACAATTATAGGATTAAGGACACCTGAAAACTCCGTAGCACCACTACTCTTGAAATCTTTGAACGAGGGACGCTTCACCTTTCCGCTTGAAGATTCTCTAGTGACTTTCTATTTTCCTTTATCATCATTCTTTTTGCGCTCTTCGAGAGTCTGTCGAATAACACCGATAAGTTTACCTAAGAGTTGCTCCTCACGAGGAGATACTGGAGTATTCACTTCCTCGGGTTGAGGATCTCCACCAACCTCAGGGGTATGGCTACTTACTTGTTCAGCCATCGATCTGAAATACGGAGTAAGATAGTATTTTAGAATATTAGGGTTTACTATTATCTAATACTTTTACTTATATATTTCCTATGGTTTGTATCCCTATACTTATGGTGATTAAGTTCATATAATGAACTTCATATAGTTTAAGTCTAAATACCAATCCGTGGAATTTAGTTCACTTAAACTACTGCTCTGATACCATAGTTCGCTTATGGTACAGGGTTTGATTGTCAAAGATAAATTTCATGTTATCTAGAGGGGAAACTTTATTTTTGTCTCATGTAACCAAAATGGTTTCATTCCTTTTGGAGTAAAAGTAAAATTACTCTTATACCCTTTGTAAATTGTTGAAATGGGCAGGTGTTGACAAATTACCTTATGCTATTACGTACCTTCGAAAGTCAGAAACCAATGACCACATTTACTAGGGAAGCTTACGGTTCAACACATCTTCCATCCATGTTATTTTTAAAATTACATATATCGTGCATACTTTTATTTATATTTAAGAATCATGAATGTATTCTAGAAGATAATCATTTCCATAAAAAAAAAAAAACTATCATATTGTGACTATTTTATATTCATTAAAATATTCAAAAATTATATATTAGATTACTACAAATATTATTATTTTGGAAGGCCAAAATTATTGATATTAATGAGGGGTCTAATAAGAAGATAGAATGTGTTGAAAAGGAAAGTGAAAGGGCTATAACAATTTTTAAATCAAATAAACATTTAATGGTATAAAATATGTGCCACAAAAAGTAGCATCATTTTTTAAAATCAAATAAGCATTCAATGATATAAAATATGTGCCGCAAAAAACTTTTGTTCTACTATGATAAATAAGAAAGTGTGACAAGAAGTCAAAAAACTGCAGCGATAAACACAAAAAGTATCACTAAAGGGTTTTAGTGGGAGCGTTTGTAGTGGCACTTATTATCTGTGTCGCTCATTCTCTGAGAAGCCATTAGTAATATTTTTTGGGTTTTGAGTGGCACTTTTTTGTGCCTCTAAATGACATACTTTTTGTAGTGACGAAATCAGACTTAGAATGAAGAAGTTATGGGCTTCGGAAGATTGGCGGTTCTTGACGTTAGCCGAGTACGTTAGACGTACGCTAGGAGTACGTTGGGCGTACTGGCTCGACATCCGGATTGTAGAGGCTTCAACATATATTGGGCGTACGCATGGACTTGTTTAAGTTAGGCCTCAGGCCCACCTGATTGTAGTTTAGCAGGTTATTTTTTGGGCTTAAGGCCATGTTGGGGGTTCTTGGGCCATATTGGGCCTTAGAGGGCTTGTAGTTGGGCATGGATGCATTTTTGGGTTTTATAGATTTTGGCCTTAGGGGGAGGGAGGCCCATTAAGGCAGGGGTAAATGAGCCATTTTTGCCTTAAGTCAAGAATTGGGGTTTTGGACTTAAGTTCGAGATCATCACTTTATAAGAAGAAGAGCAATCATATGAGAAAAAGAAGTGATTCGTTCATGAAGATCCTAAATCAATTTTTAAAGGAGGAATATATATCATTTATTGTTTTGTCAATAATTATTATCTCATGTCATAATAGTTAAGCCAAATCATCATTTAACCTCTAAAAATCAGTTACCGATGGGTAATATCTGAACAAAACATATAGTTTGTTAGTGTTTTTTATATAAAAAGTTACTTAGATGGTGTTTTTTGAACATACCAAACTTGGACGGTGTTTTTTGAACGATTTAGAAACATAGTTACACCTTTGAGTCGTTTCCTCTTACCATTTTTGTAACTATTATTACTTTACCAAACGGATTTGTGATGGAAATTTCGTCAGTAAAAACTATATGTCGGTATAAGTGGTCAAACCTGACAAACGTTTTTTGTTGGTATTTTATGGTACACTTTTTCGTCAGAAACACCCGAAATAAGATGTAAATGGCCGTCAGAAAAACTCCGTTTTCTAGTAGTGTGTAGCTACTCTATGTCATTGTCGATGGAAAAAGCTTATGAAGATGGAATTACCAGTTAATTTTAGTGTTGATGTTTATTTATCATTGATGAATTGCATGGTAACTTGATCTCTATGACTGGAATAATTAAGATTAAAGTCTTACTAAATTTTGAATTCATTGAACACTAGATTCTACGAAAAATAGATGTCGATATCACGTAGCCTCAATAATGCGATAAATTCCAAATATACGAAAAGTCGGCGACAAAGGATAACCAAACGTGGAACAAAAATCTTTCCACCAATAAACGTGCAATTAACGAGATTCTTAAACCCATGATTGGCGTGATCATAATGATTCGTAGATTAGAGACTCAACTTATGTCTAATAATCTAAATGTTAAATATTTCATTTCTCGATACTTTTTTTTATATCCAAACAAACAAGCATACAACCTGCTCGCACGTTCTCATCGACTTTCGTGAGATTTCATTCGTGCAAAGTAAAATAATGTCGTACCAATATGACCATCTTATAAATATTTCTTATTCTTATTAGCAACCGTTCAATATCTTAAAAAGTCGCTAAATGTAAAATTTTCATATTAGCTTGTTACTAATATTATCATCATTTACTTTGAGTTCTGTCAATTTTCTATATGAAAAAGGTTTTTTTACTTGGGGGAATGTATGTATGTTAGGATGAACTTGGATTGATATATAGTATTAAGAAAATGTAATCAATTACGTTGACTTACGAATGTCAACCTTCGTGAGGGACACAAAGGGCAACCACTGCGGACATTATGTCGTTAGTGTTTGGGTGCTATAAATGGCTCCTGAATTAGTGAAGTCTATAAGCAGCACTTGTACAAAAAGTTCACAACAGCTTCAAGGTCACCATGGCTTCACTTCATCATCCAACAAGGTTTTTCTTCATCATCACACTTGCCTGCTTCTCCTGGTTTGTGAAACCTAGCGAAGCTGTCTACCATGGCTACGTACCGAGTCCATGGACCCTTGCCCATGCGACATTTTATGGGGATGAGAGTGCATCTGAAACCATGGGTAAATATCATGGTTTAAAGCTAATATCTTCTAGCAATCAAATATCCGTTTTAACTACTATAAAGTGAATATAACATTTCTGGCTATATATATTTCAGGTGGTGCTTGTGGATATGGAAACTTGATAACTAATGGATACGGAACGGATACAGCTGCTTTGAGCACAACCATCTTTAGCGAAGGTTACGCCTGTGGTCAGTGTTACCAAATACGGTGTGTCCAATCTCCATGGTGCTACAAAGGATACACCACCGTTACTGCCACCAACCTCTGCCCGCCTAACTGGTCTCAGGATTCAAACAACGGTGGATGGTGTAATCCTCCCAGAACCCACTTCGACATGGCCAAGCCTGCGTTCATGAAAATTGCTCAGTGGAAGGCTGGCATTGTCCCTGTCATGTACCGCAGGTGAATTTCTGTTCCCATACTAGAAAGCATCAAGCTTTTCAACTTTATAACTTTTGATGCACAAAGATGAACAAATTAACTTAATTTGATATGTAATGCTAATTTTATTGTTTTTGTATTTTAGAGTACCATGCAATGCTATTAGAAAAGGTGGCATTCGATTCTCATTTCAAGGCAATGGGTATTGGCTGTTGGTGTACGTGATGAATGTTGCTGGAGCTGGAGACATCAAACAGATGTGGGTGAAAGGGACAAAGACAGGTTGGATGAGCATGAGTCATAACTGGGGTGCGTCGTACCAAGCTTTTGCTACTCTTAAGGGACAAGCCCTCTCCTTCAGATTAACTTCATACACCACCAAACAGACTATCACTGCCTACAATGTCGCCCCTGCTAACTGGAACTTAGGGTTGACATATCAAGGCAACGTCAACTTCCATTGATCTACTGGACGTGTTTACAGTATTTAAACTACTCTTAATGTTCTGTCTCTTCAAACGCATTTGGAACCGTTTGATTGAGTTGAAGCTAGTACATCTGCTTCTATGTTATATTGTATCAAGTTACTGTTTTTCAAAATGTAATTTCCGTCCATCCCATTAAAATTAAAGCATTCTAATGGGTTAGAGATGGATTTTTAACTAGTATAAATATCCATCCGTTGCTACGTTTTTTTTTTTTTTATTTAATTTTATATATACCAAAACAAAAGTCAAAAGAAAACCATAATTTTAAGTAAAATAAAAATATATAAATGATGAAAGTATGAGGTTAAACCTCAAACTTTCTAGAACAATATTGAAAGTTTAAAAGAAATAAACAAATAGGTAGTTTGTCTCGACAAGGAATCTAGGTAATAAGAGCAACAAGTCGTCACTAATACACCATCACTATTTCAACGTCGATGTTGCTAAAAATCGTCGCTAATGTGGTTGTCGCCCCTAATTGTGTCACTCCTATTTCACTACTAGAAAACTAGGGTAATAGCTACGGAACAATCCGTAGCTATTCGGTAGGTATAAAGCGATACCTACGGATTTGCTACGGAAAATGCCCTGTAGCATAAATGCCCGTGGGAAATTTTTACCTATTGAATTGCTACGGACTAGCTACTGAATACCTACGGATATTTCTGTAGGTATAATACCTACAGAATAGCTATGGCCGGTAATTGCTACGGAATACCTACGGATTGCCAACGGGTGTATGTTCCTACGGAATAGCATGGCTACGGATTTCCTACGGATTACCTACGCAAGTATTTTCCTACAGAATAACTACGGATTTCCTACGGATTAACGACAGAACTCAAGTTTGACTAAAATTGACTTTCTTCCTACGGAATACCTACGGACCTATTTAGCGACGGATTTTCGTAACTAGTCCGTAGCTAATTTCATTTTATCAAAAAAAAAAAAAAAATTTAAAATTTAAAAATTTCCATTTTTTGTCAAATACCATATCAATTCAATTTGTCCAAAATACACCAAAAAATGTCCATAATACCAACTTTGACACATTCAATTCCATTGTCTTAAATACCATACAAATGTCTCAAGTACCATACAAATTAGGCATAACAAAACAAGCAAACAATACAAGTGTTTACAAATTCAATTGTTCCAAAATACTTATCAATTGTTCCAAAATACTTATCAATTGTCCTCGGGTGTATTATCGGGGGGACCATGGGGTTGATTTCCAGACATATTTATCATCCTCATAACCATCTCCATTTGTTCTTTCATTTGTTGTTGTTGTTGTTGTTCCATGACAGAAACTTGTGCACGCAACCTATCAACCTAAAAAATAGTGACACAATTCAATACTTAAACAATAATAGCAATTTATTTTAGTTTATTGTAACAATGCATTTTAGTTTATAATTATAGCAATACACTTAACTTTTAAACCATAATAGCAACATATATTTATTTTTATCAATTTAATCAATATTATCAACAAACTACATAACCTTTAACCATAATAGCAACATACTTTTGTTTATTATCAATTTAATCAATATTCTCACCAAACTACCTAGCTTTTAACTATATTAGCAACATATTTTTGTTTATTATCAATTTAATTAGTATTATCAACACACCTCTTGTTGTGTGCTATCCGACTGGGTGGACTGGGTGGATTGGGAAGATGGAGTCCCTAAAACCAAAAAATGTATATCTGATGCTCCTATCCCATAAATAGCACCCTTCTTCTTTCCTTTTCTTCTAAGTTGGCTTTCCTCCCATACATCTACATCATCCTTACGATTTGAAGGATCTTCACCAAATTTGTTGACCAACCCATGCAGATACCCCTCCTACAAATTACAAAAAACATGATTGTCATATACAAAAATGAGACAATCAATATACATAAATGATAGAGATAAGTTACTAGTGCTTCTTTGGCCGTCTGCGAGCAATATTCAATATTTTTATGATTTCCCTCAAAATATTTTTTCTTTGACTCGGCGGTGCCATGCGTCTGCACGAAAACATCATATTGTGAGGGTGGTTTACCCATCAATTTTTCCTACATAAAAGTCAACGTACAATTAATGTAGTTAGTGTTATAACAAAATAAGAATAATAAAATTTATTATTGTGATACTTACTAATTTCCTACGGTGCTGGTCAAATCCTATACTACCCGCAGTGTGTCTTGCTGTTGACCCACTAGAATCTGCGGTGTTGCGGTTCTGCTGAGCGATTTTTGAATTCTTTTGCCACTTCTCTGTGAACCAATGCTGTGAAAAGAATATATATATATATATATATATATATATATATATATATATATATATATATATAGGGTAAAGTGAATATACCTAACAACCTTATATAAGCTTAGGTACCTAACCATATTATACTACATAATTTTGTATCATATTTGCATTGTAATCACTCAAAGTTCTTGAAATTCAACCTCATAACTTGATTGCTTCCAAAATCTTTGGACTTTCACCATTATCTTCCTTCAAATGACGTCTTTCTATCGAAGACCCCCTGGTGGGCTTCATATACTACCGTTACAAATCAAATGGTGTAGGAGGAATATAACGGTGAATGTCTGAAAATCTTGGAAGTAAATCAAGTTAAGGGTTGAAGTTTAAGGACTTTAGACGATTGCAATGGAAATACAATGCAAAACAATTTAGTATAATGTGGTTAGGTACCTAAGTTTATATAAGGTTGTTAAGTATATTCACTTTACCCATATATATATATATATATATATATATATATATATATATATATATATATATATATATATATATATATATATATATATATATATATATATAAGTACAATAATATAATAAGAAATAAAAAACTTAACAAAAAAATAATAATGTATCATATCCGTTACATCACATAAACGTTGCCACACAGTCTCCGGTACGCGTTCTGGGCGGTAGTTATGCATCCCATCATAGTAGCTACAAAACTTTGGGGGGAGGGGTTTCCCATCATTTCGTGCCATGTCGGCAGATTGTTTCCTGATACCTTTCATCCTATCTCTGTATCTATCCTTGAGGACACACTTGAATGCATCAAATATGTTCTCATTCTCTTGTGAATGCCACCTGTACATTGTCCGTAAAAGATAACAAGTAAATTTAAAAATACAAACTAAAAACAAATGAGTATAAGATACAATAACAAGTATTTAATATATTACCCCGAAACGCGAAAACATCTATAGAAGAGCCTCATTTGGAATATCACTGAACTAGGCCCACGAATGATCTAAATTCTCCCAAAAGAGATGAATACACGCGCTGTGGAATTTTTGATCCCCAAACCTACAATATTGAAAAAACTATATAAGTATAATTATAACACCAAGAAATTAAGTTTTAAATGATGAAAACACTAACTTTTACCCATGTCGTCTGATGTGGGGCAATGATGAGGCGTGAAAACACTAACTTTCAGGGTTTGAACATTGACCAATCTCTAGTGTTGGATATTTTTCGCCATGTAAATACCATAGTGAATAACCATTCATGAATCCCCGGGCAATAAGATGGTTAAAAAACTGATTCTCTCGGGTGGTAATAAATATTTTTGCATTTCACACACGGACATCTAATTTCAAAAACTTCCACCCCTTCCCTAATAATACGTTGGATGTTTGTTGCGTTCGTGTAAGGAAAATCCAAAAACAAATTGACATAATGTGGCCATTGCGGATTAAACAAACGACGACTATCAAGTCTCTTCGTGTACATCCATTCTCTATTAGACAACATTTTGATCTAAAACTACATTTCGATTTAAAAATGTTAATTAGAATCATAACATTTCAATATAATAGTGTAACATCCCATTTAATCTAATATGTATGACTAACGATACATAACATTTCAACAAATGATCAATATCATAATATGCATTTTAAATTAACTAAAATTCCATATATAAACATTTAACTAACATTTTTAACAAATTTAACAAATTAACTTAACATTTTTCATATAACATATATATCATATTTAACAAATCTAAAACCTCAAATCGAACCCATATTTCATATTTAACAAATCTATAACCACACATTCAACAAAGTGCAGGAGGAAGTAATTTTAACAAATCTTAAACACCAAAATCAACCTAAAACATCACATTCAACAAAAAAATCAACCTAAAACCTCATATTCAACAAATAAAATCAACCTTATTAGCTCACATTCAACAAAATTACACCTAAAACAAAGTAATTTTTAAAAAGAAACAAAAAAGAAAAAAAAAACTACTGCTTCCCTTTGGCTCGGTGACGGGAAAACGCAGCAGGAAGAAGCACCGGCGGTGATGGGAAAAGTGCAGGAGGAAGGGGCATCGACCACCAGAGAGAGAGAGAGAGAGGGAGCTGCGATGCTGTAGCGTGGTTTTTTTTTTTTTTTTTTTTTTCTTGTAAGGCGATGCGAGAATGGGGAAGACAAACAGAAAAGGGGGAGAAAAGGGGAATATAAATTATAGACATTGGCCAGCAGCAAAAAAAAAAAAAATTATGTTGCAGCAAGAATCGAACTCCAGTCTCACAAGTATCAAACCAATGGTCTTACCAACCAGCCAGGTATACCACTTCCTTAAATGTTTAGACTCCAATTTCTTTTATTTTGTTTCTGGAAAAATAAAGAAAAAAAGGGGTGGAGTAAGAATCGAACTCGAGTCTCCTACGTAACTAAGCAACACAATTACCATCTGGCCGGACATTCCACATCCTTACTAAGTTTGTCTCCTATTAATTTATTCACTTTCTTTTTTCGATTATTATTATTATTATTATTATTATTATTATTATTATTATTATTATTATTATTATTATTAATAATAATCAAGTCTTAAAACTTTTTTTTATATATATATATCGTATGTATGTGTGTGCTTATTATTATTATTATTATTATTATTATTATTTTTTCAATATTCAAGTCTTAAAACTTTTTTTTCACTATTATTATTATTTTTTTCATTATTTTTTTTTTCAATAATAATAATATTCAAAAAAAAATTTAAAATGTGGTTAACACACAAACAAACAATTAAAATAATATACGTTTAATGTATAAATTAAATAATGAAAAAATATGATAATTATGGGAAATATGTATATTTGTATAAGTATGTATGTGTGTGCTTATGTATATGTATGTGTGTATATGTATATGTAAGCATTACAACGTTAAACAATGAGCGAAAAACAAGTAATGGATCCCGTATGTGCACATGGTTTTATGAATGATATTAATAGCTATAAGTTGGTGAAAATATAGATAATCATATATAATAGAGGTGTGAAAAAAACGGAGCGAAAAAAACGATGTTTGGTGCCCGAAAAATCGAAAATAAGAAAAATCCGTAGCTAATTAGCTACGGAATTCTAACGGAAAGCATATTCCGTAGGTAATTACCTATGGAATAGCTACGGAATATGCTTTCCGTTAGAATTTCGTAGCTAATCCGTAGCTAATTAGCTACGGATTAGCTACGGATTTTTCTTATTTTCGGGCACCAAACGTCGTTTTTTTCGCTCCGTTTTTTTCACACCTCTATTATATACGATTATCTATATTTTCACAAACTTATAGCTATTAATATCATTGATAAAGTCGCGTGCACATACATGATCCATTGTTCGTTTAATGGTTTAACACTATAATGTTTATGAATATGTACACATACATCTCACAAACACGTATACATACACATATACATGTATACATATACCACAACTCATTCATGTATATAAATATACATATACAAACATAATCCATCACAAGTTGGTGAAAAGTATAAACATTACAATGCTAAACAATGAAACAAGTACTTGATCCCGAAGGGGCACACGACTTTATGAACGATATTAATAGCTACAAGTTGGTGAAAATATAGATAGCCATGTATAGTAGAGGTGTGAAAAAAACGGAGCCAAAAAAACGACGTTTGGTGCCCGAAAAATCGAAAATAAGAAAAATCCGTAGCTAATCCGTAGCTAATTAGCTACGGATTTTTCTTATTTTTGATTTTTCGGGCACCAAACGTCGTTTTTTTCGCTCCGTTTTTTTCACACCTCTATTATATACGATTATCTATATTTTCACCAACTTATAGCTATTAATATCATTGATAAAGTCGCGTGCACATACATGATCCATTGTTCGTTTAATGGTTTAACACTATAATACGTATGAATACATTCACATACATCTCACAAACACGTATACATACACATATACACGTACACATATACCATAACTCATTCATGTGTATAAATATACATATAAAAACATAATTCATCACAAGTTGATGAAAAGTATATGCATTACAATGTTAAACTGTGAAACAAGTACTTGATCCCAAAGGGCACACAACTTTGTGAACGATATTAATAGCTGCATGTTGGTGAAAATAAAGATAATTATGTATAGTAGAGGTGTGAAAAAAACGAAGCGAAAAAAACGACGTTTAGTGCCCAAAAAAATGAAAATAAAAAAAATCCGTAGCTAATCCATAGCTACTTAGCTAATCTGTAGGTAATTAGTATCCGTAGGTATTCCGTAGCCATTTTGTAGCTAATTAGCTACGGAATAGCTACGAATTTGCATATGTAGCTATTCCGTAGCTAATTAGCTACGGAATAGCTACGGATTCGCATCTGTAGCAATTCCGTAGCTATTACGTAGCTAATTAGCTACGGAATAGCTACGAACCCGCTTCCGTAGCTATTCCAAAACTATTCCGTAGTTATTCCGTTACCAAACTAGGGCATCCCATTATGTAGCTGATCCATAGCAATTAGCTACGGAAATTTTCCATAGCTATTTTCCGTAGGAAAACACCATGTTTTCTAGTAGTGTTTCAAATTTTTTTTTTTATAATTAAAAATTATCGAGTGCAAGATTACTACATGATCATCTTCTTTATCTTCCGTGTTCTGCATTTGTTTCTTAAGATTTCAAAATACGAACCAAAGAAAAGAAATAGCAAACCCAAATTCAAGAAACAAAAATTGTTGACATCAAGTTAACTAAGTTTATATCCATTTTTATATCTAAAAGAATCCACAAAAATTATTAACCTTAACATTACAATGAAAAAACCAATTTCCTTAACTCCCTAACTCCTTAACTTTCTTTTTCTCTGTCATTCTTTATCTCTTTGTTTCGTAGATGTAAAACCAAAGAAGGCGTTGCTTGAAGATTGAAATATCATATATGTTTATATGTCATTATAAAATGATATCGCTAATAACATATAATCCAATAGGATCACATCTTATAATAGGTTATCGTTAACTGATTATTTATTAGTATAATCTGATTACTAATACAAATCAATAATATTATTTAATTAGAAAAATATTATTATATGAAAATAATATTACCAATATATTACGAATTACTATTTGTAGGAAATAAAAATAAGGAGAAGAGATCTAGTTATATATATATATATATATATATATATATATATATATATATATATATATATATATATATATATATATATATATATATATGTGTGTGTGTGTGTGTGCGCGCGCGCGCGCGCGCGCGCGCGACAATTCACTTGAGATTAAAAAAAATAGAGATCTTGATATTTAACTCCATCCACATATTTCTCATTTGCCGCTCTAATGTTCCAGCGTACCGGCAACAACAAGGTATGCCTAATCATAAATGATTATACATATATGTTTGTTCACAAATTGAGTAATCATATATGATTATAACAGTTGGTGATAGAAGAGGTGATAGTGGCAGAGGTGGCGGTGGTATAAGTTACGGAGATGACAGTGGTGGGATTGGCTGGTGTCACAGGTGGTGGTACCGGTGGTGGTGGTGGCGGTTGTGGTGGTGGGGATGGTGGAGGAGGACAAAGGAACGGATAGAACTATATAATCATTTATTATTATAATAGGTTTGTCGCGCCGGTACGTCGGATGGTTAGAGGCAAATGTTGAATATGTGATTGTGGTAGAATCTCAAGATCTCTGTTTTATTTTTAATATCAACGGAACCTCTCTCTCTTTATATATATATATATATATATATATATATATATATATATATATATATATATATATATATATATATATCATATCATATCATATCGTATGTTTATTAATATTGTGTATAACTTTTTGGTCACTTAGCGTAACCAATTGGTTATATAACTAGCTAGTTGCTTAAAGTCAAGAACATTTTATTTTTGTCTCCTTTGACCTGTAAGAAATAATGGTGTTAGATATGCCGTTTGATTTGTGTGACACTTCAAAAATCATAAAAATTTTAACTTTTTAAAAGTAAGCATTAACCATCATTATTTACCAAAAGTGTCATTGTTTCAAAAGTAAAGCCATATAAGAGTGTCCCAAAAATCCATATCCTTAAAATAGGAAGATGTGCGCGATCAGACATTTGCTTTCCTACGATCATCAGAAGTATCTGAAAAAATAAACTAAGACTGTAAGCCAAAGCTAAGTGAGTTTCCCCAAAGTACCAACATACTAAATAACAAACAAAACATAGAAATATGATTTATCCGTCGGACTGGACCGCTCACAGGGCCTACAACCTATCTGGACTGCCTTGTAGATCCTACAACGTATCCGGACTACTCTGGGTATCTTGGCCTACAACACAAAGCAAGACCGCCTCAACTCAACCACAATATGTCGACATATGTAACATGCAAACATAAATAGAGAACCAGCAAATTGTGCCCTTGACCAATGGGTACAGTGAGAAAAACTCACCACTTAGTATAAAAAGATATCGAGCAGAACACAACTCCGAATGGTAGTGTAACTGGTCACCTAAATACCACTAAAATTACCTAAAATACCCTTAGGTCAAACTTGGTCAAAGGTCAAAGTCAACAAACCAACTAATTACGTTAGACGTACTCATCTGTATGCGGGGCATACTCTGCTTGACCCAGAAGTCGTGGCCTTGGCCTAGCGTACGAACCTGGTCAGCCCCATCTCTCATTAAGAGCTTAATACATGAAGTCCTTACGTCCAAAATCAGATCTAAGCCCAACATAACATTATAAGTCATAAAGTTTCCAACTTTATGAATTTTCATGGCAAGAAGTGCTTAATACCAACAAACCCTAACTTTTTAATCCATTAAGACATCCTAGCACATGTGTGGGGTAGAACTAAGATCCAAGACCACATTTTTATGCTTCTAGACACCTCAAAACGTTTGAAAGGACAACTTACATGGTCTAGAGCATGCCGTATTCATCAATGTGAAGTCTTGGGACCAAAATGCTTAGTGAATCAAGACTAACAAGATCTAAAGAAATGCAAGCCAAGTTCAGAACTTTATACCTCTTAGAGGTTGCTAGATAGATGAAGATTTTAGATCTAAAGCTACTAAAATGCATACCAAAGGTGAAGAATGTCCAATAAGGAACTAGGGTTTGCTAAGGTCGAATGAGGGGGGGGGGGGGGTGATGGAGGATGATTAGAGAAGAGGTTTGGCAGCCATAAGATGATTAAATAAAGTCCAAACCCTAAAATTTAGGGTGTGGGAGATCACCATGTACGCCCAGCGTACGTACTCATGCCCCAAAAATTACAAAAATGCCATTATGGGCCATTTTGCAACATTTTCCATACATAAGGGCTAAAATGCAATAACTCTTCATACTTTGGGTTAAAATTGGAAAAACCTCATCATTATAATGTTACAATTCTTCCTAAATTGAACTAGATTTCGTCATCGAAGTCCATTGCTGCGAACAACTCTGGAAATTTCTTTCATATCTCTGATTCGGGTTCCCAAGTCTATTCATAACCCTTTTGATGTTGTTACTCAACTTTGATTAAAGTCACCACCTTGTAGCGCAAGATCTTCATCTTTAGATCCAGTATTTCCACTGGTCACTCCTATAATTTAGCGATCATCAACCTGAATATCCCCTAAGGGAACAACTGCCGAATCATCAGCCATACACTTCTAAAGTTGTGAAACATGGAATGTGTTGTGGATCTGACTGGTCACTACAAGAATAGTGGGCAACAGCGGCGACGTGTGTCGCCGTTAATACCTTCAGCGGCGACGTGTCGTTGCAAATGAGTCGTCTGGAATGCTTCGTCGCTAATGCACATCTTATCGCCGCTAATAGTGTATCGTCCCTGCTATTGGCATGTTGCTGCTAAAGTCTTCCTGTCGCTACAAATACATTGTCGTCGGTAATAGGGAATTATCGCTGCAAATGACATCGCCGTAAGAAAAAATTGATTTTTTTGATTTTTTTTAACATTAAATTTATAAAAAACAATATAACATTTATAAAATCTGATAAAGTTTTATAGAAATATTAATCCGTACACAACGAATCCAAAATATTAATATTAATCCACAATCCAAAATACTAATCCATACTACAACCTAAAGTATTCTTCCAAATTACAAAACATTTCAAAAAATCCTAAAGTAGCTACCCGTCTTCATCATTTCCTTCATTATTTTTGGTGGTGATAATGAGCGAAACCACTCTTCTAATGCTGCAGAACAGGTCGGGTCCTTTAGTACCGTTTGCAGCATTTCAAACTACACAGAAAACAAAATATATTACCAACATATCATAATAGCATTATACAAAATATCAACATATCAAATTATAACCAACATATCATTATTGCATTCTACTTTCCATTATAGCATTGTACTTTCCAAAAATTACCAAACTACAAAATATCAACATATCAAACCATAACCAACATATCATTATAGCATTCTACTTTCCATTATAGCATTTACTTTTTAAAAATTACCAAACTACAAAATATCAACATATAAAACCGTAACCAACATATCATTATAGCATTCTACTTTCCATTATAGCATTGTACTTTCCAAAAATTACCAAACTACAAAATATCAACACATCAAACCATAACCAACATATCATTATAGCATTCTACTTTCCATTATAACATTTACTTTCTAAAAATTACCAAACTACAAAATATCAATATATCAAACAATAACCAACATATCATTATAACATTCGACTTTCCATTATAGCATTTACTTAAACTAACAATTACCTGTGATTGTGGTGGTTCTTGTGTCACTGGTTGCTCCTGATCGAACATCGATATAACGGTAGGAGGTTTACGTCCAATGCCTCTGATATGTCCGCGTCGAACACCTAATATTCTTTCAAAATAGTTTTTTATACCAGTGGGTGTTAGACCGCTTGCTTCAGAAGAAGTTTGGGTTCATTGGTTGATCTCCTGGAATAAAGCATTCTGTATTTTAAAAAAAAATAATAAAAATCATAAAAATTAGATAACTAAATACCATTTATGATATAAACACTTAAGCTAAAGTTTTAATGATCAACATTAAGTCACTAAAAGTATGTTGCTATTAATTTGGTTTTATAATTAATTTAATTTGATTTTATAAAATTAACTTAATTTGATTCTAAAGGTAAATTAATTTGATTTTCTAATTAATTTAATATTTTCTTTTTTGTTATTAGTTTAATTTTTTAAACTCATTTTATTTTAGTTTAATATTAATATTAACTTGATTTTAAAACTAATTTAATTTGATTTTACAATTAATTTATTATTTGTTATTGATTTTTTTAAAATTAATTTAATTTTATTTTATAATTAAATTAAAATTACTAGAAGTACGTTGCTATTAATAACCTAATTAAGCTAAAGTTGTAATGACCAGCATTAAGTTACTAAAAGTATGTTGCTATTAAGTTGTAATGACCAACCATAAGCACTTCACAATAAAAATAAAAGTAAGCACTTTACAATACAAATAATAGCATCTAAATACAAAAACTATAATTTATCAACTAAGAACTTTATCACTTCATCTTATTTACAATAGATTCAATTCCAATTTTCATTTCATTTTAGATATACAATACAACTTTCATATTCCAATTTCATACAATTAAGCAATATATCCAATTGCATACAATACATATAATTTAAATTCCAATTTCAAACAATTAAGCAATACATCCAATTTCATACAATCCCACCATTTTAGACATCCAATTCCATTTTCCTAGAAAAATAAACATTATATACAAAATCACACAAACCATGTCTAATACCATTTTCATTCCAATACACCACAATAAACATAAACACAAATCAATTACAATAGGCTGCATCAAATATGAGAAAACGTACATAATCACTCAAAAATCATCAATTTACAGCCAAACAAGAGCCTTGGTTTACCCTCAAAATCACTAACAGAAAAAAATCTTGGAAAACATAGAAATCAATGTACAATCAATTTTGAATGGTAAAACTAACATCAAAACACAAGACTAGAAATTAGGGAAAGAATTCGACCTTAGAATGCTCAAGTTCACTGAAATGTAGTTGTGGTCGGAATCGCACCAAGCTTGCTCTCAATTAAGTCGATGACCACTGGTAATGAGGGTGGGTCGCCGGTAAAGTGTGTCTTGGTGGTCGGAATCGTAATTAGGTGCAAATGGTGAAGGCAGTCGGAGTGGGTTGAGAGAGAGAATACAACGATAGAAGGAAAGAATGTCGACTGGGGGGTTATCTACGCAACTCAATAACGGCGACGGGTATTACCGGCGACACCCTGGAGGGAAAAATCTGTGCGTTTTTCAGGATGTTTACGACCGTCGGATTCAATACATATCAAACGGACGGGGATTGTTTCAAGCGGATCACTACTCTGTTACCAATAGCAGTGACATGTAACACGTCAATTACATGTCGCCGCGATTGCTTGGCATCACGCTATTGCTAAAATTTCTTGCAGTGTAACCGCATAACTTGGCCCTAGAAGAACTCATTGCCACTTGGAAACCTTATGGCATGTTGTGTTGATTCCCTCATGGAAACCTTATAACAATGTTAAAATAAGCTAGTTTAGATATAATGCCTCAAACAAAACGTATCTTATCTACAAAATATTTTAATCGATACCATGTATAAACCTAATAATGCAATAAATTCCAATAGTACGACAAAGTCGGATAACGATAACCAGACGTGCATGGAACAGAAAATCTTTGAACTACTACTGTTAGAAACATGTAAATAAACGAGATTCTTAATTCATTGATAATGTTATTATAATGGTTCGTAGATTAATTATGCAGTCAACTTATTTAATAATCTAAGCAATGGTTTCAGCTCTTGAGAGTTTTCTAGCCAAACAACACAAACATACAACCTGCTCGCACGTTGTGGTGGGATTTAATTCATAAACATTTCTAAGAAGATGCTTGTCTTAAAAATAAAATAAATAAATAAATAAACAATTTCTTAATTCCACCGTCTTAATATACCAATAAGCATTACGTACGTTTTTATATTCGTGAGCGTCACAAAACCCACCCGGCCTCGTTTTCATATTCGTGAGCGTCACAAAACCCACCCGGCCTCTTCCGACAATTTGTCGCTAGATTTTGGGTCCTACAAATAACCCTTGATATTGAAGCTATCAATAAGCAGCAGTTGTACAAAATTTACATCAACTCAAATTAAGTTAAAGAAACGAAAGACAATGGCTACATTTCATCATTCACGGAGGTTTTGCTTCATTCTTAGCATCATCACAATCGTCTTCTCCTGGTTTGCAAACCTTACTGGAGCTGTCTACCATGGCTATGTGCCGAGTCCCTGGACTCTCGCACATGCCACATTTTATGGGGATGAGACTGCATCTGCAACCATGGGTAAATATCATGGCTTAAAGCTAGTATCTTCTGGATATCTAATACCCGTTTCACTATCAAGTGAATATAACATTTCAGGATATAATATTTCAGGTGGTGCTTGTGGATATGGAAACTTGATAACTAATGGATACAGAAGGGATACAGCTGCTTTGAGCACAACCACCTTTAGCGAAGGTTACGCCTATGGTCAGTGTTACCAAATACGGTTTGTCCAATCTCCATGGTGCTACAAAGGATACACCGCCGTTACTGCCACCAACCTCTGCCTGCCTAACTGGTCTCAGGATTCAAACAACGAAGGATGGTGTAACCCTCCAAGAACACACTTCGACATGGCCAAGCGTGCGTTCATGAAAATTGCTCAGTGGAAGGAAGGCATTGTCCCTATCATGTACAGCAGGTGAATTTCTGTTCCCATACTTGTTGGGAATTTTAGGGTTTGCGGTGGAGATTTGGATATCAGCTTGGATCGTGATATCACTTTCCGAACTGATATTTCTACCCTATGCCTGGGTTACAAGAAATTTAGTCTAGGATAATCCAAGTGGACACTTACGTTTCTAGGCACAGAAAACGTAAGCTATTATGCTAAAAGGTTCTGTGAATGTGTGAAGAAAAACGAGAGCTAAAGAACAAAACGTCTTTTGAAAAGGAAGAGTTGTTTATATACTAAACACGATTAGGGTTTCATTAGGGTTAGGCCGTCATTACTTGCTTTGAAAGCAAGTAATATTAATCCGGATTAGGGTTACCAAAACTAACGAATTTCGTTAGTTTTACCATAATCACCCTCAAGAAATTGAATTTTCCAGCCAAGGGCTCTGCCCCTTGGACCCCACTAAGGGCGCTGCCCCTAGACCCCGCCAAAGGGGCGCTGCCCCTTTGGAAACCTCGGACTCGGGGGCGCTGCCCCCGGACCCTCGACTAGTCGTCGAACCGGCTTCTGACTCGATCTTATACATGCGTGCACTCCGCACAACCCCGTAAATGTCTTAGAGTACAAACCATGAAGCCCCTTAGCTCACATGTTAGTTCTAGTTACTTAAAATGATATGGTGATACTAAAATCACCAACAATCCTCCCCCATTTTAGTGTAATCCTTGAACAAACATAACCTTATCACCAACAAACCAAACTAGTACATAATGAAAAATATCGTAACGATTGAATTTCCACTTAATATCATACAATTGCAAATACTCGAGAATCAGGGTGTTCTAAGAATTGAACCCGTCAACCCATTTGAATACCAGAAAGTAAAATACATACTAGTTTATTGAATTTTTAGCATAATACAACTTGACACTATTATAAAGCCGTGTGTCCCAATCCTCTCATGATCGTATCAAGGTCAAGTCCACAACCACTTGAAATGCGGCTACACTTCACAATCACGTAGGTAACTCCTTTCCATGTATCTGCACATACATTTATCAAAGGAATTATTAAGAAGTTAAACTTCAACCTGACTAACTTGCAGAACCGAACACATACCTAGGATGAATACTTCATGTGTTCCAATCTTTAAGTATGAGCTTTCCACATTGAATTCAACTCCTAACATTATATTAGGAAGGAATTGGGTGTCTCATCATTATAGAATTAAACGGATTTTAATCCCATCCCGATCACAGACTTGTGCAGTAAGTCTCTTGTCAGACCTTTAGTCAAGTGATCTGCCAAATTATGTTGCGATTTCACAAACTCAACCGAAATCACACCATTCATGATTAGTTCTCTAATCATACTATGTCTAACACCTAGGTGTCTAGACTTGCCATTATAAACCTGGCTATATGCCTTAGCCAAAGCGGCAACACTATCACAAAGGATAGAGATAGGTGCTATCGGTTTAGACCACAAAGGAATCTCATAGACTAAATTCCTTAGCCACTCTGCTTCTTTACCAGCAGCTGCTAACACAACAAACTCAGATTCCATTGTCGAGTTTGTAATGCAAGATTGCTTCTTGGAAGCCCAAGAAATGGCACCTCCCTCAAGCAAGAATGCCCAACCAGAAGTTGAGGAATGGTCATCCGCTAGGGGCTCTGCCCCTTGGACCCCACTAGGGGCGCTGCCCTTAGACCTTGCCAAAGGGTTGCTGCCCCTTTGGAAACCCCGGACCCCGACTAGTCGTTGAACCAGCTTCTGACTTGATCTTATACATGCGTGCACTCCGCACAACGCCGTACATGTCTTAGAGTACAAACCATGAAGCCCCTTAGCTCACATGTTAGTTCCAGTTACTTAAAATGACATGGTGACACTAAAATCACCAACAATACTAGCAAGGATCAAGCTTTTCTACTTTATAACTTTTGATGCACAAAGATGAACAAATTAACCTAATTTGATATGTAATGCTAATTTTATTGTTTTCGTATTTTAGAGTACCAAGCAATGCTATTAGAAAATGTGGCATTCGATTCTCATTTCAAGGAAATGGGTATTGGTTGTTGGTGTATGTGATGAATGTTGCTGGTGCTGGTGACATCAAACATATGTGGGTGAAAGGGACGAAGACAGGTTGGATGAGCATGAGTCATAACTGGGGTGCGTTGTACCAAGCTTTTGCTACTCTTAAGGGACAAGCTCTCTCCTTCAGATTAACTTCATACACCACCAAACCGACTATCACTGCCTACAATGTTGACCCTGCTAACTGGAACATAGGCTTGACATATCGAGGCAACGTCAACTTCCATTGATCACCTCTCAATGTTCTGGCTCTTCATGCGCATTTGAAACCGTTTGATTCAGTTGAAGCTGGTACGTCTGCTTTTAAATAATATTTAATCCCGACCGTTAGTATTTTTCAGATTGTAATTTCCGTCCATCAAATTAAAATTAAAACATTTTAATGGGTTAGAGATGGATGTAACCTAGCTGTGTCTTTTAACTCGTATAAATATCTGCGTATTTTAACTCTTATAAATATCAACGCGCCTGCGGTTCTTTACTTCATTTTATATATGTCAAAATAAAAGAATAAAAGAAAACCATAATTTTAAATAAAATTAAAATATATAAAAGATGAAAGTTTGAGGTTAAATTTGTAACTTTCTAGAACAAAAGAAAGTTTAAATGAAATATAAAAAAATGGGTAGTTTGTGAATAAAGAAGATTTTCGATACCAATTTTGTAACTTAGATTGTATATAAATAAAGAAAAGATTATGTCCATTGTGACCATTGCGCAATCCTATCAACTAGATGCACATAATAGAAGACACCATTTTAAATGCACGATAATTGGCTCATGATAGAACAATTCTATGGAAAATCTGCCACGATTATATATTATATATAGTTTTTTTTTTTTGAAGTCTCTAATATATACTTCGAAAATCTCCTGAAAATTCTTAAACTTTTGGACTAGTTTACAAATTAATCTTGATTTTTATTATTATTACAAAATAGTCCTAAAAACCAATAAATACTTGTATTATTGTTCTTTTTTTTTTTTCGGTGACCCTCTATTTAACCGGTTACCAAGCTAATATGGATTCCATGTCATTAAATGATAGTCTCAAACTCGTTATTTAATGTGGTTGGTAGCTTTCATATTCCTTAGCACGCAAAGAAGAAAGAAATGGCGCCTCCTCATCTGTTGGAAGCATGGATGGTTCTCCAGCAAGGAGGGGTGCTTTAAGGGCAAAATGTCATTGAGAAGATCCTATTGGGAAGTGGACGCCCAAAAACCCTGGAAGGAGATTCATTGGCTGCCCCAAATTTTCAGGTAAATCTTTGTGACATTTTTTAATTTTAACCCACACTATGTTGAATTAGGTTTAACAATATGCGATGCAAGATGAGGTGAAAGACTTCAAGTACTTTGCTTGGACCGATCATCCATTGTCAAACCAATGATATAAAGACATGTTAAGGGAGCTTCACAACAATGGTAATTTAGGCTTCAATGAAGATTATGTGGAACAACATATGGTAGAAATAGTTCAAGGTGTCCATATAAAAGGAGAAGGTGTATTTGTTATTGGAAGTTGGAAGTTTCGTTTCTGGGTTTGTTTCTTAGTAGTTGTTTGGTTAATGCTCAAGTAAAATATAATGGGTACAGCCAAGGTATCTTTTTTTTGTTCTTTTATCTTTAGGCAATGTAATCTGACGGAGATGGTATTCTGTGTCTTTTGGCAATCTATTCGCCTGGAAATATTATGGGTAATGTACATTGAGTTGAAGTAAACACAAAACTACATATTGACTTGAAGCATGTAACATAACCAAAAACTACATACCAAAACCTGCATAATTACCAAGAAATGTATACTGACTAAAATAAAGCATGTATGTTGACAAAAAAAAAAAAAAACTACATAATGACCGAATCAAAAGAAATTTCATGTGACATTAAGTTCTAATGGTTGGAATTTAAGTCATAATGTTTGGAACTTTACAAAAGATGTGTTTCAAAAAGGGTTATCCATACCCATTGCAGTAGGTTATCAAAAAAAGAATTAAAAACTAACACAATATAAGTATTTTACGAACAAAAGTAACAAAAGCAAACACCCTAATCTATGATAACTGCCTTAACATCACTCATCCATTTGCCATACTTGTCTACCACCTTGGCTTTCAATTTAATTTTAGTTATTCTTTATGAAGACTTTCTCCTGCTAACAGGCTGTAACTTTTCTTGTTTTATAATCTGAGTGGCATCAATACCATCTTCCTTGTTTTTTTAGCATCCACCTATATAACTAAAAAGTTAGTAAGTGCGCTTGTTTTAAAGCTTAATGCATACTTAACTAAACTAAAGCTAGTAAAAATGCCACATTTATTTGGGTTTCATCAAATCATTGTCCTCATCTTGACTATTATCATGGAGCAATTATGTTTCAGGGTGAGATTGTTGTGTTTCAGTAGCATCCATATAAACTTGTTTCATCATAGATTTAAAGTCTTTCAAATGAGATAAAGTAATACCAATAGAATTGATGACTTCTTCATCATTATAGTTTAACTCTCTCAAATCCTTAATGCTTTTGTATATCAGGGATAGATTGTTGTGTTTCTTGTGTTTCTTTATTTTGATGTGGGAAAAATTCTTTTATGAAAACTTCTTGTGTTTCTTTTTGGAAATTAGTTTGCTATGGGACCCTAGAACTTTCTCCTCTCTCAGCTCTACCTCTGTTACCCCTGCCTCCTCTAATACTCATGCCTCCTCGTTTTGGCCCTCTATCATCCCTTGTCCAATGGTTTAAGTCATGATCCAGCGTGGCCTACCCACTTTATTCTTTGGTTTAGGCTCTGGGATTACCTAAGGATTCTTGCAAGAAAGTTTGTTGTGTCCCATTTGTAAGCAATTCTCATACTTGATAGTTCTTTCATTTGAAGAGACTTGAGAGTATTTTTCTTCATGCTCAGACACATGCCTTTCCCTCTTGATGTTAGGCCTTCCATGCATCCTCCTTTTAATAGGTTGGAGGGGTTTCATATATTCAGTTTCCTCCCACAATCTACAACCATTGATTGTTAGTATGTTTCAAGAATATGAAGCTAAATACTTATCCCTTCTAAACCAATTGCTGATGAACTGTGCTGGATCCTTCTAAGTATATAAGATAGCTACTTGGGAATATATATATATATATATATATATATATATATATATATATATATATATATATATATATATATATATATATATATATATATATATATATATATATATATATATATATGGTATCCTTGATAACTCCCAAAACCTGCATACACATACCAGTTGCTGCAAGTAAACTACATAAGCCTGAAACCTATTCCTAACTTCTAATGCCCCCAATCTAGTTGGATGCGCCATCTAATTCCTAGAAACCATACCTACACATACCATGTGCTGCAAATTAACTACATAAGCCTAAAACCAACTCCTACTTCTAATGCCCCCATCCACTTGGATGCCCCATCTAATTCCTAGAAACCATTACACAAAAGAATTTATATACGATCAAGTCCATATACCATAATCAAACAATCAAGTTAGTATATCTTATGTCTCACCAAATTCATCTATTTTCTTAACAGCTCCTGGATACAGTAGATCTTCCTAAATTTTCACATTCTTCCTTGAGTTTGAAGACATATCCATCATATAGAGCTTAATTTCTTCTAGAATTGTCAATAGGGGCTTCTTTATGGCACCCATAGTAATAGAATTGAAACATTCAAACATGTCATTTTCCACAGCTTTACATGGCAATCCAAGACTAAAGAATACCCTGCACCATGATTTATGGCACCCATAGTAATGGAATTCATTATATTTTTTTTTTAATTTTCTTATGAATTTCACATTTGTATCTTAAAAGATGCATTCACGTGTGAATATCACATTATATTTATATAATCATATGTGAATCTTACATAGTATATTCATATGTATATTTGTGAGTGTTCTTGCATTAATTAATTTTTTAATTTGTTTTTGTTGATTTAGAAAACTTTGTGGAAAATATTGAAGAGATGAAAACTGATAAATTGAAGAAAATATGAAAATATTGACTCGAAGAAATGATAGCACGTTGAATCTTTGTACAATTTTTGGTTTTTTATATTTTATTTTGTGTCGAATAAAATACATGTATTATTGTGTTTATAGATTAGTAAATAAAAAAATGATTTTTTATGATTTACTTATAAACATTATAGTATACGAAATATGCATATATACACTTGAAAAAATATGCATATATGCACTTCCGAAACCTTAAGTTCTTTGGTTAAAAAATTTATAGTTTTTTTCTTTTCATATTCCAGGTATTTTTTTTTTTTTAACAAAATTGCAGCGTTTAAAAAAATGCATTTTTTTAAGAAAATAATTTTTTTTAACAAAATATCATGTTTTCCAAAAAAATTTAAAAAATATACATCTTATTTTAAAAAATCTGACATTATTATTTTAAAAAAAATCCGAAATTTGATTTATTTTGTTAATTTTTAGACATTTTTATTAATATTTTCAATAACACAAAAAATTACATTAAATGAGATTGGTAAGATGACGATCATGCCCTTGATGAGTTAATTTTATCTAACGTTCCACCTTTAGTTTTTGGGAAAATATGAGTTCTCAACGGATTTCACCTCTCTCTCTCTCTCTCTCTCTCTCTCTCTATATATATATATATATATATATATATATATATATATATATATATATATATATATATATATATATATATATATATATATATATATATATATATATGAGATAGTACAAATAAAAGCTATAAATACTCTGAAAACATAAAAAACTATTTTTATGTTATTATTTTACATTGAATTTTGTATGTACAACTTTATGTTATTATTCAGCAATAAATAAATGAAAGCTCAAATGTTAAAACTAAAATTAGAATTTACTACAAAAATACACATACATAAATTTATAATAGAAGAATAACATTTTAATGAATATATGAATAATCAAACATTAATATTCATATTATAATTACTTCAACAATACACATATACAACACTCATTACAAAATAATAACATAAACATAATGTTTTTACATTTAGACACTATTTAATATTTTTATTTGAACTTATATATATATATATATATATATATATATATATATATATATATATATATATATATATATATATATATATATATATATATATATATATATATATATATATATATATATATATATGTTGCAATACAAGAATCAAAAGATTTCTTTACATTTTCACTTGAAAATCTCTTAAGGAGATGAATTACGCCTGAGATAATTTTATTTCACTTCTAATGAACAAGACTTTCAGTTACAATCCACAACTTTACAAGATAAATCCAATGATATTGAAAGATCAAAACATAGCCAAAATAAAGGAAAGAGTGTTGGCGTATATATTGTAGTGACATGTTCAACATTAGCGACTCTATTTTATTCAATGTTTATGTAGGTGTAGTGAGACTATGTTGCTTGTCTTTTGTGAGTTGTTGTTTTCTCTAAAACACTGGAGCCTTTGTAATCTCATATTCTGATCAATCATGTGTTTATTTATTTATTTTGATTTAATTTCTTAACCGAACAAGTGGTATTAGAGCAGGATTTATCAAAGATTTATGTAAAATTTCTATTTTAATTCTCGTTTTACAAATCTATTCTTGTTCTTAGATTTATTTAGTCTTTTGAGATCATATTTTTAATATGTTTTGATAATTAATCATTCTTGTTTTATTCAAATGGTAAATTAGTCATCGATAAGTATAAAATATAGCTAATACTATTCGATCAAATCAACGTGTTTTGATATCAACCAGAGGAATTCAGTTAATAGGTGTATAGAATGGAAGACTACTTGTATGCTATTAATCGTGACGTTTGAAAATCTATAGAAGAAGTTCCTTTTATCTATTTGTCATCATGTTCAAATTCATCAAGTGGTCGTTCTTGATACACTTCATTAGAAATATGTGATCAAATCACATCGATGAAAAAGAACAAAGTTGCAAATGATCTCAAATGCAAAAGAGAATTGAGTTATGATTGACCACCGAATGTTTTTGTTCTCATACAAAATTGAAAAAACTACTAAGGAAATATGAATTCAATTTAAAAACCTGTATGAAGGTACTACTAAACAATATAAATATAAAACAACAAATCTTCTCGTTGAATTCAGATATTAAAAAACAGATGCAAGTTTAGATGACACTTTTGAATTTTTTTTTTCTAATAAACAATCTGGAAAGATTAAACATCCATAAGGATAATAATGAAATAATTGTCACGTCATTCATCCTTTGCGGAAGGAATGGAAATTTATTTCCGAGATCGTAAAAGGACATGAACAAATGTATTAATATTCTTTCTATGGCATTTTGAAAATGTATGAGGATGACATTTTAGAGTTGAATAATGAGAAATAAAATGGAGGTCCTTTAACTTTAGTTTCTAGATAGAATTGTGTTTATATCAAGAAAAATAATGGTGTTTCAAAACAATTTATGGAGGGTTCCAAGGAATAATTTTATGAGAATGACGATGAAGAAGAGAGTGATGAAGAGTATGCATTTGGTTGTGAGCAAAAGTAAAACAAAAGAATTTTATTGAAAAACTATGTCTGGAAATCAAAGCTTTTGGAAAAGTTCAAATATCAATAAATAGCTTTTGAAACCACCATTCATGTGGTTTTGGTTCGACTGTTAAGACTAGAAAACAAGAGAGGACTATTGGGGAAGAAATTAAGAAGAAAAGTTCGTTAAGAGATTCTAGTTATGACTATCATTATTGTTTCGGTAAGAATCTACTTGCAAAAGATTGTATGTTAATGCAAGTGTAAGACCAGGAAAAGAATTTTTCCATAGTTTTGACTGGTGATTTTCATATGACAGAGGTATGGTATTCTAGATCAAATGATGAAGTAAGATGACCGACACATAGGAAGTGTTTTGTTGGGAAACAGGATAACAATTTTGGCAAAGGGTAAAATTATTAACCATGTAATATCTATCATGTTCGTAAATAACATTTCAATATCTGCTAATCAATATGTTCATGATGAAATTTAAAATGATTGAACTGTAATTTATAAGGAATTAGTTTCATGTTGTAAGGAACGATTGATGACTTGAATAATAAGATAGATAGGTCTTCATATGATCTTATTCTGAGACTAGACAGTGCTAAAACAAAGAAATAACTTTTGTAATATTACGAAAGGATTACATAAGTTAATAAACTTTGAAAAAAGTCATTTTATTTTGGAAAAACTTCACAAACAAATGCTAACTTTTCTAGAGTGTAAACTAGATGTTGTTGATTAAGTGTCATATGAGTGTGAAAATATGATTTCTTCTGAATGTGTACCAATTGTTAACAGCATAGTGACTGCTGCAAAACAAAATTCAATTTGTACTAAATCCAGGATGGAAGACTATGACAAAATTGAGAACCTTGTTGCTTTAGATGACATTATTAGTGGCGTGTTGAGTGAGATTGAAGAAGAAATGGAAGTAGATTGTGCAAATTTAGCTTTGTTTAAAAATTCCATCTTGATGTGTAGATTCGGAAATGGATAGTTCTTCATAAATAAGTTTTGATATGGATGAAATTGATGGTGATTATTCAAAATTTAATTTAGACAATTCTTTTGAATTGAACATTTTTTTACAAGAAATAGGAAATGAAAATTTGAATATCACAACTTTTGCATATCCAATTATTCTAATTTGTCCAAATAAGAAGTTGTTTCAAATTTGGTTTCAATTGTTTAAAGTAATGTTAAATCATGACAAAATTTTGATCATTCAAAGATATCTATTTGGATTTAAAAAGGTGCACAAAATGAAAATTCTGTTTTTAATCATTAAAAGAAACTAGTTTGGATTGTTAGGACACCACACTTCATAAACCACTTTGTGAAAGACAAACTTTTATTCACAAATCACAACAACCAAATGAAAAAAATAAAAGAGCTCTAAACAGTGTTAACATTTGAGGAAAATCATTTTTTTGAACCTATTCAACCTAATTTTCCAAATCTAAAATTTGTGAAACAAAAAAAAATTGACTTTCATTAAGAGCAAAACAAAATTTCACACTTTTCATTCATTGATATACCAAAACATGCATCTATTTGATGATAAATCAATTTCAAAAGATGAAATCAAATAATCAAATAATGAATTTGTGTGTGAGACAACAAGATGTGGTTCATTCAATTGCTAAATCTTGTTCAAAATCTTCCAACTAACTAGATTCGAAAAGATTTGTCAAAACTACTTTTTAAATCTTCATCGAAATGTATTTCAAACTCAATTTTGGAATGGATACTAAAGGTAAATGTCAACATTTTTGCCAATTTGGTAACTAAATGGATATCGAACTCAAATGTTCAAGATAGTCCAAGTTCAATGTAACATTCGCATTTCTGGTAATTTTCCTTTTAAACCTTCATTTTTAAATCCTTGCAAATTGGTCCCTAGCCGAGTACGCTGGGCATACTCTTTGAGTATGCTGGGCATACTGGCTCATTGATTTGGTCGCGGAGGTGCCCACATACGCAAGGCACATGTGGGAGTATGCAGGGCGTACGGTTGGTTGGGGCAAACACTAAATTTTAGGGTTTGTACCCTATTTAAACACCTTAACTTGCTTCTTGACTCTCTTATAACCAACCTCCACCTCTCCAAACCCAAAGAACGAAACCCTAATTGCCCTTTGAGTGTTTTGGTCTTCGAAGTGAACTTTGAGGGTGTTTTTGGTGGTTTTGAAGGAAGAGGAACTCTTGGAAGTTGCATTGGTGTGGCTAGAGCTTATGGATCCAAAATCATCATCAACTTGGAAAGCTATGTGAGGAATAAAGCTCTTAAGTTGATGATTCATTTTGTTAGATCTAGTGAGAGCTTGTTTTTTTTACCTTTTATGGTCCTTTAAGCCTTGCATGAGAGTATGAGGTACTCTAGAAGATAAGGATGATAGATATTAGCATTTTTGAGGTCCCTTATTCATAAAAATGCAGTCTTGATCAGTTATAGTGGACCATGCATGAGTTAGGGTTCTTAATATGTATTGGGTCCCATTAAGCGATGTAAAGGAGTAAATTTGCCAACTTTACGTGTTAAGACATCATTTAGGATCAGATCTGAGAATTAGACATAGTGGCTTAACTGATTAAGCAATTAATAGTGATATGGCTTGGTTGTGGAGTATATTGGGGGTACCTTGCTCGTACGCCACGCGTACTAGTTAAAGATGGCGTACCCTGGGCATAAGTCTGAGTACATCGGGCGTACTCAGAAGCCTTGAATATTGTTGACTTTTGGATTTTGGGCCATATATGGACTATTAAGGTTTTGGGCCTTGTTGGGCCACTAGTCTATATAACTTCGGGACATTGTTAAGCTTTGGGACTTCCTAGATTTGGGCCCATAATGGCCTATTGGTGTCATTTAGGAATATAGCCCATATTGGGCTTTTGGAGCCACTGGGTTGGGGTTTCGTTTTTTGTCAAGTAAGGAAAGGGTGGGTTTCGTTTTTTGTCAAGTAAGGAAAGGGTAAAATGGTATTTCACCCTAGGTATTGGACAAGTGAAGTAGATTCCTAGTTAACGATTATGGCCCGCTTTTTAATTGGGATCTTTATTTGATTGACTAGCACGAGGATTTTCCAGTTCAACAGCCCGATCATTTGTTTGAATTTTAATAGACTAAGGTGAGTTTGCTAACTATATTGTAGGATACTAAGATATGTTATGTGCTTGTAGTCTTTATGACTCCTGTTGTAAGTGTTATATTCATGTGTGCCTGTTTGTTATACGTATATGGGCTGAAATAAACCCGGTATAGCCTCATGTTAGTATATATGAGTTAAAATACACTTGGGGTGAAATAGATTCGGGAGTGAAATAGACTCGGCACAGCTTTTAGCTGGTAGATATGTATGGTATACGATATTTTGGGGAACTCACTAAGCTTCGTGTTTACAGTTTTTAGTTTATGTTTCAGGTACTTCCGGACCAAATAGGATAGACTCAGGATGATCACATTGCACATACTATGTTGTTCCATATTTTTTGACTTGATGTATTTGGATGATTCTTAACATACTCTGATATTTTTTATGTTTTTTTGAACACGTTTTGGATGATGGCTTTATTATTAGAAAAATGAAAATTTTTAGTCTTAAATTTTAGGATGTTACAAGTTGGTATCAAAACCTTGATTTGAGGGATTCAAGCATACACTCGGGTGTATCTGAACTCAAACTGAGGATTTGGTAGATTTTTCATAAAACGAATATTTTATTAAAAGAATTTTCTAACAAAATAAAGGGGTGTGGTGCATGCAATCGACTGAGCTCAAGTGAGTTTTTGTAAAATATCTATACATGTTTTATGTTATGCTTTGAATCGTGAATCTTTGAATCACATGCTAGATTAGGGCTAAGCATCTGCTCAGGTTTGCATGATAGAATGTTAGGAGAGATGCCTTTGTATGTCTAGTGTATGAGCTTGTAGGCTTGCATGTTACTACTGATTAGTTAGTGATAGGATGATGTGATTAGGTTATGCTTGTTTCCGATTATTCGATGCTCGAATGTTGCATGATTTGTCCTTTTAGACGTTCCCATTAACTTTAGCTAACTAGTAAGCGAATACGCTAATTTACATACTATGGAGACTGGATAATATTAGAAGGTTAGGTTTTAACTCTATTGTGCAGCTCTTGACTAGGTCCAACCGTTGTAGTGTGATACCTTTCATTCGAAGAATTATATGTTGTTGGTAATATGTAATTGTATTCGTGAACTAGTTAGAGGGTATTAGGGGATTTCGTTCTGCAACTGATGGCGGAGAGTAGTGTGGAGTTTTCCCTAAGAAGACTTAGGAGGCGATTCGGTGATGAGAGCCTTCTCATATTGAGAATTGTTGGGTTGATAAGGAAGTGACCTAGACGAATCGGGGTGATCCTTGAGGAAGGTACATATATATGTGGAAGGTAGTATGGGCCCATACTACTAGAAGAAGTACTCGAGTCAAGGAAATGTGCGATGATACAAGGAACCTTTTAGAGTTTGGGATACTTTGATGTTTATATATATAGTTGTGTGTGTTCTGATGGTTTGAATTGTCTATTTTCAGTATGGTGGTCACTCGAGGAGGATCTAGTAGTGGTTCTGGTGCCAGTTCGAGGGTGGACATTTGGATGATCAGATTCGGGAGTTCATTTCATCAAAGATTACCCGCAGTATTCTTGAGCAGATCCTTTGATCTTCGGCACGGTCAAGGAGGGTATTCTGTAGATTCTAGATGAATTCTTGGGTGCTTTTCATTATGATATGATGGCGAGGGTGGGAGCCCGCTCTTTGACTTTCCGCGAGTTCTGGGCCTGTGGCGCTCTGTAGTTCTTCAGGAAGAAGGACCCGATTGCGAGCAAGCATTGGTTGGTAGACATCAGGAATGCCTTCCGATCTAGTCTTTTTCCGAGGAGGAGAAGGTCGTACTTTCATCCGGTCTATTCAAAGATAGAGCTCGAGACTAGTAAGGGGAGGCTGGACATGCCTTAGGAGAGAAGGTCATTAACTCCATGACTTGGGATGATTTTTTTTATGAATTTGGGGCTGAGTTTGCCCCTCTGATTAAGGTCCAAAAGTTGGCTAGGAAGTTTCATGACCTTCGCCAGAGTACCGAGACAGTGGCGGAGATCACTGCTATGTTTCGTGAGAGAGCATTATTGGTTTCGCATTATGTGGTGGAATAGAAGATAAAGAAGGCGATGTAACATTTGACGTTGAGGAGTGGTATCAGGCAATTTGTGAGTCGATCCAGTTGCAATACACTGGACGATACGATAGCGTGCGCCAGAGAAAGGGAGATTGACTTGGAGATGGAGAGGAAGCGGAAGCCGGATCATGTTCACTGTTTAGAGGGTTCATGCAAGAGGCCCAAGGTATATGATCCGAGATCGAGAGGCCAACATGGTTGGGGAAGCTATGGAAAGTGCGGCAAGACATACGATGGAGCTTGTAGGGGTGGTGGTGGTTTAGGCTGCTATAAGTATGACAAGACTGGGAATTTTAGTTAGGCTTTCATAGCCACTACCTAGGGATCAATCCTAGTTTGCTTCCATTTCAATCAAAGGGGATATAAAAAAGCCCATTGTCCGAGCCTAGGGCCGACGGGACTGATTACAGCTCTCTCTCCGGTGACTTTGAGGATTTCTGGATGGTTTCCAGTACAAGGTAGATATGCTTGTTATGAGGAGCAGGGCTTTTCAGCTGACAGTCGAGGAGGCTCGTGCAGCACTGGATGTTGTGATGAGTATGTATCTCCTCCTTATCTCTTTATTTATGTTGATTTCTGCTTATATTTTGTTTTTTTGTTTTAGGATCGTTCCTTGTGAACGGTATCTCTGCTTTGGTATTGTTATATTCTAGGGCTACCCAATCCTTTGTATCTCTTGCCCTCAACAAGAGGTTTATTGATGTTTCAGAGGAGCTGGAATGTCCACTAGAGGTTGAGATTATCGACGATCATCATGTGCGAGTATCTACGGTTCATCGAGGTTGTGTTCTGGAGTTATTCAACTAGCGGTATCCGATCGATTTGGTTCTTATTCCCCTGCGCGAGAGCAAGGTTATATTAGGGATGGATTCATTAAGCCCCAATGGGGTAGTGATTGATTGCGAGTAATAGTTGGTGCATATCCAAGCACCAAGCAGGGGAGAGTTTGTGATTCAGGGAGAGGGTATTCAGCGCGGGCTGATTTTATGTTCATTAGCTAGGTCTAGATGCTATCTTCATCAGTGTAGTTCTGGATTTTTCGCCTATGTTATGGATAACCGAGAGAAGGATAAGGATACATGGATGATGTACCATTTGTTTGGGAATATCCAGATGTGTTCCCAGATGACTTGCCTGGAGTTCCTCCAGAGAGGCAAGTACACTTTCAGATTGACTTGGTTCCAGGCGTGACTCTGATACCTAAAGCACCTTATCGGTTAGCACATGAAAAGATGCATGAGTTGTTTACACAGCTACAAGAGCTATTAGAAAAAGGATTTATTCAGTTGAGTAGTTTGCCAAGGGGAGCGTCGATCTTGTTTGTGAAGAAAAGGATGGGTCGTATTGGATGTGTATCGATTACCGAGAACTAAATAAGCTAAGGGTGAAGAACCTTTATCCACTCCCGAGGATTGACGATTTATTTGGCCAGCTTCATGTTGCATCTTGGTTTTCCAAGATTGATCTACATTTGGGCTATCATTAGATGAGGGTCAAAGAGGAGGATATGCAGAAGAAGCCCTTCCGAACTCGTTATGATCATTAGGAGTTCTTCGTGAAGCCCTTCAGTCTCACCAATGCTCCAGACATATTCATGGACCTCATGAATCGTATATACAAACCCATGTTGGATAGGTCTGTGATTGTATTTATCGATGACATCTTCTTTTATTGTAAGACCTAGGAGTTGCATTAGCAGCATCTAAGGGATGTATTTGAGACCATGAGGAAGGAGAGATTGTATGTGAAGTTCTCCAAGTATGAGTTCTAGGTGCGTGAGTGCAGTTTCTGGTGCATCTTTGAAAGCTTTAGTATGCTCAAGAATCATATTAAAGTGATATTGCTAATGAACATACGATACTAATGGGTCACACTAACAACAACTTGATACAACTGATTATTTATTATAAATTGATTTTAATAAATATTCAATAAACTCTTACAATTAAAAAATTGGAAATTATTTATTTCTAGGAAATAATAATTTTCATTAGCAATTAACATTATATATAATTCATATGGTATGAATTAATAAGTCATGCACAACATTTTGGACTAGATAAATTATTTTGTCTTTTACAATAAATTTAAAGTTTATATTTATAAAGTTGGTTTATAAAATATAAAGCTTTTGTCTTCTTCTTTTTATTATTTTTATAAAATAAGAGTCAAAGACAAGAGTATGGCTTTCATGTATGTTTAATCAAAAGTAATAAGAAGCATGGGAGACATGTAAGCTTTAGGAACATGCTTGTCTAAAATGGCACAACTTAGTTCCAAGAGACTTTTTAGAGCTACAATTTCTAGTCAGATCCTAAAGTCGTACTTGAAACTATAGTTATTAGACTTATGCAACTTTGAGACTGTTAGATAAGGTGTCTAAGTCCATAACTATATTTGGTATGTACTTGACCCGATTTAGCATGGTCCATTTGGGTTGCATGACATCGGAACAATTTGGATAGACTTTTGTGAGAAGAATATATTTTTATTAATATATTATAAGTTCTAATATATTATTATGAATTATTTAATTAATATTGACCAAGAATTAGTTTGGAATTGTCACAACTAGGAATTCTGATGCTTTGTAAACACTTAACAAGGATAACATTGTAACTAAAACTTGAAAGCATGTAGGATGCTTATTTAATGAGAACTAAATTTCATCAAACACACTATACACAAACTCAAATAGTCAACAAAAGGTTGGAAACCCTAGAAATCCCGGTTTAAGTCCAATATGGACTAGGATTTCCTTATTGGGCCTAATGGGCCAATAAACTTCCAATTTGACTATTTTGGGCTTAGAACCCCTAAATAGGCTCTCATTGGACCCATTTTCATGAAACTTAACCTTTTAGGCCATAATGGGCCTAAAATGGATTAGTTTACCTTAATGGGCCTTGTTGGGCCATAACAATCCAATAAGCCCTAAAGAGCCACAAATCCATTCTTTCATGCAAGATTGGGCCGTAACCCACTCCAAAGGCCTAATGGGCCGAAAACTATCAACTTGGGCTTCATATTATGAAAATTAAACACTAAGGCCCAAATCTTTTGTTTTCCTTCTCTCTCTCAGCCCATTAGAAAACAAAAAAAAAAAAAAAAGGAAAATGATGTAATTAGGGAGGGTTGACCTTGGAGGTGTCACCTCCTTATTACACCCCATATCTCCATGCAATGATCCAACATATATCCATGATAGTCATTTCATCGCCTCTCTCATCACTTCTCTTTTTCTTCTTCAACCGAGAGCACAAGGAAAACACATACACACACAACATCAATCTTCTTACAAACTCTCTCAAGTATTCTCCTCTTTCCCACTCCAAAATCTCGAAATTTTGCTTGTGCATTAAGAGGATTTCAATAGAATATCATCACTTCTTGGTAAGTTATACACATCCAACGTTTATATAACTCTTTTCTCATTATTAGATCCCTTCTCTTAAACATTTGTGGTAATCAGACTCCTAGAATCACCTCAAGTTCGAGATCCACATCAAGGTGTTGCTAGGACTAAAAGTCTTCTTCTTATCTTCTTCAAAAACCGAAACAACTAAGCAAGGTGAGTTCATACCCCTCTATTTTCGGTTTTCACAAGTTTTATGGGGGAGAATACAAGTAAAATGTGTAGATCTATGTGTATGTGTATGTTATGTGTGATTTCTTGTGTTTATGTGGTAATATGTGTCAAAAATGAAAGATATTCCGAGATCTATAGTTCAAGGGGAAAAAAATATGTGATCTAGGATGTATTACACTTAACAAGTTAAGAAAAACTATCATCTAAGGTTATTATAAGCATGCTACAACATAAAACTAATCTTTGGACTATTTTTGTCAAATAAACAAAAGTTGGGAAAAAGTTATCATTTACGGATTTTATAAGGATCAAAAGAGTCAAAACAATTAAAATAGAAGTTTTTATGAACATTATGCTTTTCAAATGAATAAAAATGTAAATTGTAGCCTATTGAGCTAAAATTTTGGGCTTTTCGGCCCATAGGCCCAAACTTGCGAAAATATGGTTTTTAAGGAGCTGAAATGGTAAATTTCTCAAAACAGTGGGTAGAAAGGTAAGTAAATCTATTTTAGGGTTAAAATGACCTTATTTTCCAAGACGGATAAAAAAATGTAAAGTTTTTGGATTCTGGGTCAAATTTGTAAAAGTTGCAAAAAGTTTGGATTTTACATGAAAATCTTTTTACTAAAGGGGGTGAAACTGCCAAAAAGTAAACATTCGGCTGAAAACATTATTTAAATAAGTCTTTGGGCCAAAAAGTCAAGAAATATAGTTTAAGGACATAAAATATCAATTTTTTTTTATAAAAAGGGACTAAAATCATCATTTTTATTTTGAAGAAGGGATGAAAAGGTCAAACCTGTATTTTTTGAGTCAATTATTGTATTATTAAGATATTTGGTCAAAAATACAAAATTATAACTTATGAATTTAGAATGAAAAATATAAATATATTTTCATAAATTTATTTATCGTTACAAAACAATCGACAAACTTCG
Organism: Lactuca saligna; assembly: GCF_052625555.1. Classification (NCBI taxonomy): domain Eukaryota; kingdom Viridiplantae; phylum Streptophyta; class Magnoliopsida; order Asterales; family Asteraceae; genus Lactuca; species Lactuca saligna. The sequence goes on from NC_136422.1 coordinate 129,334,902, forward strand.
TGACTTTGCGATCCAACAATTGTTCAAACATAATTCCCGACATTTATACTATACAAAAACAAGTTAACATTCAAATTGTTGGGCTTGAACGATTCTAATCATGCTTATTGGGCCTTCGTGACCTATTAACATGGCTTTTGGGCCTGACACAAAAATACATGTTTATTGGGCCTCCTGTGACCCAATTACATGCTTCAGGGACCCTCAATGACTTTTACATGCTATTGGGCCTCTATGGCCCATTAGCATTGCTAGTAACATCCAAATAAATCATATGTGAAATAGGCCAACGCTGTAACGACCCAATTTTTATGTCCGAAAATTTCATTTTAAAATATTACTTTAGAAAACATTAATAAATAAAAACATTGTTTGATCACACCATAACACATCGCAATCATGTTGTAAAAGGTCAAACCATACATCCCATCAAAATATCAGAGTACAATCCCAGTGAATCTCGTAAATGCGGAAACCGAAGAGTGTGTGTACGACGTGCCGCTACCGTGCCGGCTCCTTCCCCTTCGGTGCAGAGGTACCTGAAAACAAAACTGTAAACGTAAGCACAAAGCTTAGTGAGTTCCCCCAACGTACCACATACCACACAAACACATAACATACGTACTGCCAGGCTATTCTGGGGTGCCGTCTTACCCGTGTCAAGCCATTCTGGGGTGCTGACTACCCATGTCAAGCCATTCTGGGGTGCTGACTACCCATCGGTCCTAACAACCGATCCTCGGGGACTGGTCCCCTCCCGCTACCTCTATCGCATAACATAATAGATCAACATACAAGCATGCCATCACATACAGTCAGATAATTCTGGGGTGTCTGACTACCCAGCGATCCTAACAACCGAACTCTACTACTATTGCATATAACGTATCATGATAGCATGTAACATAACAGGTAATAGCAAACCTAGATGATATCACAAAGACAATCATCTATCATACATCTCCTACTGGTGGGCCGGCAGTGTGGCCTTAGACCCACCACTACTGGAAGGTAACTCACCTCAAAGTAGCTGCTGAACTGATCGGGAACTAACTGACTGCTGCTGCTCCGGGAGTCCTTCGGCTGCAATTCCCACAACATACTCAATCAAACACTGCTAATCTGTCCTTTAGGTAAAATGACCATTTTACCCCTGGTCTAGCTCTAAGCCAATGCCAGAGTCAACTTTCAGTTGACCCGACTCACCGAGTGGATCACCACTCGCCGAGTCCCTAGCAAACCATTGTCCTGGGTCCCTGGTTCTACTCGTCGAGTCGGGCTATGACTCGACGAGTTCACCTTCTAACTGTCATTCAACTCCTTCATCCTACTCGCCGAGTTGTATGAACAACTCGCCGAGTCTGTTCTTGATCTATGAAGATTGCCTTGGACTCGCCGAGTCAGGGCATTGACTCGCCGAGTCCTAACATGGGTGAGTTCAGCTCCCAACTCACCGAGTCACCCCCTGTGACTCACGGCTCGACTCGACACATCATGAAGGGACCAAATCGGTGACTCGCGACCAGACTCGCCGAGTCACCTATACGACTCGCCGAGTCGTCGCCATGCATCCACCAAATACACAGATTTACTCGATTTCAGTCCATGCCATTCATAGATCTGGGCTTCTAGGACACAAATCACACGTAAAGTTTCCAACTTTACGTGTGGATATTCACTAATGTGGATTTTAGGGTGCAAAATGCCTCAAAAGGGTAGATCTAGGATGAACAAGCCACATGGGGCCATAAAGCTAACAGATCTGAGCTCCTGGAGCTTAATCTTGCCTAGATCTAAAGGTTAATCCACTTATTACGAGACATTAAGCACAAACAAGCTTGAAGAATTGCTCAAGGGTGTCCCAAATGAAATCCTAAGCATAGAAACATGGGAAAAACGAGATATACCTCAAGGAAGATGTTGAAATGACACAAAGATGGTTGATCTCCTTCTCCTCTTCTTGATCTACTCCTCTTTTTCCTCAAAACCTTCAAGAACACACCAAGAACACTTCAATCTCTCAAGGAAACAAGGGAAAACGATGTTGGGGGAGTTCTGGGGGTGAATGGGGACGAGTTGGGGCGGAATGAGGGTTTAAATAGGGTGCAAACCCTTGAAACTTAGGGTTTCATCCAGCAGCGGTGACTCGCCGAGTCCAAGATATGGACTTGCCGAGTCGCCCACTTAAACGTGTCCTAAGTCTCGTCCCTACTCGGCGAGTCGGACCTTATGACTCGCTGAGTCCAAGGCTAAATTAGGGCAATGCTCAAATAAAATTCACATACCGGAAACCAGGTGCTACAAATCTCCCCCACTTATTTTAGACTTCGTCCTCGAAGTCTGCTGCCCGATCCTGAAACAGCTCGGGGTAATGCTCCATCATCTCGTCCATCGGTTCCCAAGTCCATTCCGAACCCTTGCGGTGCTGCCATTGCACCTTTACTAGTTCCACCCTCTTGTTTCTCAACGTCTTGGTTTTTCTGTCAAGTATTGCGACTGGGCGCTCAATGTAATTCAAGCTGTCATCAACCTGAATATCCTCCAACGGTACTACTGCTGAATCGTCCATCAGGCACTTCCGCAGCTGCGAAACATGGAAGGTGCTGTGGATCTGACTGAGCTCGGTTGGCAGATCCAGCCTATACGCCACCTTGCCCACCCGGGCTGCAACCCTGAACGGCCCGATGAATCTTGGGCCCAACTTGCCCCGCTTCCTGAATCGAATGACACCTTTCCAAGGCGACACTTTCAGGAGGACCATATCCCCGACTTGGAACTCCAAGTCGGATCGACGTCTATCGGCGTAGCTTTTCTGCCGACTCTGTGCAGTCTGAAGTCTGCTCCGAACCTGCTGGATCCTCTCGGTCGTCTCTAGCACCACCTCGGTGCTTCCCATGACTCTCTGGCCAACCTCCCCCCAACATATCGGGGTTCTGCACTTCCGCCCATACAACATCTCGAACGGGGGTCGGTCAATACTCGCGTGATAGCTGTTGTTGTAGGAGAACTCAGCCAAAGGAAGATAGGTATCCCAGCTACCACCGAAATCCAGCACACACGCCCGCAACATGTCCTCCAGAGTCTGGATGGTCCGCTCACTCTGACCATCTGTCTGCGGGTGAAAGGCGGTGCTAAAATGCAGACGAGTGCCCAACTCGTCATGAAATTTCTTCCAGAATCTGGAAGTAAAACGCACATCCCTGTCCGAGATTACCGATACTGGCACCCCATGTCGTGCCACAATCTCCCTGATATAGATGTCGGCCAATTTTTCGGCCGATATGCTCTCCTGAATCGGAATAAAGTGAGCACTCTTGGTCAATCTATCCACGATGACCCAAATCGAATCCACTCCCCGTGCGGTCCTGGGAAGCTTTGTGATAAAATCCATCGTGATATCTTCCCATTTCCACAGTGGAATGTCCAACGGCTGCATCTTGCCATGCGGTCTCTGATGTTCGGCCTTGACCTTCCTGCAGGTCAAACACCGCTCGACGAACCATGCCACATCCCGCTTCATGCAAGGCCACCAATAATCCGGACGAAGATCCCTATACATCTTCGTCGCCCCGGGATGAATAGAAAATCGGGACTTGTGCGCCTCCTCCAACAAAATCTGACGCACGCCACCGTGATACGGCACCCACACCCTACGGTGTAATGTCAAAAGCCCTCTGCCATCATAATCAAAGGAGGAAACCTGACCCACCACACGCTCGCTCTTCCGATGCTCCTCCTTGATAACCTCCTGTTGAGCCTCCCGAATTTGCTCCAACAGGGGAATCACCACAGTCATCCTCAAACAGACGTCCCTGATCGGCACCGTCTTGCGGCTAAGCGCATCGGCCACCACATTGGCCTTCCCCGGGTGGTAAAGGATCTCGCAATCATAATCCTTCACCACGTCCAACCACCGCCGCTGCCTCATATTCAGATTCGGCTGGTCCATGAGGTACCTCAAATTCCTGTGGTCCGTGTAGATGGTACACCGAACCCCGTAGAGGTAATGCCGCCAAATCTTGAGGGCAAAGACCACCGCTCCCAACTCCAAATCGTGCGTCGGGTAATTTGCCTCGTGAGGCTTGAGCTGCCGCGAAGCGTAGGCAATGACATGCCCCCTCTGCATCAGAACTGCGCCCAACCCTGAAATGGATGCATCGCAGTAAACCACAAAATCCTCTACGCCCTCAGGCAGGGCTAGGATCGGTGCCTCACACAATTTCTGTCTCAGCATCTCAAACGCAGCCTGCTGCTCGGGTCCCTACCGAAAGACCACGGCTTTCTTCGTCAGTCGTGTCAGGGGTACGGCTATCTTGGAGAAATCTTGGATAAATCTCCGATAGCAGCCCGCCAATCCCAGGAAGCTCCGAATCTCGGATGGAGACTTCGGGACCTCCCATCTCATCACGGCCTCGACCTTGGCCGGATCAACCAGAATCCCGTTCTGGTTGACGAGGTGTCCAAGAAATTGCACCTCGCGCAACCAAAACTCACACTTGGAGAACTTGGCATACAAGCTCTCCCTCCTCAGGGTCTCCAATACCTCCCTCAGATGCTCCTCGTGTTCCTCCCGAGTCTTGGAATAGACCAAGATATCATCGATAAAGACTATCACAGACCGATCCAGCATCGGTCTACACACGCGGTTCATGAGGTCCATGAACGCGGCAGGAGCATTGGTGAGCCCAAACGGCATCACCACGAACTCGTAATGACCATAGCGCGTCCGAAACGCAGTCTTCTGCATATCCTCCTCCCTGACCCTCATCTGATGATACCCCGAACGCAAGTCAATCTTGGAGAACCAAGATGCTCCCTGAAGCTGGTCAAATAGGTCGTCAATCCTTGGAAGCGGGTATCGGTTCTTCACCGTTACCTTGTTCAGCTCCCGATAATCTATACACATCCGATGCGACCCGTCCTTCTTTCTTACAAACAGAATCGGGGCTCCCCAGGGTGAACTACTCGGCCGAATAAATCCCTTGTCCAGCAGCTCCTGCAGCTGCGTAGACAACTCCTGCATCTCGGGAGGAGCCAACCGATATGGTGCTTTGGCTATCGGAGCCGCACCGGGAATGAGGTCAATCCTGAACTCCACCTGTCGCTCCGGAGGTATCCCAGGTAGTTCCTCCGGTAAAACATCAGAAAAATCTCGAACCACCGGGACCTCGCTCACGGTCGCCTTACCCGCCTCCCGGGTATCCATCACATACGCGACATAACCCGCGCATCCCTGCTGAAGGTAGCGCCTAGCCCTCGCTGCTGAACATACAATGGGTCCACACTGCGGCCGCTCTCCATGAATCACTAATTCTCCCCCGCTTTGGGTCCTGACTCGCACTAGCTGCTGCACGCAATCTATCACTGCCCCATTAGGGCTCAACCAATCCATACCAATAATCACCTTGTTCCCACGCAATGGAATGGGAACCAAGTCTACCAGGTAACGCTCCTCAAACAGTCGCAGAACACAATCTCGAAACACCGTCGATGCTCGCACCGATCGATCGTCAGCAATCTCTACCTCTAACGGGCAATCTAACTCGCCAGAAGTCTCATGAAATCTCTTGCTAAGAGCAAGAGAAACGAACGATCGGGATGCACCCGAGTCGAACAATACCTGAACCGGGATGCCGTTCACATGGAACGATCCTAATACACATGTATACACACGGAGCACATATCAATATCATAACAACGTAAAATAAAAGATAGAAGGAAGGAATCATACCCGTCACCACATCGGGCGCGGCGCGTGCCTCCTCGGCAGTCAACTGAAATGCCCTACTCCTCACCACTGGAGCCTCTGCCTTGCCCTGACGGCCATCCGTGATCCGCAGGGTCGCTGGAGCTGGCGCCTTCACTGGCGCTGAAACTGTCAACATGGGGCAATTGACCTTCTTGTGGCCCCTCTGGTTGCAGTGGAAACACAGCAACTCCGATGTCTGAATAACTGTCGCAGGAGCAGTGCAATCCCTGCTGATATGCCCAAACTTGCCGCACTTGTAGCAGCCTGAGGATCCCATCTTGCACGCCCTCTCGTGCGGCCTGCCGCACCTCCTGCAGCGACTCGGTCCCGACTGGCCTTTCGGCCTCCCATCTGATCCCTTGGGCTTCTTCCCCGAAGCCCCTGCTGCCTGACCGTCCTCAAGTTTCCGTTTCCGGATGTTCTCCAAATCTATCTCTCTCTCCCTAGCCCTCGCAATCATAGAGTCCAGGGTAGGGCAAGCCGAAAAGCTAACATGCTCCCGAATGTCAGCTCGCAGCATATCATGGTAACGAGTCCTCCACATATCCTCGTCACCTGCATACTGGGGCATCAATAAAGCCCTCTCCCGAAACTTGGCGGTGATCTCCGCCACGGTCTCTGTCGTCTGCCTCATGTCTAGAAACTCTCTGGCCAGCTGCTGAAGCTCGACCGCTGGCGCAAACTCTGCCCTGAACCTAGCCACGAAGTCCGACCAGATCATTGCCTCGATAGCCGAGGCTCCCAACGAGTCACCCACTGACTCCCACCAATCCCGGGCTCGGTCCCGTAAACACCCTGCTGCGTACCTCACCTTCGACCCCTCGGGGTAGAAGCTGGTCAACTGGGCGGACTCAATATCCGCAATCCATCACCTGGCGACAATGGGGTCCTTCACCCCATGGAAATCCGGCGCACCACTGCCCCTGAAGTCCTTGAAGGACAGTGTGCGAGATCCCGACTGGCTAGAGGCCAAGTCGCTCCTGAATGCCCGTAGGCGATCCTCCATCAACTCCACGATCCCTTCCTTGATCGACCCAAAGATGATGGGGGTCGACTCAAGGATGCCCCTAGTGATCTCCGACGTGATGAACTCACGTAGCCTCTCATCAATCGGCTCAGTGCCTGATCCCGAACCTGACCCCTCTCCTGACCCGCCATCTGTCGGTCTCGGTCGAAGTACCACCATTCTGCAAAACATCATAATAATCATTAGTGGTACTGCTACTTTCTGAGGGATCTCAACTACTTACAGGTTCCTTGGTTTCGTCTTGGCCTTCCTTGGCTTGGGTACGGATCCTCTGCTTTCAGTAATACGGGCCCATACTACCTTCCACATCTATCCGTACCTTCTCCGAGGAATTCCTCGACTCCACCAGCTCCCCTTTACTACTGCTACTCTCTGTTATTCTCATCCTAGGCTTGCCTTAGGGAAAACTCAAGTTCAACACGACTGGTCCTCAGCTGCTGTAGATCTCCTCATAATGCCAGTTAGCCACCACCTAAACACCATCACATGTGATGAGGATTAGATAATCCTTCAAGTAAAAGATCCGTCCCTACAACGGTTGGACTCAAACAAGAGCTGCGCAATAGGGCTAGTTCCAATACTTTGGGATTATTCAACCCTGATTACACGTGGTGTGACGTGTTTACCTAGTGGCTAACCCCCATTAATCAGAATCCCACCAAGCACGAAGCAAGCAGCATTCAGATAAGGGAAAAACAGACTCAAGCCAAAACTATTCTTATAACAAGAAACGACACTTAACATAGGATGCTAAGCTCATACTATCAGGCATAACCTAAACAGGCTATCCTACTGCTGTCTACTCAATTCTAGCATGCAATATTCCTAAAGCTGTAACACATAAGCAGGCACATAAGGCATCACCCCTAGATCCTTAGCCTATTCTAGCATGCAGTTCTATGTAAGCTGATAAACATAACATAAACTTGTATGGGTACTATGGGGAATACTTACTTGAGCTCGGCCGGTCGCGCACGTCACACACTTTGCTCTTTTTTATGACTCTTTTCCGGGTTTTAAAGAACAATTTCTTTTGGAAAATCTTTCAATCCCTCGATTTGAGTCCAAACACTCCCGAAGGCGTGTCCGAATCCCTCAAACCAGGGCTCTGATACCAACTTGTAACGACCCAATTTTTATGTCCGAAAATTTCATTTTAAAATATTACTTTAGAAAACATTAATAAATAAAAACATTATTTGATCACACCATAACACATCACAATCATGTTCTAAAAGGTCAAACCATACATCCCATCAAAATATCAGAGTACAATCCCAGTGAATCTCGTAAATGCGGAAACCGAAGAGTGTGTGTACGACGTGCCGCTACCGCGCCGGCTCCTTCCCCTTCGGTGCAGAGGTACCTGAAAACAAAACTGTAAACGTAAGCACAAAGCTTAGTGAGTTCCCCCAACGTACCACATACCACACAAACACATAACATACGTACTGCCAGGCTATTCTGGGGTGCCGTCTTACCCGTGTCAAGCCATTCTGGGGTGCTGACTACCCATGTCAAGCCATTCTGGGGTGCTGACTACCCATCGGTCCTAACAACCGATCCTCGGGGACTGGTCCCCTCCCGCTACCTCTATCGCATAACATAATAGATCAACATACAAGCATGCCATCACATACAGTCAGATAATTCTGGGGTGTCTGACTACCCAGTGGTCCTAACAACCGAACTCTACTACTATTGCATATAACGTATCATGATAGCATGTAACATAACAGGTAATAGCAAACCTAGATGATATCACAAAGACAATCATCTATCATACATCTCCTACTGGTGGGCCGGCAGTGTGGCCTTAGACCCACCACTACTGGAAGGTAACTCACCTCAAAGTAGCTGCTGAACTGATCGGGAACTAACTGACTGCTGCTGCTTTGGGAGTCCTTCGTCTGCAATTCCCACAACATACTCAATCAAACACTGCTAATCTGTCCTTTAGGTAAAATGACCATTTTACCCCTGGTCTAGCTCTAAGCCAATGCCAGAGTCAACTTTCAGTTGACCCGACTCGCCGAGTGGATCACCACTCACCGAGTCCCTAGCAAACCATTGTCCTGGGTCCCTGGTTCTACTCGTCGAGTCGGGCTATGACTCGACGAGTTCACCTTCTAACTGTCATTCAACTCCTTCATCCTCCTCGCTGAGTTGTATGAACAACTCGTCGAGTTCATCTTCATCCGAAGAACACTTTATGCTAAGACTCGCCGAGTTGTATGAACAACTCGCCGAGTCTGTTCTTGATCTATGAAGATTGCCTTGGACTCGCCGAGTCAGGGCATTGACTCGCCGAGTCCTAACATGGGTGAGTTCAGCTCCCAACTCACCGAGTCACCCCCTGTGACTCACGGCTCGACTCGACACATCATGAAGGGACCAAATCGGTGACTCGCGACCAGACTCGCCGAGTCACCTATACGACTCACCGAGTCGTCGCCATGCATCCACCAAATACACAGATTTACTCGATTTCAGTCCATGCCATTCATAGATCTGGGCTTCTAGGACACAAATCACACGTAAAGTTTCCAACTTTACGTGTAGATATTCACTAATGTGGATTTTAGGGTGCAAAATGCCTCAAAAGGGTAGATCTAGGATGAACAAGCCACATGGGGCCATAAAGCTAACAGATCTGAGCTCCTGGAGCTTAATCTTGCCTAGATCTAAAGGTTAATCCACTTATTACGAGACATTAAGCACAAACAAGCTTGAAGAATTGCTCAAGGGTGTCCCAAATGAAATCCTAAGCATAGAAACAGGGGAAAAACGAGATATACCTCAAGGAAGATGTTGAAATGACACAAAGATGGCTGATCTCCTTCTCCTCTTCTTGATCTACTCCTCTTTTTCCTCAAAACCTTCAAGAACACACCAAGAACACTTCAATCTCTCAAGGAAACAAGGGAAAACGATGTTGGGGGAGTTCTGGGGGTGAATGGGGACGAGTTGGGGCGGAATGAGGGTTTAAATAGGGTGCAAACCCTTGAAACTTAGGGTTTCATCCAGCAGCGGTGACTCGCCGAGCACAAGATATGGACTCGCCGAGTCGCCCACTTAAACGTGTCCTGAGTCTCGTCCCTACTCGGCGAGTCGGACCTTATGACTCGCCGAGTCCAAGGCTAAATTAGGGCAATGCTCAAATAAAATTCACATACCGGAAACCAGGTGCTACAAACGCGTTCTTCGTATACTCGAAAGCCTTAAATAACAAGCGTGATTTGAAGGACCTCATGGTCCTCTTCTCCTCATTTGTTAGGCGTACCTTCTATTCAAGTAAACAAAAATCAGGTCGTTAATTAAGCTTAATCAAATTCATTTGGATTAAGTGAGTAATAACGGGCGACACCAATAAATATCAGTCGTAATCTGTAGTTATAATCAACGTCTCCTGGAGGGAGAGCAAGAGTTTGTAGATAGATCTATACGGGAGTGACTCCCCCACATCTCAGTTGTTCGCTGCAGTTAGATTCGGCTAGTCTAGAGTGACAAAATCTTAAGATCAATTCTGGCGTTCAATAGAATGCCAAAACAGACGAACTAGTCATTATCATGCATGGTTATAACGACTCACATAATAAATCAATACTATCTAAGTAATCAAGGGAATTTATAATCATTCGTTGTGACATGATAATAATGCAAAACAATCATATTATTTTATCGGAAAACATCGGATTTCTTCTGGGAAATCAATACTATTCACATGTATTTTCAATAACTATAATGCAAAACTACTCATTTATACACACTTTTGAAATCATTCATGCATAAACCTATGGATCTTCACAAAACATTTTCATATCAACCCTGCTTATGAACTTACCAATATTCGATATGTTGATGTTTTCAAAATAACTTGTATTCTCAGGTAACAGATAAACTGAAGAACGGTAACAAGTCTATTAGGATGTTATGTTTTGAAAAACTATCAATCAATTTGTTGTGGAAATGTAATATTTAGACAAGATACTTGATGTGAACAATGTCATTTGTAATATATTGATGCATGGTGATGTTTATGTTATGTTTTATGTATATACATTGAGATGATATTTCAATTTAAGTCACGCGAGCCTTCAGATGTTTCCGCCGTTTGGTTCGGGGTGTGATAGGAATTAATTTTGTGATAAAAATTCATTCTTATAAAGTGGGCTTGTGATCCATAGCTCTTCATGTTGGGCTAAACCCATTGACGTTAAAACCCATGGATCATGAGGAATGTGGAAAGTCATGAGTTACATTGTGTAACCCTAATGAGCATACTATATAAAGAAGTGTCATACTAGCAAAATTGGCACTTAAGAGATACACAAGTGAGGCGTAGCTGATTTTGGTGCAATATAATCTTCTCTCAAGTTATTGTTGGTGGTGTTGTGTGAAGTATTTGAGGCATCACATTTGGGGTGCTAGGCTCACAAAGTATTAAGGAATCAAAGCTACAAGAAAGGTATGTCATTCTACTAGAATTTTGTATTACATATATCCCATGATATGCTAGTTAGGATGAAACCTTGGAAAAATGAAAGTTTGCATGTATAATAAAGAAAAAAATAGATACAAGGTTTCTAGGGTTGCATGAATACCACATGAGTGTTAGAATACTCAAAACCCATCGATAGCAAGGCTAGAATGAGTACATATTGGGACACCTGAGATACATATTGGGACATAACTGTAGCGAGTACTATGCTTTGATATGGTCAAATGTTGTTCCTTAACCGGGCAGTTATAAAAGCCATTTTCAGGTATGGTGTGAACTACGCAAGAGGCTTATTTAATCAAGAGGGGATTTGTTCCTCTGATGTATTGAGAGTTAGATATCTAAGGAGTCTTACCTAAAGTTGAACAACTAATGAGATTGATCGTGATCTGTATCTCTTGTTCAACATGATGTTTGTAGCAAAGGGATAACTGATAAACTTACCTTATAGAACAATTGTAGCTTTAAGCTTTTTGGGAATTGGGCGTTAATAGAATGGAACAAAGACGTATGTTGTTTGGGGCAGTGAAATGTTGCTAGGCATTCACCAATGTCTATAACAATATAATATGAATCTTTCACAAGTGGGAGATTGAAAGGTCTAGTATGCTCAAGAGTCATATTAAAGTGATATTGCTAATTAACATACGATACTAATGGGTCAAACTAACAACAACTTGATACAATTGATTATTTATTATAAATTCGTTTTAATAAATATTCAATAAACTCTTACAATTATAAATTGGATATTATTTATTTCTAGGAAATAATAATTTTCATTAGCAAGTAACATTATATATAATTCATATGGTATAAATTAATAAGTCATGCACAACAATTTTGACTAGATAAATTCTTTTGTCTTTTACCAAAAAGTTAATGTTTATATTTTATAAACTTGGTTTATAAAATATAAAGCTTTTGTCTTCTTCTTTTTATTATTTTTATAAAATAAGAGTCAAAAGACAAGAATACGGCTTTCATGTTTGTTTAATTAAAAGTAATAAGAAGCATGGGAGACATGTAAGCTTTAGGGATATGCTTGTCTAAAGTGGAAGGACCTAATGGTTTAAGACATCACTTCAAGACAATATAAATATGAGGCTTCGACTCTTGAATTGGGTTCTTCGTTCTTGTTATCCAAAACCGTAAAGGAAGATCAACGAAAGAGTAAGAGCATTGTGGTTCAGGTGGCTTCCTTCGATTATGATAAAAGGGGGGTTATTGACCAATCATTGGAGGGTATGGGTTCCATACTAGGGTGGTGCGCGGTAGGTTTTAATGGAAATGGCGCACAAGTCGAGATTCTCTATTCATCATATAAAGACAAAGATGTATAGAGACCTCCGTCTCAATTATTGGTGGCCATGTATGAAGCGGGATGTGGCATGGTATGTGGAGAGGTACTTGACATGCAGGAAAGTCAAGGTCGAGAATCAGAGACCTCACGGCAAGATGCATTTGTTAGACATTCCCATTTGGAAATGGGAAGACATTACCATGGATTTCATCATGAAATTGCCACAGAGAGTGCGCATAGTGGATTGGATATGGGTCATCGTGGATCGATTGACCAAGAGTGCTTATTTCATTCCGATTCAGGAGAGTATCTTTGAGGAGAAGTTAGCTGACATCTACATCATGGAGGTTGTCGTATGACATGGGGTGCGGGTTTTAATGGTTTCAAATAGCGTTGCCCGGTTTACTTTCAGGCTTTTGAAGAGGTTTCATGAGGAGGTAGGTACTTGGTTACATTTCAGCATGGATTTCCACCCGCATATTTATAGACAAAGTGAGTGGATTATCCAGTCCCTGGAGATATGCTTCATGCATGTGTATTGGATTTTGGTGGGAGTTGGGATACATATCTCCCTTCGGCATAGTTTTTATATAAAAACAGTTATCATGCCAGGATTTATAGACCTCTTTTTGAGTTGATCTATAGGTGGAAGTGCAGGACCACGTATTGGGGTGAGGTCGGTTAATGGGTCATAGGGAGTATTGAAGTGCTACTCAAGATTATTGAGTTGATTCAGCAGGTTCGGGGTAGACTTCAGATAACATAGAGTCGCCAGAAGAGCTATGCCCACAAGCATCGATCAAATCTAGATTTCTGGGTTAGAGATATGGTTCTCCTGAAGGTGTTACCTTGGAAAGGTGTCATCCAATTCAGAAAGAGGGGTAATTTGGGCCCCAAGTACATCGATCCTTTCAAGGTTTTGGCTCGGGTGGGTCGGGTTGCTTGTTGCTAGGATCTTCCCAAGGCGCTTATTTAGATCCATATCACATTTCATATCTCTCAGTTATGGAAATATTTGGTTGATGATTCCACTATGATTCAATTGTAGGATAACCAGGTGGCTGATCGACTGAATTATATCGAGAGACCGAATTCCATCTTTGACATGAAGACGAAGCCTCTGCAAAACATGTTGCTAGATCTCGTGAAGGTTCAATGGCAACACCGCAAGGGTTCATAATAGACATGGGAGTCGTAGTTCGAGATGAGGGAGCATTATCCGAAGTTGTCTGTAGTGACGGACTTTGAGGAAGAAGTCTGATTAAAGTACGGGAGAATTGTAACATTCATATTTCGGGTAATTTTCCTTTTTAACCTTCATTTTAAAATCCTTACAAATTCATCCCTAGACGAGTAAGCTGGGCGTACAGGCTTGTTGGTTTGGTTGTGAGGCACCCACATATGTGGGGCGTACGTGGGAGTATACAAGGCGTACGGTCGGCTGGGGAAAACGCTAACTTGTAGTGTTCGTGCCCTATTTAAACACTTTAACTTGCTTCTAGACTCTCTTATGACTAACCTCCACCTCTCCAAACCCTATGAACGAAACAATAATCTCCTTTTGAGTGTTTTGAGCATAAAAATGAACTTTAAGGGTGTTTTTGGTGATTTTTAAGGTAGAGGAACTCTTAGAAGTTGCATTGTGGTGGCTAGAGCTTGTGGATCCAGAATCATCATCAACTTAGAAAGCTATTTTAGGTATAAAGCTCTTAACTTGATGATTCATTTTGTTAGATCTAGTTAGGGCTTGTTTTTGTACTTTTTATGCTCCTTTAAGCCTTGCATGAGAGTATGAGCTACTCCAGTAGATTAGGATTATAGTTCTTAGCATTTTGAGGCCCCTTGCTCATAAAAATGAAATCTTGATGAGTTATAGTGGACCATGCATGAGTTAGAGTTCTTAATATGGACTTTATTGAGTATTGGGTCCTATTAAGCCATGCAAAGGAGTAAAGTTGCCAACTTTACGAGTTAAGACATCGCTTAGGATCCAATCTGAGAATTAGAAATAGTGGCTTAACTGATTAAGCACTTAGTGGTGATATGGGTTGGTTTTGGAGTATGTTAAGTGTAACATCCCGATGTTAAGATACTTCAAATTTCACCCTTTTAACTTATTTATATTTCAATTGGTCCCAAAGTTCAAGAATTATATGCAAAAGGGCCTTAATGGCATTTTGGTAAATAATGGCTTCGGAGTATGTCATGCATACGTGGTGTACACTAAGCATAGTAGGGCACGCCTTAGTACACTGGGCGTACATGGTTGTACGTTGGGCGTACTTCCTAAATGCGGAAACCCTAATTGTTACGGTTAGGCTGATATTTAAGCATCCTTATAGCCTCATTTCGCTTCACATTCTCAGCTTCCACCTTATCATTCATGTTGTAACCCTAGAAACACCTTGTGAAGCCGTTTTAAGCCTTAAAGCGTGTGTTTGTATGCTTAAAATAATGACGGAAGGAAGCCAATATCATCTTTGGAGAGTGAGGCACTTTAGATATGGGATTTACTCTTCATTTGCTAATATTCAAAGGTATAAAGCTTGCATCTTGATCTTTTAATCTTGTAGATCTAGAAATGGTTGTTTTAGTGATACTTTTTGGGTCCCAAATGTCTTATCTTGAACATGGCATGTTCTTGACGATTTGAGTTATCCTTCTAGACCCTAAGAGGGGTCCTAAGCCATAAAAATGAAGTCCTAATGGTTAGTTTTGCTCTATGCATCTTGTAGAAGGTCTTAATGGATTAAGACCTTGAGTTAAGAACTTAAGGGGCATGTAAAGTTGTTGGAAACTTTATGATTCTAGAGTGTATTTAAGCTGTGGATCTAAAATATGAACATAAGTGCTTACGCCATTAAGCACTTATTGAGTTTTGAAAGCTGCGAGGGTACGCCCCACATACTCAGAGTACATCCTGTGTACGGGGTCAACCACCCCCACGGCGGTCAACTGTGATGGTTGGAGTATGCTTAGTGTACCTCAAGAGTATGCCCCGCGTAATCGCACTGGGTCAGCCCGAATGAGTTGACTCAGCTTGGTTGACTCAGTTGACTTAGTGAGTTTGACCAAGTTTTACCATGTATGACCATGGAGGGTATTTTACGTATTTTGGGATTTTGATGGAATTGGTCTTTGGTGGTATTAGGTGCTCGTTAGATAGATAAGTTTCGGAGTCAGAGACCTTATCAACTTTTGTTCAGTTTGTGAGGTAGGTCTTCCTCACTATACTTTCAGGTTGAATGCACCAAGGTCGACCCGTTGGATTGTTATCATGGTTTATGTTGAGGTCGAAGGCTGTTGTGAGGTGTCGAAGGTCGTTTATGTCTTTTGTAGTATCAAATTTTTTGTTTGTAAGTTTATTATGAGGGTACATTGTATCAAAGGTTTTAATGTCTTAGTTATATTTTTTGAATGCTTTCCTGATCCCTATAAATATGGGATGAATGCTTGAGTTAGAAAGTAACTTTTTCACTTTGTATGTTCTTTCTAAAACTTCTCTGTATTCAAAAGCATTAATGAGCCAATTAGATTATATTAAGATCGTGTTATCTTAATTCATAATTTTGAATCTGATATCGTATTTCATACTCGATTCATTCGACTCTTCATTTGGTATTAGAGCAGGCATCATTCTGTGCTGATCTGGTTTTTTAAAGTTTCAAAAGTATTTTGAGTTTGGTTCTGGATTCAAAAGTTTCCGCTCTTTTGATTCTTAAAATCTTAATAGATCTTCAAATTTGATTCAATTATGTGTTTAGGTTGTCTAATCGAGTATTCAGTGACTGTTTTGTGGAAGTTTTTGTCAATGAATTCTCGTTAATTGAAGCTTTCCCTAATTTTCATCTGTACATCAAAGGCAAACTTCAACATTAACACCATGACTTCATACTTGCATCTTCTTGGTTCTTCGACCAAACATCTGATGTTGATTCCAGAGTTCTACGATCAATGGGCGGATCGTATGGAGGACTATTCGAACGGAATAGATGAAGACCTCTGGAAATGCATCCTTGGTTATGTTCTTCCTCCTCCTTCTGTTCAAATTGTTGGAGCTTCTGCTAATAATCAAAATGTTGCGGAACAGAGTGAGAAACTAAAGAATAATGAGAAGAAATGTATGCGTGAACTTCGTTGTGCTCTTCCACCGATCGTATACAATTATGTGCGAAGCTGTAAAACTTCAAAGGAAATTGGGATACACTGAAGAAGAAGTATCAACGAAGCAAGAAGAAAAAAATCAGTTTAGTTAAACAATGTATGTTGGAATTAGGTAAGTCTAATTAGAAGGAAAGAGAAACAACTGAGTCTTATTATGATCGTCGGAATGAGCTTCTATCATGGGACTTTGAAAAGATTGGCGAAATGTTAGTCTCATGATAAAGACACAAAAAAGATTTGATTACTTCTCATTGAATGATCTCTACAATGTGCTAAAAGCTCATGAATCTAAAGTTAATGAAATTGTTGAGGAATCTAAGATCAGTCTTGGTGGTCCACTTGCTTTGGTTTCGAAAGTTGTTGGAAGAGACGTTGAGAAAGAAATTGTTGAGAAGGAGAATTCGGAAAAACAAGGTCTGATCATCAACTCTGATGACGAAGTAGTTGCTTTTTACTCAAAAAATCGAGTAACTAAGTTTTTCAAAAAGTCATTCAATGCAAAGGCTCGAACTAGTGAAGTAAAAGTAAGCTTTTCTGGGAAGTCAGTGAATGATGAGAAGAAAGTGGAAAAGAAGGAAAGTAAAACTGAAGATACGAAGGTGGAGAAAAACCTCAAGGGGGACTCTAGATTCGAATACCATTACTATAATGGAGTGAATCATATGTCAAGTGATTGTAAGCTGAGGAAGAAAGATGAGAAGCAGAACATTGTTAAGGATGAAGCCTATTATGTGGAAATGCTGGAGGAAGTCAAAGCTAAGACAAAGGGAGTGTGACTTGTAGCCAATGGTTTGGATGACAAAGAAGGAACCTACCAAATCTCGTCCTTATGTTATGATGACGAAGAAATGAGAAACCCCTACACATGGGGCTATGTTCGCAGAATATGCGAAAAAGGAGGAAGAGAAGGAAGAGAATGTAACTGGGAAGTGTTTTGTTTCAACATCTACTCATAAATCACCGATGACTTCAAAGGTACGTTCACTTTTAATGTAACGACCCGTCTCTGGTACGTTGCTTTTATAGTATTTATATTTGAAGTTTGTAGAGGAAATCGGCGAGTCTATGTCCCGACTCGTCGAGTAGGGTCGCGTTTTTGATTAGCTTATAGATCGGCGACTCGACGAGTCCATATTCGGGACTCGGCGAGTCGGCCTGCCAGGTAGAAACCCTAAATCCTCGGGTTTGCACCCTATTTAAACCACCTTATCAGCCCCAAAGTCGCCTCTTTCATCCCCAAAATGTTATCTAAGCAAACCCTAATCATCCCATTGAGTTTTTGAGCATTCTTGGTGTAATTCTTGAAGTTTTGAAGAGAAGAAGAAGGCTAAATCCAAAGAAGAAGAAGAAGATCCAAGTCCTTGCACCCATCTTAGAGTACTTTGAGGTAATGATCAGTTTCTTCCCATTTTGTTGATAGATTCCACTTTATAAGCAGATTTAGCCCATTCTTTAGCTTGTTTATAGTAGAGAAATCATATTGGATGGATTAGCTTTCGAATCTAGCCATGGTTCAGTTCCAAAAGCGTAGATCTATCAACTTTATGGAACCATTTTGCATGATAGCCCTAGATCTACTCTTCCAAGTGCCTTTCTAGCCTTTATACCCTTTTGTATGCTTTTCTACACGTAAAGTTGGGAACTTTACGTGGTTAACCAGCCTTAAGAGCTCAGATCTGTATATTGTATGCAGTGGTTTTGAGAAGAATCGAGTTTTTAGAAGTTGCATGCATGAGACTGGGCGAGTCGTTCTTCGGACTCGGCGAGTCGAGTCGCGAGTCCCCAATTCTTCCCCTTTGAGTGATTCCGAGTGGCGACCAGTGAGTAGTGTATGGACTCAGTGAGTTAGAGGTTAGACTCAGCAATGGAGGGACTCGACGAGTTGTTCATACAACTCGGCGAGTCCAAGGCAATCTTCTGATGATTCAAGAACAACTCGTCGAGTTGTTTATACGACTCGGCGAGTCGGACGCATATGACCTGAGTGTTGATATAGAATGGGAACTCGTCAAGTGTATGCCATACTCGACGAGTAGCAGCGAGCAGGGTTGAGAAATGAGAGTAGGGACTCGGCGAGTTAGCGGCCCAACTCGGCGAGTCAGGTCAACTGTAAAGTTGACTTTGACCAGGAGAGTTGACTTTAGCCAGGGGTAAAAGAGTCATTTTACCCCAATACAGTTATTAGTATTTGATTGAGTGTATTTGTGGAATTGTAGCCGGGGAGATACCAGAACAGCAACAGATAGTTCCCGGAGCCACACACTCAGCAGCCAGATCACGAGGTGAGTTTCCTTTCAGTAGAAACTGGTCTAAGGCCACAATGTCGGCCCGTTGAGCTAGTAGTAGTTTCCAGAATTTGGTCCGATGCAGATTTTAGTATGTTTGATGCCTTCGTGGCTCAAACAGGATTTCTGTGTTATGTGTTTCGGGTTACAACCCGATGTAGTATGCTATCTATGTGCCCATGTTAGTTGATATGCTTATGTGATGCCATGTTCAGTAGTTCCGGACTTCTGTCCGATGCAGTCAGTTCCGGACTTCGGTCCGATGCAGTTAGTTCCAGACTTTGGTGCGATATAGGAGGCAAGGCCTCAGTAGTTCCGGATTTCGATCTGATGCAGAGGGCAAGGCCCTGGTTAGTTCCGGACTTTGGTCCGATGCAGTTTCCGGACTTCGGTCCGATGTAGTGGGCAAGGCCCAGTATGTGTTTATATGTATTGTATGGTATGTGGTAGTTTGGGGGAGCTCACTAAGCTTTGTGGTTACAGTTTCAATTTTGTTTTCAGGTACTTCCGCAAGCAAAGGGAAGAGTTCAGGTTGATGGCATCACACACACCACAACTTCAGCAGTCTTGGGAGTTGTTTTGGTTTTTCATAGATGTGATTGATACAGTCTTGATACAGTTTACTCATAACACTTTACTTTTGGTTGTGAGATATTGACGTACGAGTTTTATCTTATGATTTTATCATGGTGTTTTTAGTAATTATTAAACAAAAATTTTTGGGTTGTATTTTGGGATGTTTCAAGTTGGTATCAGAGCCTTGGTTTGAGGGATTCGGATACACTTTCGGGTGTGTCTGAACTCAAACTAAGGAAACGGTAAAGATTTTCAAAGGAAAAATGTTTTTGAAAAATGAGTTTAAAAAAAAAGAACTTAGGAAAAAAATAAGAGGTTTGATAAAAAGAAAATGGTGTGGCGTATGCTATCAACCGAGCTAAAGTAAGTACTCCCACCCATACATGTTATCTTATGTTTATCAGTTTTAGTTCAGTAGAACAGCATGCTAGAATAGGACTAAGGATCTAGCAGGATGCCTTGTGTGCCTGCTTTATGTGTTTCAGCTTTACAAGAATTGCATGCTAGTATTGAGTAGAAAGTAGTAGGATAGCATGTTTAGGTTATGCCTGATAGTATGAGCTTAGCATTGTATGCTAGGACAATATATCGTTATGAGGATAGATTTGCTTGAGTAACTTCCTGTATCCGAATGTTGTTTGCTTCGTGCTTTGTGGGACTCTGAGTAATAGGAGTTAGTCATTAGGTGAATACGTCACATCACATGTGATCAAGATTGAATAATTTCAGAGTGTTGGATTTGGCTCTATTGCGCAGCTCTTGTTTGAGTCTAACCGTTGTAGGGACGAGTCTTTTACTCGAAGGATTATCTGAGCCTCATCACATGCGATGGTATTCAGGTGATCACTAATTATTGTTACAAGGAGACCTTCAACAGTTGAGGACTGTTTTGAAGAAAGTCAGAGATTTCCCTAGGGCAAGCCTAGGATGAGAGTAGCAGAGATCGGTAGTAGTAGAGGTAACTTGGTGGAGTTAAGGCAGTTCTTGAGGAAAGTATGAATAGATGTGGAAGGTAGTATGGGCCCGTACTACTGAAAGCAGAGGATCCGTACTCGAATCAAGGAAGGCCAAGACAAGACCAGGAAACTAGTATTGGTATCAGTGATCCCTTGAGATATTTCAGTTTTCTGATGTTGCTATGATTTGTTTTAGAATGGTAGTTTTGCGTTCAAGGCCAGCAGTCGGCAGTTCAGATGCCGGAGGGGGATCAAGATCAGGATCAGGCCCGGAGGTCGGGCAGTTGGATGTGCAGACCAGAGAGTCTCTTTCTTCTGAGGTTACCCGCATCATACTGGAGCAGACTCTTGTGATCTTTAGTTCGATCAAGGAGGGTATTCTAGAGTTGATGGATGAGAGATTGGGCACCTTCCGTGCCGAGATGGCGGCCATGATGGGGTCGCGCACACTTAAGTTCAGGGAGTTCAGGGCATGTGGAGCTCCAGATTACCATGGGGCGCGGGACCCCATAGCGAGTACTAGATGATTGGCGGATGTGGCCAACGCTTTCCCCATGAGCAAGTGTCCCGAGGGGGACAAGGTTAGATTGGCATCCTGTCTCCTGAAGGACAGGGCATGCGATAGGTGGGAGGAGGTCGTACATACTATTGGAGATGATGCAGCGTTAGATGCCATGACCTGGACCGATTTCTCCACCAGGTTCAGGGCGGAGTTTGCACCGGTTATTGAGGTGCAGCAGTTAGCCAGGGAGTTTCAGGACCTCACCCAGATTACAGAGACAATGGCGGAGATCACCACCAAGTTCAGGGAGAGGGCTCTTCTCGTTCCTCAATATGCAGCTGATGAGGAAATGAAGAAGGCTCGTTACCATGAGATGCTGCGGAGCGATATCCGCCAGTTTGTGAGTCGGTCCAGCTGTAAAACGCTGGATGACATGATTGCTAGGGCTCGGGAGAGGGAGATTGACCTTGAGATGGAGAAGAAGAGGAAACCAGAGGTGGTTCCGGGTACAGGAAGTTCGGGCAAAAAGCCTAAGGTTTCAGATCACAGATCTAGGAGTCATCAGAGCCACGGTCGATGTGGCAAGTGTGGGAGATTGCACGATGGGGTGTGCAAGGCAGGGAGTCCTGGTTGCTACAAGTGCGGTCGAACTGGGCATTTGAGTAGGGATTGTACGGCTCCTGCTACCGCTATTGCAGCATCAGATCTGATTTGCTTCCAGTGCAATCAGAGGGGACATAAAAAGTCCCAATGTCCTAGTTTAGCTGCAGCAGGGAAGGTGGTTGCACCCGCCCCTGCTACTTTGAGGATTACAGATGGCCGGCAGGGCCGAGCAGAGGCACCAGTGGCAAGGAGTCGAGCTTTTCAGATGACAGCAAAGGAGGCACGAACGACTCCTGATGTGGTGACGGGTATGTATTTTTCCCTTCATCTCTTTATTATTATTGAATATTACTTATGGTTATATGTTTTGTATAGGGTCGTTCTCTGTGAACTGCATCTCTGCTACAGTATTATTTGATTCGGGGGCTACCCGATTGTTTGTATCGCTAGTGCTTAGCAAGAGATTTAGTAGAGCTCCAGGGGAGTTGGATTGTCCACTAGAGGTCGAGATAGCAAATGACAGGACCATGAGGGTCGCCAGGGTACATATAGGATGTCCTCTTCAGTTGTTCGACGAGTAGTTTTTGGTGGATTTGGACCCTATTCCCCTGCGAGGGAATAAAGTTATAGTGGGCATGGATTGGTTGATTCCCAACGGGGCCGTGATTGATTGAGAGTTACAGCTAGTGAGGGTTCGCACTCCCAGTGGGGGAGAGTTAGTGATCCAGGGCAAGAGGCCACAGCATGGACCAGTTCTTTGTTCAGCCGCGAGGGTGAGGTGCTATTTTCAGCAGGGTTGCACCGGTTATGTAGCTTATGTTATGGATGCCCAGGAGAAGGGCAAGACGACAGTTGGCGATGTTCCGGTAGTGCGAGACTTTCCGGATGTATTCCCGGAGGATCTACCGGGAATACCTCCCGAGAGACAGGTCGAGTTTCAGATCGACCTAATTCCTGGTGCGGCTCCGATAGCCAAGGCACCGTATCGGTTAGCTCCCCCTGAGATGCAGGAGTTGTTAGACAAGCATTTTATATGGCCGAGTAGTTCACCTTGGGGAGCGCCGATCCTGTTTGTGAAGAAGAAGGATGGGTTGCACCGTATGTGCATTGACTACCAGGAGCTAAATAAGGTAACAGTGAAGAACCGTTACCCCCTCCCGAGGATAGATGATTTGTTTGATCAGCTTCAGGGGGCGTCATGGTTTTCCAAGATCGATTTACGCTCCGGATGTCACCAGATGCGAGTTAGAGGCGAAGATGTGCAGAAGACTGCTTTCAGGACCCGATATGGTCATTATGAGTTTGTAGTGATGCCTTTTGGGCTCACTAATGCTCCAGCCGCATTCATGAACCTCATGAATCGCGTATGCAGACCAATTCTGGATCGGTCTGTGATAGGATTCATAGATGATATCTTGGTGTATTCCAAGACTCAGGAGCAGCATGAGGAGCACCTGAGGGAGATGCTAGAAGTTTTGAGAAAGGAGAGGCTTTTCGCAAAGTTCTCCAAGTGCGAGTTCTGGTTGCGTGAGGTGCAGTTCCTTGGTCACCTCATCCACCAGAAGGGTATATTGGTAGATCCGACCAAGATAGAGGCCGTGATGCAGTGGGAAGTCCCGAGGTCTCCATCCGAGATTCGGAGCTTCCTAGGTTTGGCGGGGTACTACAGGAGATTCATTAAGGATTTCTCCAAGATAGCAGTACCGCTCAGCCGACTGACTAGGAAGTCGGTGGTGTTTCGTTGGGGGCCTAAGCAGCAGGCGACATTCGAGACCCTGAGGTAGAGGTTATGCGAGGCTCCGATTCTTTCCCTGCCAGAGGTAATAGAGGATTTTGTAGTTTACTGTGATGCCTCAATCACAGGTATGGGAGTAGTGTTGATGCAGCGGGGGCATGTGATAGCTTATGCCTCGAGACAGTTGAAGCCTCACGAGGCTAACTATCCTACACACGATTTAGATCTGGGGGCAGTAGTGTTTGACCTCAAGATTTGGAGACATTATCTTTATGGGGTCTGTTGTACTATCTACATGGATCATAAGAGTTTGAGATACCTCATGGATCAGCCGAGTCTAAACATGAGGCAGAGGAGATGGTTCGATGTGCTGAAGGATTATGATTGTGAAATCCTTTACCATCCAGGGAAGGCCAACGTAGTGGTCGATGCCTTGAGTCGAAAGGTGACAGCAGCCCCTATCAGAGACTTATGTCTGAGGATGACAGTGATCACTCCGTTGTTGGAACGGATTAGGGAGGCTCAGGTTGAGGGCCTCAAGGAAGAGAAGCATAAATGTGAAAGGATTGTGGGTCGAGTAGCTGCATTCGATTATGATAGTCGAGGGTTGTTGACCCTCCATGGGAGAGTGTGGGTGCCATATGGGGGCGGAGTACGGTAGGTGTTGATGGACGAGGCTCATAAGTCTCGATTTTCTATCCACCCAGGGGCGACGAAGATGTATAGAGATCTTCGACTCGATTATTGGTGGCCCTGCATGAAGCAGGATGTTGCTTGGTATGTAGAGAGATGCCTGACCTACAGGAAGGTCAAGGCAGAACATCAGAGGCCTCACGGCAAGATGCAGCCGTTAGACATTCCCGTGTGGAAATGGGAGGACATCACCATGGATTTTATCACTAAGCTTCCCAGGACCGCGCGTGGGGTAGATTCAATTTGGGTGGTAGTGGATCGGTTGAAGAAGAGTGCTCATTTCATACCGATCCAGGAGAGCATATCAGCGGAAAAGTTAGCCGATATCCATGTGCGGGAGATAGTTGCACGTCATGGAGTTCCGATATCAGTGGTGTCAGACTGAGACGTTTGTTTTACATACAGATTCTGGAAACGGTTCCATGACGAGATGGGTACTCGTCTTCATTTCAGCACCGCTTTCGACCCTCAGACGGACGGGCAAAGTGAGAGGACGATTCAGACTCTTGAGGACATGCTCCGGGCATGTGTTCTAGATTTCGGGGGCAGTTGGGATACGTATCTTCCGTTAGCAGAATTTTCGTATAACAACAGTTATCATGAGAGCATTGATCGGAATCTCTTTGAGATGCTTTATGGGAGGAAGTGCAGGACCCAGATTTGTTGGGGTGAGGTCGGTCAGCGGGTTATTGGGAGCACGGAGGTGGTGCTCAAGACGACCGAGTTGATTCAGCAGGTTCGTGGTAGACTGCAGACTGCGCAGAGTCGGTAGAAGAGCTACGCCGATAGGAGGCGTTCAGATTTAGAGTTCCGGGTAGGCGACATGGTCCTTCTGAAGGTCTCACCTTGGAAGGGTGTCATCAGGTTTCGGAAGAGGGGGAAGTTGGGCCCCAGGTTCATTGGTCCTTTCAGGGTTTTGGCCCGGGTGGGTCGGGTTGCTTATCGGTTGGATCTTCCGGTAGAGCTTAGCCAGATCCACAACACTTTCCATGTGTCTCAGTTGAGGAAGTGTTTGGTGGATGAGTCAGCAGTTGTTCCTTTAGAGGATATTCAGGTTGATAGCAGCTTGAATTATATTGAGAGGCCGGTCGCGATTCTGGATCGGAAGGTAAAGACCTTGAGCAACAAGGTAATTCAGCTAGTGAAGGTGCAGTGGGAGCATCGGAAGGGGTCTGAGTGGACGTGGGACGCTGAAGATGAGATGAGAAAACATTATCCCGAGTTATTTGCAGATTCAGCAGCAGCAGACTGTTGGATAAGGTGTCTAAGTCCATAACTTATTTGGTATATACTTGACCCGACCAGCATGGTCCATTTGGGTTGCATCTCATCCAAACTATTATGGATAATTTTATGAGAGTTATACACATATGTTTATTAATATATTATGAGTTATAATATATTAATATGAAGTTACGTTATTTAATTAGTTTTAGTCTTAAATTAATTATGAATTAATTTAGAGATTAAAAGGAAGACTAATTAAATTATGGGCTATTTGTTTTATATAGTGTGGGCTAATACTCATTTGTTAATGGGTTAGGCTTATATGGAAGTCCATGGATGATCCATGGAGCTTTTAACCCATGGATCCTTGGAAAAGGAAAAAACATGGGTTATTAGGGTTTCACCCTAACCATGCACACTATATAAGCATGCTTATGGAGCATGAAATGGAGCCTAAAAGAAAACTAGTGAACTAGTGTGTGTGTGCATGTGTGTGGCTGATTTTATACAAGGTGTATACTCTCTCAAAGTTTTCCAAGAGTTTGTGGTGTTTGTGATTCCATTTGAGGCATTCACACTATTGGTGCTTGGCCCTCAAACTCCTTAGAACCAAACTCACCAAAAGGTATGTAATCTCTTCTAACTCTTTTATGTTGAAATGTTCCCCATGCCATGTTAGATAGGTTATAAACCTTGGAAAATTATTATTTTGCATGTATTTAGACAAACATAGATCCAAGGTTTATTAGGGTTGCATGCACACTTAGGAAGTGTTAGATTGCTCAAAACCCAACAGTGGTATCAGAGACTAGGCTTGCTTGTTTGATACTTGATGCAAAATAGTGAAAAAGGTCGAAATCGTTGTTGTCTGCATGGTGGACTCGCCGAGTCCATTGGGGGGACTTGACGAGTCCAAGGCAAACTTCAACCTACTCGACGAGTCAGTTCATGCACTCGACGAGTAGGATCGAAAGAGTGCAAATTCTCGACTTTTGCTGCTGGAAATGGACTAGAAACATTACCCTAAATTGTTTTGGTGTTATAAAACTTATTTTAGTTGGTGTAATGGTTGTTCTAATCCATTTACAATAGCATATATCAAAATTCCATGATTTTATGTGTTCATATAATTCTTGAATTTTTGATGATCATGTTCATGTTCTTATGAATTTAGAAAATGATAGGAATTATTTGCTGAATTGTTTAGGATTAATTCTTTATCATTGATGTGTTTTAATGGAGTCCATAATTTGTCCTCAAGTTATGGATTACCAAAGGTCACTTTCATTTAACACACACTTAAAACACATAAGTTACATGAAAATGAAGAGTCTTCATTTTTATGAACCTTTAATTCATAAGTTATGAAATAAAGAGTTTTGCAAAGTTACAAAACTTGCCCTCAAGTTTTGGAATTTGTAAAGTTTCACACACTTTAATAAACTTTAATTCCAAACCTTATAGTTTTAATAGTTAAAATTCAACCCTTATACTATTTATAACATTAATGGTTAATTATTATATATATGTATAAGAACAAGTCGTTATACCGTTAGTAGGCCTCATTCACGAAGCCGGTCTATAAGGTGGGTATAAGGTTGTTGCCTATAAAATGGCGACTTAATGGGTGTATACTCTCACCCACCGCTTGCTTGATCGGTGGAGGGTCGTTAGCCGAACGGGTAGAACAATGACTTTAAATCCTCATTAAAAGTATAATGAATATTATAAAATAACTAAACTCTTTTAATTCCCAATCTTAGTTATTTTAGGAAAATGTGAACATGGTGCTAGTCCATGGAATTCACACTTTGTACCTTACCAAGTCGTTGGTGGAGCGTGTGTGGTTAACCGGCGCACTAACTAGGACTAGTAAGGATCACGAAGGGTGATTTAATGTTTGTCATAGATCAATGGAGCGTGTGTGGTTAATCGGCACATTGATTAGGTGATAATATTAAGAGTACCAAGTGAATTAGCATGGTTATTCACACCTTGTTTTGTGATCCTCGGCATCCCAGTCACAAAACTTGAAGGGCACAATCGAGATTGAAACATGCCATTGAAAAGTTCGATGAATCTCAAAAGAATCTAGGAATTTCAAATCCATTTAAACCTAATAAATCATTTCGTTTTCATGGTGGAAATTGGTGAATCGTCATTCACCTACCTTTCAAATATATTATTACTTAGATTACGGCATCCCTCTTCTAAGTGTAATATATTGTGATTGGATCCTAGCCTTAATATTACATTTGGGTGTCTTATTAAGGATCCTAAATATCTAATCTAAACTCACTTTCTTCTTTCAGATGTCTTCCAACACTAATGCTTCAAGATCTAACCCAACTGGTTCTTTCTCTCTCATAAATCTTTGTGGGAGGGTCATCTTTGATGGTTCTAACTTCATGGATTGGATTAGGAACATCAGGATGGTTACTCGTTATGAGGACAAGGAATATGTCCTCGATAAGGAGTTAAAAGAACTTGATGAGTCTACTGCTACTCCTGAGGAGATCGCTGAATTCAGGACTCATGAGAGAGATGCTACTAAGGTGGCATGTATCATGATGGCCACAATGACAACCGAGCTCCAAAAGTCGTATGAAGATTTCTACCCTTTTGAGATGCACCAAGACCTGATGGAAAGGTACCATCAGAGTGCTCGTCAGGAGCGGTATGAAATAATCTCCTCCATAATAACTACCCGCATGAAGGATGGTGAATCCGTCACGGGCCACATGCAAAAGATGCAAAGGTATGTGGACCGTTTGCTGAAGCTGAATGTTAACATCCCCGAGGAGTTGGCAATTGACATCATTTTGCACTACTTGCCTTCTTGTTATGATCATTTTCGAATGACATATCATATGAACAAGGAGGAAGTTACCCTCAGCAAGCTTCAAGGACTCTTGAAGACCGCTGAAACCGGTCTTAAGGGTAAAGCGGTTCTTACCTCTACTACTCCTACTCCAACTTCTACCCCTGTTTTAGCTATTGGGCAAGGCAAAGGGAAAAAGAGGAAGCACCCTTCGAAGGGTACCAAGGGAAAGTCTCTTGAAGGCTCCTCATCAATGACCAAGAATGGTTCTGCCACTCCTTCTGCCATTCCCAAGGATGCTGAATGCTTTTATTGCCATGAAAAGGCACACTGGAAGCAAAACTGCCCTAAGTACTTGCAGGATCTAAAGGATGGGAAAGTGAAACCCACCTATGCAGGTATTTACACTATATTGTCCAATTACTCAACATACTCTAACTCTTGGGTGCTTGATACAGGATGTGGTATTCACATATGTTCTGATTTGCAGGGCCTAAGAAGAAGTGAGGATGTGGAGCACGGGAAGATAAACTTAATCATGGGGAATAGGAAGGCTTCACCTATTTCCAAGATTGGAGTTTATACTTTGTTGCTTAATAATGGGTTAAAATTAGATTTGAATAAATATGTGTACTCGTCTGAAATGGAGAGGAATATTATTTCTTTTCATGCTTTGTACAAACAAGGTTTTACCTTTTCGTTTGATAATGAATGTGGTGGTATTAATGCTTTCTTTAATAATGTGTTTTATTTTAAAGCATTACCTTGTGATGGTGTGTATGAAACTGTGTCGATTGTAGACAACTTAGGAAATAATGTGTTGTATATTGATTCTTCTACTAGCCTAGATAAAGCATCATTGTGGCATTGTCGTCTTGGACATGTAAACAAGAAACGCATAGGCCAACTCCAAAAGAATGGAGTCTTGGAATCATTTGACCTTAAATCAGATGATAGTTGTGAATCTTGTCTACTTGAAAAAATGACAAAATCACCCTTCACTGGAACTTGTGAGAGGGGTGAAGGTTTGTTGGACCTAATACATACTGATGTATGTGGGCCATTTAAAACCGCCACAAGGGATGCTAATCGGTATTATGTGACTTTTATTGATGATTTTAGTAGATATGGGTATGTCTACTTAATCAAACATAAGTCCGAAACCTTTGAAAGGTTTAAGGAATTCAAACAGGAAATAGAAAATCAATTGGGCAGGAACATTAAGATGCTTCGATCCGATCGAGGTGGTGAGTATCTTAGTACCGAGTTCCTTGACTATCTTAAGGAGTGTGGGATTGTCTCACAATTGACTCCTCCCAGGACACCACAGCTGAATGGTGTAGCTGAGAGGCGTAATCGAACCTTGTTGGACATGGTTCGCTCTATGATGAGTCGAGTTTCGTTACCAATCTCTTTTTGGGGGTATGCCTTAGAGACTGCCGCCCATATCCTTAATCTAGTCCCTACAAAGAAGGTTACCAAAACACTTCATGAGATGTGGACTGGGAAGGTTCCCAATTTGGACCACATCAAAATTTGGGGTTGTGAAGCCTTCGTGAGGCGTGAAACTCATGATAAGCTTGAACCCCGAAGCGAAAGGTGTATTTTCATCGGCTACCCACAGAAATCCTTCGGTTACCTCTTCTACAGACCCAGTGAGAATGTGGTCTTTGTAGCACGAAGAGGGATCTTTCGCGAGAAAGAATTTATAAGCCAAGGAGACAGTGGGAGGCAGATTGATCTTGAAGAAATTCAAGAATCAATTGGTGAAGGAACCTCAGACACTAGCAATCAACCTGAGGAGGAAACTCCTGTTGATCCAGCTGACGAGTCTGTACCTCCAAGGCGTTCCACACGGGTTAGGAACACACCTTCGTTTTATTATGGTTTTCATATTACTACGGAAGGTGATACGTTTATTAGTGATAGTACACTAGTAAATTTGGATGAACCTAGCAGTGTTAAGGAAGCCATGGCAGGCCCGGAGTCTGCTAAATGGAAGGAGGCTATGGACAGCGAGATACAGTCCATGTATGACAATCAAGTTTGGAACTTGGTTGACAATGTACCAGGCCGTAAAACAGTCGGGTGCAAATGGATCTTCAAGAAGAAACATGGAAGGAAAAGTGCATACTTATAAGGCTCGACTGGTTGCGAAGGGTTTTACTCAAACTCAAGGTGTTGATTATGATGAAACCTTTTAGCCGGTAGCAAAGATTAAGTCTATTAGGGTTATGTTAGCCACTGCAGCATTTCATGATTATGAAATATGGCAAATGGATGTCAAAACCGCTTTCCTTAATGGAAAGTTGGCTGAGGATGTGTACATGAATCAGCCAGAGGGTTTTGTCAATGCAGAGTACCCTAATAGAGTATGAAAGCTTGAGAAATCCATTTATGGATTAAAACAAGCATCTCGTAGCTGGAATCTTTGTTTTGATGAGAAGGTAAAAGAGTTTGGCTTCTTGAGAAGCGAAGATGAGTCTTGCGTGTATGTCAGAGCTAGTGGGAGTATAGTTAGCTTCTTGGTACTGTATGTGGATGATATACTACTCATAGGAAATGACATCCCAACCTTGCAGGAGGTTAAGTCCTGGCTTGGGAAGTGCTTTGCTATGAAGGACCTAGGGGAGGCTACCTATATCCTAGGGATAAGGATATTAAGAGAAAGGAGTAGAAGACTAATTGGACTTAGACAGAGTATCTACTTGGATAAGGTGTTGAAAAGGTTCAACATGGAGAATTCCAAGAAAGGAGATTTACCGATCCAAAGCAATACCAAACTAAGTAAGACTCAGAGTCCGAGTATAGAGGCAGAGATAGCTGAGATGATCCAATTACCATATGCTTCCGCAGTTGGCTCGATCATGTATGCCATGACTTGTACCCGTCCTAATGTGGCATTTGCTTTGAGCATGGTCAGCAGGTTTCAGGGGAACCCTGGCAAGGCTCATTGGACCGCGGTAAAGAATATTCTCAAGTACCTACGGAGGACTAAGGATTGGATCCTTACCCTTGGTGGCTGTGATGACTTGAAAGTATTAGGGTATAGTGATGCTGGTTTTCAGACTGATAGGGATAATTTCCGCTCTCAGTCGGGCTGGATCTTTACCTTAAATGGAGGGGCAATTTCTTGGATGAGTTCCAAGTAGGAGACGGTGGCTGATTCAACTTGTGAATCAGAGTATATAGCAGCGAGTGAAGCAGTGAAGGAGGCGATATGGCTAAAGAACTTCATCGGAGACCTTGGAGTTGTACCAGCTATTAAGGAACCTATAGAGATTTTCTGTGACAACAATAGTGCGGTTACCTTAGCCAAGGAACCAAGAGATCATGGCAGATCCCGACACATTGACAGAAAATATCACTTCATAAGACACAAGATTGAAGAAGGACTCCTTGTGACAAGGAGGATATCATCGGATGAGAATCCTGCAGATCCCCTTACGAAGGGACTGACGAGGGTTAAGCATTTTCAGCATGCGAGACGCATCGGGCTGAGGGACGATATTAGTTTTATATATTAGATAGTTTTCCTGAAACTTGTAAAATGTAATCGACGTTTGATGATGAATAAAATTTGTGATTTATTTATGAGTAAAGTGTTACTATCATTGTCAATTATTTACTATTGTTTCAGTTTTGCATGTTTTGACTTCCAGAATAATTAATTTATTCAAACCTCCACAATCGATCATACGTCGGAAGTAGTTATGAATCAAGATTGTCATGAATTGGGTTTGTAAATGCCTTAAAGGTGTTTAGACATGGCAATGGTTGCTGCAACATTCATGAGTACTCATAAGTTATGAGTATTGGTATAAACCCACGCTCACTTGTATCACTTCATGGAAATTATCTCGAGTGATCGTGAGACGATAACATCATATAAATCTTTAAACCTAGAGATATGAGTTGTTACCTATGAGTTGGTTGTGCATTGATTGCACGTAAACGCATCAGTAACTTGATGTTATAAAACGTGCCTTTGTGTACAATTCAATAAGTAGTAGAACAAGCATATCAGTCGAAGTTTATCTGTTCCTTCTAGAAATAGAAGCGATATCTGGGCCCCTTGATGATTTTGTGTTGACCCATGTACCAGGCCTGGTCAGAACTAAACCGATGTGTTCAGTGAAGTTCTTCGTCAAACAAATCGGAAAATCGAGAAACAACTGCTAGACAATAAGCAAGACATAGTTCCATGTGTTTGTCCGGCTGATATCATGAGAACAGAGGATTATGTGATCACTTATCTAAAATGGCGCTTCATAGTTCAACAGAGTCTTCATAGTTCGGGGAGTTTTCGAGAGCTACGATTACTGGTTGGTTCCTGAAGTTATAGGCAAATACATTTATTAGACTTATCCAAGTGGGAGTCTGTTGGATAAGGTGTCTAAATCCATAACTTATTTGGTATATACTTGACCCGACCGGCATGGTCTATTTGGGTTGCATCTCATCCAAACTATTATGGATAATTTTATGAGAGTTATACACATATGTTTATTAATATATTATGAGTTATAATATATAAATATGAAGTTACGTTATTTAATTAGTTTTAGTCTTAAATTAATTATGAATTAATTTAGAGATTAAAAGGAAGACTAATTAAATTATGGACTATTTGTTTTATATAGTGTGGGCTAATACTCATTTGTTAATGGGCTAGGCTTATGTGGAAGTCCATGGATGATCCATGGAGCTTTTAACCCATGGATCCTTGGAAAAGGAAAAGACATGGGTTATTAGGGTTTCACCCTAACCATGCACACTATATAAGCATGCTTATGGAGCATGAAATGGAGCCTAAGAGAAAACTAGTGAACTAGTGTGTGTGTGTGCATGTGTGTGGCCGATTTTATACAAGGTGTATACTCTCTCAAAGTTTTCCAAGAGTTTGTGGTGTTTGTGATTCCATTTGAGGCATTCACACTATTGGTGCTTGGCCCTCAAACTCCTTAGAACCAAACTCACCAAAAGGTATGTAATCTCTTCTAACTCTTTTAGGTTGAAATGTTCCCCATGCCATGTTAGATAGGTTATAAACCTTGGAAAATTATTATTTTGCATGTATTTAGACAAACATAGATCCATGGTTTATTAGGGTTGCATGCACACTTAGGAAGTGTTAGATTGCTCAAAACCCAACACAGACTTCGAGGACGAAGTCTGAGTCAAGTGGGGGAGAGTTGTAACGACCCGTCTCTGGTACGTTGCTTTTATAGTATTTATTTTTGAAGTTTGTAGAGGAAATCGGCGAGTCTATGTCCCGACTCGTCGAGTAGGGTCGCGTTTTTGATCAGCTTATAGATCGGCGACTCGGTGAGTCCATATTCGGGACTCGGCGAGTCGGCCTGCCAGGTAGAAACCCTAAATCCCCGGGTTTGCACCCTATTTAAACCACCTTATCAGCCCCAAAGTCGCCTCTTTCATCCCCAAAATGTTATCTAAGCAAACCCTAATCATCCCATTGAGTTTTTGAGCATTCTTGGTGTAATTCTTGAAGTTTTGAAGAGAAGAAGAAGGCTAAATCCAAAGAAGAAGAAGAAGATCCAAGTCCTTGCACCCATCTCAGAGTACTTTGAGGTAATGATCAGTTTCTTCCCGTTTTGTTGATAGATTCCCCTTTATAAGCATATTTAGCCCATTCTTTAGCTTGTTTATAGTAGAGAAATCATATTGAATGGATTAGCTTTCGAATCTAGCCATGTTTCAGTTCCAAAAACGTAGATCTATCAACTTTATGGAACCATTTTGCATGATAGCCCTAGATCTACTCTTCCAAGTGCCTTTCTAGCCTTTATACCCTTTTGTATGCTTTTGTACACGTAAAGTTGGGAACTTTACGTGGTTAACCAGCCGTAGGAGCTCAGATCTATATATTGTATGCAGTGGTTTTGAGCAGAATCGAGTTTTTAGAAGTTACATGCATGAGACTCGGTGAGTCGAGTCGCGAGTCCCCAAT
The DNA here is from genome assembly GCF_052625555.1 of Lactuca saligna. NCBI lineage: Eukaryota > Viridiplantae > Streptophyta > Magnoliopsida > Asterales > Asteraceae > Lactuca > Lactuca saligna. The sequence goes on from NC_136422.1 coordinate 129,369,015, forward strand.
TCTTCCCCTTTGAGTGATTTCGAGTGGGGACCAGTGAGTAGTGTATGGACTCAGTGAGTTAGAGGTTAGACTTAGCAATGGAGGGACTCGACGAGTTGTTCATACAACTCGGCGAGTCCAAGGCAATCTTCTTATGATTCAAGAACAACTCGTCGAGTTGTTCATACGACTCGGCGAGTCGGACGCAGATGACCTGAGTGTTGATATAGAATGGGAACTCGTCAAGTGTATGCCATACTCGACGAGTAGCAGCGAGCAGGGTTGAGAAATGAGAGTAGGGACTCGGCGAGTTAGCAGCCCAACTCGGCGAGTCAGGTCAACTGTAAAGTTGACTTTGACCAGGAGAGTTGACTTTAGCCAGGGGTAAAAGAGTCATTTTACCCCAATATAGTTATTAGTATTTGATTGAGTGTATTTGTGGAATTGTAGCCGGGGAGATACCGGAACAGCAACAGATAGTTCCCGGAGCCACACACTCAACAGCCAGATCACGAGGTGAGTTTCCTTTCAGTAGAAACTGGTCTAAGGCCACAATGCCGGCCCGTTGAGCTAGTAGTAGTTTCCAGACTTCGGTCCGATGCAGATTTTAGTATGTTTGATGCCTTCGTGGCTCAAACAGGATTTCTGTGTTATGTGTTTCGGGTTACAACCTGATGTAGTATGCTATCTATGTGCCCATGTTAGTTGATATGCTTATGTGATGCCATGTTCAGTAGTTCCGGACTTCTGTCCGATGCAGTCAGTTCCGGACTTCGGTCCGATGCAGTTAGTTCCGGACTTTGGTTTGATGCAGGAGGCAAGGCCTCAGTAGTTCCGGATGTCGATCCGATGCAGAGAGCAAGGCCCTGGTTAGTTCCGGACTTTGGTCCGATGCAGTTTCCGGACTTCGGTCCGATGCAGTGGGCAAGGCCCAGTATGTGTTTATATGTATTGTATGGTATGTGGTAGTTTGGGGGAGCTCACTAAGCTTTGTGCTTACAGTTTCTGTTTTGGTTTCAGGTACTTCCGCAAGCAAAGGGAAGAGTTCGGGTTGATGGCATCGCACACACCACAACTTCAGCTGTTATGGGAGTTGTTTTGGTTTTTCATAGATGTGATTGATACAGTCTTGACACAGTTTACTCATAACACTTTACTTTTGGTTGTGAGATATTGACGTACGAGTTTTATCTTATGATTTTATCATGGTGTTTTTAGTAATTATTAAACAAAAATTTTTGGGTCGTATTTTCGGATGTTTCATTTACAATCTTTTAACATTCCTTCTAATGCATACAATTTGATTTTAGCTAAGTTTGATGATGCAATTACTTTTGTTAATGATTTGCTTATCTTTGCTAGTAATGATGCTAAAAAGTCTAGTACTTAATTACTAGAAATACAAAAGATTTTGGAATCGAAGAAAGCAAAGATAGATCATTTAGACTTACAAATTATGAACATTATGTGTGATAGGGATAGCTTGAGTGCTGATAATAAGATTTTGTTGAAACAAAGAAATATTTACTGTAACTTAGCTAAACTGTTATATGGTCAATTAACTACTTTGTATCATTCATCTAAAATTAAAAAAGAATGGCATAGGAAGCTTTTATCTTTCTTATCTTTCAAAAGGGAGAAAGTTGACTCAACTTCTTATGACTGTGAGATGAAAATTTCTGAGTTTGATAAGGTTCATGATAATAGATATTCATATGGAATTGTGAAAATGGATGAAGTTTTAGATGCAAATGATCTTGTTGATATTGTTAATAAAACCTTGACCAAAGACGAACAAATATAAAATTTGAAAAGAACTGAGTATTCGACATCTAACTTTCGAATTTTTTTGCTAATATCGAAGATGATTGTGATGATATTAGTGAAATTGAGGCGGAGAAAGTTGTTGACTATTCTTAGTTATTAGTCATTAATGTCACTTGAATGGCTAAAACTAAAGAAATTTTTTACGATTCTTCGGTTAAAATTGACATTGATTTACCCTCAACTTTGAAAGTTCATGATCATGACCATGTGACTGTCGAAGATAGTCAAACAAACAGTGATGATGATAATGATGAAACTTCAAAAGAAACTACTATACCACGAGTAGTAGTTGATCAGGTTTATGAGGAATCTCAAAAGTTCGAAACAATAATGAAAGAAAAAGGTAATCATTATCTTGAAACAAAATCAATTGTATATCCAAATTTCATTTGCACCGATGAAGTTATCTTTCCAAATCAAGTGTATGTTACATCAGGGAATAATGAAAAGGTCAACCCTGAAATCAACAAAATTGTTGAAGAAGATAACAACCAAGATTGGAAAGAAAGATTTTTCTCAAATTAAAGTAACGTCGAAAATAATCTCAACAAGAATTCATTCATTTTTCAAAGACAAAAAACACAAAGAAATTGGGTTGTTAAAACTAACAAACCAAAAGATGAAAATCAAACAAAAGAAACAATTTCTCAAAAGTCAAATCAAGAAGTTCCAAATTTCAAAGAAGGAATTGAAAAGATTTCAAAAGAACTTGGGATTTCAATGACTAAAGCAAGGAAGAAGATTTATTGGCAAAATATTAAGTCTCGTAAGAAACAAAATGTTTTATCAAACAAATCGTCTAAATCAATTAAGTCTAAAACAGTTTAGACAAACAATCAAAACAAGTCTTTTATAAAGAAAACACCCACTCAATCACAAAAAAGATTTTTCAAAAAGCTCATTACAAAAAAAAAGTTGCAAAAAGTCTACAAAAATTTTCGTCATTCAAAGCTAAATCTCATTCACAAAATTAAAACAAAGAGAATTTTGTGAAAAATCAACAATCGAAGAGTTTTTTTCATAACAATCAAAACAACATATTTTCACAAAAGAATTTTCAAAGGAATGGTTTTCAACCAAGTGGACAAAGAAAATTTTCTCAACTAAACAAAAGCGATTTTCGAAGGGTTCACAAGTTTATCAAAATTCAAATGTTGGTTATCAAAATCGGTTTCAAAATCTATTTCAATCAAATGTGAAATCTGATTCTTCAAAACCACGTTTTCAAAGGTTAAATGTGAAAAGAAATGAAACTTTCAAACCAACTCAAAAACATTTTCCTAATCATCCTTCCAAGAAACCAAATAACACATCCTTTTCAAAAGGAAAAACGGATGTTAAAAATGTAAATCATTGGTTAGAAGGAAAATGCAAACAATATCAAAGTGGGAAATTTTCTCAAGAAGAGATCAGGTTTGCTTATGAAAGTAACCTGAATGACTCATCAAGTGGAAGTTCATCATCCAAAGAGTCAAATCCAGTGATTCGTAAGTGGAAAGTTGTTCCAAAGGAGAAATTTGATTTGACACGAAATGTGAAGGTTCAAGGGAGCATTAATGTTGATTCTAAACCTTCGAATGATTTCATTTCAATCCCTTTAACTAATGAAGTTGACTTAATTGACAGTTTGAAGTCAAAAGTTCGAAAATAGGTTTTAGGATCTTCATTTCATCATGCATTTTGTTCTACTCGCTAAGGACTCAAACATCCTTGGGGACCTAAATTTTTTCACTGATTGCAGGTTGTATGTGACGAGCAATATGATAACAAATGCTATATCGATAGTGGTGCTCTGAAATTCCAACCATCACCAAGTCCCTCCTTTCCCTCACTCATTTTCCTGTCGAATTCAAGAAGAAACGAAGTAGCAGAAGGCCGCCAGAGTAGCCCCCTGTCGCACACCATCGCGGACTGCCCTTCCACCACTGTTTGTTGTTGCTCCCGTCGACAATCTTCAGTTACCACCACTGTTTGTTGTCGCTTCTGTCGGTAAGCCATCTCTACCCTCGAAATTTGGATTATGTATTATGTGCCTCCAATTGAACACCAGGTCGACTCCCTTGATTTTTTTTCTTCCCTGGCTCATACCTTTAATCGCGAATACGAAGAAAACGTTAAACAATTCAAACTTACGTTCCATTTATTTAATTTCAATCTTGGAATTTGCTGACTATTACTAATGATGGTATTTCAGGATTAAGGCTGTGAGGATTTAGAGGGATATGTCATCTTATGTAAGTCAATATAATATCACATGAAATTGGTTTTGGGCGTGGTTAGTCCAAGGAAGATGCAGATAGGGATTTGAACAAGTTTCATCCATTTGTGTATAACACTTCTGGTCAAGTGACAAAAGCAACTTACTACACAGGTTTGTTGGAGAGGTTTGACCTTCATATCAAAATTAAAGTGTGTATATATATATATATATACATATATATATATGAGAAAGAGAGAGAGAGAGAGAGATAGTTGTGGGCCCCTGTTATTATTTTTAATTATTAGAATGTAAAAACACGTGAACTGTCATAAGGGGTAACCGTGTTACCCCTTCGTTTTTAAAAAAAAGGCGTTTTAGATCCGACACAACCAACTTTGGTGTTGTTTGTTTTTTCTGAGGCAAAATATCTGCAGTCTGCGGACCACATCTGTAGACCTCTGCAGTAGAAGAGGTGGACCAAACGTCTGCAGTCTGAAAAAAGAAGACTGTTTGTTTTTTTAACATCTGCGGGCTATTAAAATAAACTGAAATCTAAATAAACTGGTTTTTTAAAACTTCAAAGCGAATTTTTTATATATTTTTACGACTTTATTATAAATATATGACGAATCTAGATCAACTTTTATGTATTATTATATAAAAAATAAAAATAAAAATGGTATTAATTCATATACATATTTGATAAAACCAACAACTTTGATTACAAAGTTATAACTAAACATTATAATTAGTGATCAAAGAATTTGATACATAAATAGATGGAAATAAACTTCGATTTTTTCAAATAAATCTATTAAAAACGTACGATAAATATTTTCTCGAGAAATTGATGATACTCTATTAAATAAAGTTTTACAAAATTTTGGCAAAAAAATATAAGAATATATTATGATTTTTTTTTTTCATATTTATATAGACAACTTCAACGACTATTATTATAATAAATTTTTATTTATAAATTTGTTAAAAATATCATGTTTTTATCGTCAAATGTTTTTTTTAAGTTTTGTAATTTTTTTTTCATATTGTTTATCATTAATAAAGTTGGAAAAAATATAAATTAAAAAAAAAAACTTAAAAAAAATAAAGATATATATGTTTTTTTAAGCTAGAAGATATCTGAAGATGTTAGAAGACTCTGGTCCACATCTGCGCCAAGAAGAGGGCGCGCAAACATTTTTAGGTCTGCAGTCTTCAAAAAAACAAACAGTCTGCGAAGACTAATGTCTGCGCGTGGTCTGCGCGGCGCAGACAGAAGACGTCTCGCAGATCTGCAGACAAAAAACAAACACTACCTTTGTTTCCTTAAAAGATACAGAAATAACATTAGGATCTGAATAAGTAAACCTTCAAAAGTTTGTGGGTTATATGTGTCATTTTCCCAAATTTTAAATAGCTAAACTCATGGAACCCATAAAGAAGATGAAACATGATTGTATAAAATTTCATGCTTCCTTCAATTCAAAAACTCAAAAAGTTTTCTGTTGCTGTTTTTTATTTCTAAATTAAGTAACGTTTTTTTAACAGAAAAACTTAATATGTAAATTAAGTAACGTTTTTTCTTCTAAATCAAGTAACGTGAATACATCATGCAAAACTTAATATATAAAATTCCGTACATAGAAATTTTGGCTAATGGAGACAGTATCGTTGATTTAACAAACATCAAAGTCATTAGAAGTAAAAATATATTTCGAAATCAATAATATTACAAGTAAGAATCTGTTGATACAAAGTACAAACAAAGAGAACTAAACATTATGAGTTCGAATCACATGTCCAGCCATGGAAACTTGAAGCGCTTCCTCTTCATATGCCCTTCTTTCCAACTCTTCCAATCTAGCTTTCTTCTTCACTTTCACAAACATGGCTACCAATAGTAACCCCAAAAGAAAAGCCCCAATCCCTGCCCCAAATGAGCTTCCAAACACCACCTTCCACCGCTTTATCTTCTTCCTCTCCGGCAATAATATTGGTGATTCTACCACCAACCCAAAATGGCCTTGGCTCCTGGTGCCACAAATGTTTGGCGCAACCTCTTTTTCAAGTGTCACCTTACCATCGTCTCCAAATGTTGCACACATTTGTATCCTACCATGAAACGTGTTGTTCTTTGTCATTGTGTAATTACTAAAATCAATTTTTATTCCATTTACTTGTGGTGACTGAATTTTGACCTCAAATTGCACATTAAACTTTGCATCGTCGACAGCGTTATATGCTAATAACCCTAAGACAGGAGACACAAGTTGATAACCTACTAACTCATGGTAATTATCATAGTAAATACTCGACCAATTGTTTCCTAGATTTTGTGTTACAACAAGGACTCTTTCTACATATGGATGAACATCCACACCAACTCCCAAGTGAAATTCTTGGATACTTGCGCCATACCTTTTGAGGCTTCCACAACGATACTTCACAGTGCTCACATTAACACCTGTTAGATTTGATGGCAAATGAACGTTGTATGACATGCCTGTTTTGAAGTTCTTGTACGACTTGAACGTGTAATATCGAATTGCAAGGTCGAGGAGTCTTGTGGACTTAATTCCTTGAGCTTGGATCGCAAATTTTGTGGGTAATGCCAAGAAAACTAGAAGAACCCAAGTCAAAGAAAGATGATTAGAGCCCATTAACTCGAGGACGTGAATGTGTTTGTTTGCAGATGTGCATATCTTGACAAGCTCTTGCTTTCTCATGTTATGTTGAAAAGAGGAAAGTAGGGTTTGTCTATGGAAGTTTTATAATGTTAAATGATCTAAAAAGGGTTTGAAGATCATCATAGGACCATAGGAGTGTTGAGAGAGAGGAGTCTTGTGGGGTTGTAATACTGATTATTGTTTGTTCAAAAAGGTGGTTGCTTTTGAAGGGTGTGTGGTGGTGGGTCTGATGGTGATGTGGGCAGCTGCTAAAGAATTCTTTGCATGGGGTGACAGTTGTAAATGTGTAGGCGTGTTATAAGTTCGGAGATAAACAACATAAATTAATAGTAAAGGTGAGGCAAGATCCGAATCCTATTTGATTTTCTTTCGGGTTTATTTAACTTATTCGTATTAACTTACCTAAAATTTTGGAATTAGAGAATTTTTGTTGTTGAATATTGCCTAACATTATTATTTTTGAGCTTCTATACTTCTATAAACAAATTCATATATGTATCTAAAACAATATCAATATCATGTTTTTTTCTTAAAATTCTCTCATAATTTTGAATTTTAAAATATAGGGAAAAGTAATGAGTTGAGGTTGGAAGAATGATTTGGTGTAGGGGAAGTTGTGGGAGTCTAATGATTGTGATTTGGTTTGTCAAAAAAGCGGTGGGCATGGCGTGCTTAGCCGTTTGACAATGGCTCCCATCTGCAATCATATAGTGTGTGATTTTGATCAACATGTTCCTCACATTAAAATTAATATTTTTACTTTTGTCAAATTATAACATTGATGATTAATTATGTTATATTAAGTATTATTAAATATTAAACTATAATCCAAACAAGGAATTTAATCTCATCAGGCTTCTCTCCACTCCTAATTGCAGAGATCCGATTATGAACGTATGTTGATTCCGAATCCAACATAAAGAAAGCAAATAAAAGCACCATAGTCCATAGACTTCAACTTTAAGGTGTCCTACCTTAATTTTAAAAAAATATGGACGTAACTTTAGCCAAGTCAAGCTCATCCAATTCCTTCTCAATGGAGGTGGATCAAATAATTGAACCAGGGACCCCATTGACTTCATTTGGAGGGGGTATATGAAGAGGAAATAAGAAGTATTGAAAGGAAAGGAGCCAATATAATTTAAAATTAAAGATTGGGGTTATGTGAAACAAGATTGGACCAAATCCATCAGCCTCTAGTCACATACAATTCATCGGCATCCAATAGACTTAAATGGAATGTATCAACATGTATTTTTTTTTTAACAACAATTCTCATAATTACCAACCATAAACTCAACTAGAAACTGGAACAACAACAATCATTTTTTTCTAATCTTGGGGTCACTCTTATTTTGATAATGTTGTGAAAAATACGTCACAAAAGATAGGGAGGTCTTATATTCATGTAGGATCCTAGTGGATTGTTATATCGGACAAATAATCCTAGTCACATATTCTTTCATGGTCAGTATTTCAAAAAACACAACCAAATATTATTAATGGAAAACTAGCAAGAAGCTAGCACAAAAAAACTTACATAAAAATAGCCTCTAGAAGATTAAAGGAATACAAAACTATCTTGTCAAAAATTAAATTTTTCTAAAACTATTTGGTTGGAAAACAATATTAATTGGTATTATGGGACAACCAAAGAACCCAAATTGTAGCAAATATCACGGCCATTTTTTCATAATAGTCAAACGTCTATCAGCCAAATAAGTAATTCTTGAATGTCAATACAAGTCAAGATTTGAAAATCCAGCTATCGACCCACATTCTTCCGAATGCTATCCACCACAATGCACTACAAGAAAATGTGATATGTTTTTTTGGAACTAGTATCATAAAATAGACACATAATATATATACTCCAAGTCAATGCCTCGATTGACCAAATTATCCCTAGTTACCACTCTTTAAAACTCTTCACAAAAGCACGCTAGCTTAATTAGGATTGTACTTCATCCATCAGGTAGTATTCGGACTTTGAGGCAACATCATGTCATGAATAGAGCTCTAGTAGAGCTAACCAAGAATTCTTCCATGGATTCCAAATCCCAAATCCATTTATCAAACGAATATGTAAGCACAATTGTATCTAGATCGCGGATCATATTGTTGAATAAAATAATTCGGCTCCCCCTCTCACCGGCCAGTGCCAATCCCAAACACCGCCACTTCCATTCAATCTATCTTTGGTTAATAAATTATCATTATTTTCAAGAGCGAATAACCATTGAAATCTAACTTTCAAGGAAAAGTTATTATCAATCCATAATGTAGTTTGACTCTTATCTCCAAGCCTTTTTTCAAGGCCTTAAAATTAATAATACCTTTATAATGAAGATTTTTACACGAACCAACTATATTCGACCAAACTGTGGAACTTTTCACATCTTCGTCATTCAAAAAACCATCTCTACTATCATGCACGAAACGACTTTAACCCATAAAGCATTATCATTAATAGCAAATCACCACCGCTATTTTGTAACAAAGCCACATTAAACACATGAAGGCTTCCAATATCTAAACACATTTATCTTTGGAGGATAACAACACATGCTAATTCACCTAATTACTCTTGAAGAAAATTTAGAGACGATTCTTACACAACTTCAAGAACCCTTATATCATTAAAAGATTAAGAGCCAGAAGGTTTTCCTCAACTTACATAAAAACCTAACTAAAGGAAACCTACTCTACACTCACAATGAAACACACATTCTAATCTAACAACAATCAAGGAAGACCTGACGACCCAATCATAAACCCGAACTCATATGAAATATTTTCACTTCAACCCTCGATCTCATTCAAACGTTTACCTTCACGGCTTCACCCAATGAATAACAAACAAAAACAAATTAAACATACCCTTACCTTCAAAATGTTAGTTTGACAATACAAAAGTTATTAATTTTAATAGCACCTCTCAAACTAACCATTTTGAAGTAAAAAACTAGTTTGAAAAAAGGATCAAACAAGCACAGTTTTTCACACAAAATATTATGTTGAGAAGAAGAAAGAGATTTAGTTAAAATATTTGCAGCCTGATTAGAAGAACTAATATTAACCAATTTTATAACACCTTTTGATATTTTTCCCTTATAAAATGAACATATATTTTAAAATGTTTTGTCTTATCATGAAAAGCAGAATTAAGAGCAATTTTAATTGTTGACTCATTATCACAAAAAATATTTACAGGAACAATATTTTTCAATCCTATATCACACAATACCTTTGAAACTCATATTAACTCACATGAAAGAGTCCCAAGAGTCCTCTACTCTTCTCCATAATATAGGAGAATTACCAAAATAAACAACATAACCACTAACAAATTTTTGAGAAAACAAACTTTTAGCCCAATCTGCATCTAAATATCATCTCAAAAAAAGAGAATCAGACCCGGATTTTAAATATGAAAGTCCCATACCAGGATTATGCTTAAGATACCTTAACAGTCTTAAAGCAATAGGTAAATGAAACTTATTAGGTTTATGCATATATTGACTTAATACTTGTACAGAATAAGCAATATCTGGTCTAGTAATAGTTAAATAAATAATCTTTCCAATAAGTTTTTGAAGCTCAATTATATTTTCAAGTAAAACACTATTATGATCATTAATGACAAGATTTGATTCAAGTGGAGTTTTTATAGGTTTAGATCCTAACATCCCAAACTCATGAAGTAACTATAAGCAATATTTTCTTTGAGACAGAAAAATCCCATTAGGAACTTCTACAACTTCAATGCCTAAAAAATTATTTTGGTTTTCCTAAATCTTTTATAAGAAATTGGGATTTAAGAAAATCTTTTACCTTATTGATCTTGAATTCATTATTACCAATACAAAAATATCATCAACATAAACTAGTAAAAATAACAACATGATTTCTAATATTTTTAACAAACATAAAATAGTCATTAAGATTATGTTTAAAACCAAAACATACCAAGGAATCATTTAATTTTGCATTCCACTTTTGTGGAGCTTGTTTCAGACCATATAAGGATTTTAACAGTTTACAAACTCTATTATCATTCTTACCATATGATATCCTAGAGGTATACCGTATACACATCTTCTTCTAAAGAACCATGGAGAAATGCATTATTAACATCAAATTGACAAAGATTCCAACCAAAGTTAACAGCAAGAGTAATAATAACACGAATTGTTACAATTTTGGCTACAAGAGCAAAAGTCTCCTTATAGTCAATACCTTCCCTTTAATTGTAGCCTTTAGCTACAAGATGGAATTTATATCTTTCTATTTCTCCATTAGCTTTATATTTAATTTTATAAATCCAACGACAACAAATGGGTTTTCTATTTTTAGGTAGACCAATTATTATCCAAGTATTATTCCTATAAAGAGCCTCGATCCATTTCTTGATTCCTGGCCTTAACCCATTCAGGATTAAGAGAGGCTTCATAATAAGGTTGTGGTTCTAAAGACTTATCCAAGTTGGTAATAAAACACTTAGACTCATCAGAAAAAGAGGAATAGTCTAGAGTTTTTTCAATTTCATACTTGTATTTTCCTTCGATGACATAATCACTAAATCTAGTAGGAAGGGAGACTCTTTCCTTGTACGTGTGAGACCAATCAACAGAGAAACAAGGGGCTTAGAAGTAGTCTAGAATGACTAGTTTCCTCAGCCATATAAAAAAATCAGTACCAGACCCAACAAACAAACGCATAGAGGACTCCCTTAAACCAAAGTTAGTATACGAACTATCATGAGTAGCATCTGTTGTAGTTAGGTTATGAGGCGAACTAGTACCATCTGACTGATGATCCAGTCTCTTATTATTACTAACTTCATCAAACAAATGACTCAAACTGAGTAGGCTCATCATAGAAAAAAGGATCAACCCCAAAAGAGTTCTTATTAGTCTTACAAAAATAGAACTTTGCATTTTGAACGGAAAGACATACTCATAAAATTTGATATCACTGGAAACGAAGACAGAATTTGAGTCAAGAATTAACACTTTATAACCTTTCTTTTCCTAAGAATATCCGGAAAAAACACATTTTTCAACTCTAGCAGCAAATTTATCAATGTTATTTAAGTTTGTAGAAAAACACGAACACCCAAAGATCAGAAGATTATCAAAGTTGGGACACTTTGTACAAACCATTTCATAAGGAGATAAACATTTTAAAAGAGATGAAGGTGTCCTATTTATAAGAAAGACACGAGTAGGAATAGCATCATACCAGTATTTCAAAGGAATTCCTGACTAAAAAATAAGAGACTTAGCCACGTTTAAAATGTGCCTATGTTTCCTCGACACAACACCTTTCTGTTGTGGAGTGTAAACACAAGATGTCTGGTGAACAACTCCATTATCCTCATTAAAAGTTTCACACTGAGATTATATACTCAATTCGGTTATCAGACCTTATAGTTTACATATTAACTTCAAACTAAGAAGAAATATACATGTAGCTCTTGTGAAGTCATTAACAATAGTCAAGAAAAATCTGAATCCGGACTCTACACGATATGGTCCTCACATATCTAGATGAATGAGTTCCCTAAGGACTTAGTGACATGTTCACTATTGTGAAAAGAGTCTATAGTTTGTTGTGCTTTATGACACACATCACATGAAGGTAAAAAAAACATTACTGAAATTAAGTTTATTTTTAAGCACATTTAAGACTTGATCAGCAGGATGACCGAAGCATGTTGTGCCAGGTAAACTTAGAAACACAACAAGAATTTTTTGGAATGGAGGACATATTACCTGACAATGTGGGATCAAGATAATAAAGTCCTGTAACATCCCGACTCCCAGGCATAAATTTAAATTTGTTTATATTCATTTTTATAGGGCAAGTCGACAAGTTGGCGGCCCAACTCGTCGAGTAGAGATTGAGATAGTCGCATGGATTTTAGAGTCAACTCGATGAGTTGGAGGATCCAACTTGACAAGTAACAACTGAGCATGAAAACCCTAATTTTCAGGGTTTGCACCTTATTTAAAGGACCTTAAGTCCTTTATCCCGCCTCCCTCGTCACCTTATCACCCTAAGAAAAACCCTAATCGAGATGTCTTCCACTGTGGGAGAGAGTGTGAGGCTTAGAGTGTGTGTTTTGGTGCATTCTTTGAAGGAACTTGAGGAGTAAAAGGCTTGGAACGAGAAGGAGTCTCTGGATCGGGAAAACATCCAGTGTTTAAGACCATTTGGAGGTAAAAAGCCATTACCTTGATCAGTTGTTTGCTAGATCTCTCCATTACCAATATTATGGACATTTTTAGCATTTCTTAAGTCATTAATGGTTTTGAGCTTACTACGAAGCTAAGTCTTCAGATCTGGACATTGTTAGGCCCTTTAGGCCAAAAGACTCAAGCTTTATCAAGCTTTGACCAACTTACATGCATTAAACCCTTTCTTGAGCTTTGTTTTGGCAAACTTATCCCTAAATGCCATGCATGGATGTAAATCTTGCAGCTTTCATGGTATTTCATCCATAGAAGGCTAGATCTAGAGTTTGGGGCTTTAGTCTCACTGAAAAGCGTCTGAACGAGTGATTGGGCTTAAGGAAATCTACGAGTTGGTTAGCCAACCCGACAAGTTGGTTAGGGTTTCCCTCCATTATCTTGGATGCGGTGCAAACTAGACGAGTTGGTAAGACAACTCGGCGAGTTGAGTTGGATTTTTCCCGATTTTTCTGAGAAAAGGAGAAACTCGATGAGTCGCATAGATGCACTCGATGAGTTGGGTCAACATGGCCTGTTGACTTGAGTGTTCACTTCCGTTTACTTTTAGGATTTGGTCAAGTTGTGGACAATGGAGGGCATGGAGGGGTAAAATTGTCTTTTACCCTTTTCGAGCATTAGTAAAGGAGGTTAGCTTAACATCTTTAGATTTGTTGTTATAAATTGTTAATTAGAGATGATTATGATATATGTAGGCAGAGTCTAGAGTGACCGTTGAGTATGAGACATACTTGCTTTACCATCGAGGTGAGTCTTCTCACTATACTTACATGAGTGGTAATTATTGTGCGACTGTAGGGTCTTATTTGAGTTATTGGCCGGAGGGTCTTATGTGATTATTGAGTTATGTGATATTATGCATTTTGTCTTATTTATTTATGTTGTATATTATTATATGCCTTATTGAGTTTGGACCAGAGAGTCCAAACCGAGTTGTGAGACCGGAGGATCTTCACTGTGATATAGGACTAGAGGGTCCAACCTGATCTGTAAGACCAGAGGGTCTTCACTGAGATACATGATTGGAGGGTCATTGTCGAGATATAGCCATGAGAGGCTAACTATTTGTGTGTGGTATTTTGGGGAACTCACTATGCTTTATGCTTATAGTGTTGTGTGAAGTGTGTTTCAGGTATATCTAAGGATCGCAGGAAGGCGCCGACATGATTGTACACACCAGCTAGAGATTATGTTTTGAGGATTTTGGGATATTTTCAAACATTTTATTGTCTTGTGTTTTGAACAACTTGTAAACTTGGTTTTGAGAAATGTTAAATTGTGTTTTGTGTGGTCTTAAAAATGAAATTTTTATTTCAAAATTTAGAGTGTTACAAGTTGGTATCAGAGCCTTGGTTTAACGGATTCGGATGTACCCTCGGGTATGTCTTAACTCAAACTGAGGATTTGAAAATATTTTCTAAAAAGAAATGATTTTCTAAACGAGCAAAATATTTTAAGAGGAAACGAGACAAAGCAGTGTGTACAATCAGCCAGAGCCCGAATGGTGATATCCTAAAATACCCATACTTGTTTATATTATGAGATGAGATACTTATAAGATATTAGAACTGCATATATGCTAGATGATAGGCTAGGTATTTCATGAATTTAGAGCTAGAGTTGCCTGATTTATGATGCCTTAGCCTAGGGGATGCTATTGATTGATATATTATGCTATTTGCACTGTGTGTATACTAAGTAGGGGTACATGGCAAGAATTTGTTAGAGAGAGTTTTGAGTCGAGGAGTAATCTAGGAGATATACCTAGACGTGCATTTGAGGAATCTATTGAGAGAGTATTTTGATATCCGTGAGGGACAGAGTACTTGTGAATTAGGATCCTAGGAGGAGGACTTGGGGCGACTATGGGTTGGTGTGGAAGGTAGTATAGTGTACGTACTACTAAAAGCACCGTATTTGTATGCGACCCAAGTAAGAACCTTAGGATGCTGAGGAGCATGTACGGGTGGGTAATTGAGTGTACGCTTTAGCCAGTCCCTAATGATTTTATGTTTGTGTTTCAGAGAGACTATGGTGATTACCCACAACAACCCCGGGGTTGGTGGTACTAGTGACGAGGAGATCCGCAGGATCATTGCCGAGGAGGTGGCCGAAGCTATCAGGGAGGCCATTCCAGACATATTCGGGTCTATTAAGACCACATTTATTGAGACTTTTGACAAGCGATATACTGCTATCACAGAGGTTGTTGTTGCCGCAGCCGTCGCAGACCTTGCAGTTACGAGGCCACAGGAGGGTGACTCGTTCTTGTTTCAAGAGTTCAGCAACACGAAGCCACTAGAGTTTGATGGCACCCAGGACCCGCTTTCTACTATAAGATGGAACTTCGACATCGAGAGATGTTTTTGATGGGTTTTGAGCATTCTAACACTTCCTAAGTGTATATGCAACCCTAATAACCTTGGATCTATGTTTGTCTAATTATCATGCAAAGTTGAACTCCAAGGTTATATTCCTATCTAGCATACATGGGAAACATTTTTTACTTGAATGAAAGATAGAATAACTTACCTTATTGTTGATTATGATCCTTGAAACCTTGTGAGCCTAGCACCCCAAGTGTGATGCCTCAAATGCTTCACACAACACCAAATGCCTTTGGAATGACCTATGAGAGAATACACACACTTGAAAAATCGGCCTATCCCTCACTTCTATATATGTAGCCGATTTTAGTGGAGAATGAGTTCCTTATATAGTGTTGACACATCTAGGGTTACACCATGTAAACCCTAATGTGTCATGACTCTTCATTTCCATGACCCATGAGTTTGTAACTCCCATGGAGCATCCAATGGGTTTAACCCAACTTGATAATCCATGGATCCTCTTAGCCCACTATACAAGTTATGGATGATTTACATAATCAACCCATATATTTAATTAATTATCTTTTGATCACTTAATTAATTCTAAATTAATTCTTGATCAAACTAATTAAATAATACTATTAATATATTAGAGCTTATAATATATTAATAAACCACAAGTGTTATTTCTCTCATTTAGTATATCCAATTGCATGGTGCCATGCAACCCAAATGGACCATGCTGGGTTGGGTCAAGTATATACCAGAAATAGTTATGGACTTAAACACCTTATCCAACAGTCTCCCACTTGGATAAGTCTAATAACTATAACTGCAAGTATAACTTCAGGAATCGATCAGCAATCATAGCTCTTTCAAGGTTTCTTGGAAATGAGAAGATGATGATATGCCATTTAAGATAAGTGATCATATAATCCTCTATTCTAGATATCAGCCAGACAAATACATGAAATAATGTCTTACTTATTGTCCAACAGTTTCTTTCCCGACTTCCGATTTTTTTAACACATAACTTAATTGAACACATCAACTTAGTTCTAACCGGGCCCGATACATAAGGCAAAACAAAATCATCGAGAGGCCCAGATATCAGCTTCTAATCCAAGAAGGAATGGATAAACTTCGACTCATATGTTTATTCTACTACTCATTGAATTATACACCAAGGCACGTTTTATAACATCGAGTTACCAATGCGATTTCATACAATCAATGCATATCTAACTCATAAGTAACAAATCATATCTCTAGGTTTGAAGACTTATATGATATTACCATCTCAAGATCACTCGAGATAAATTCCATGAAGTGATTCTAGAAAGCGTGGGTTGAGTCTAATACTCAGAACTTATGAGCACTCATGATTGTTGTAGCCAATGTCCAACAACTTAGACCTCTGCAACCAATCATGACAGTCTTGATTCATACCTACTTCCGACATATGACCGACTGTGGAGGTTTGAATAATATGATATACCGAACATAATTATTCTGGAAGTCAAAAGATGCAAAAGAAATATAGTAAACGATTGACAAGAGATAGCAACACTTTACACATAAATAAAACACCTTTTATTCATCATCTAATGTCAATTACACTTTACAAATTTCGAGGTTATTTAACTACTAAATCTAATATCATCTTTCAGCCCTATGCTCCGAGCATGCTGGAGATGCTTAACCCGGGTTAGTCCCTTCGTAAGAGGATCTGCTGGATTTTCATCTGATGATACCCTCTTTTCCACGAGGAGTCCTTCTTCTATTTGATGTCTGATGAAATGGTATTTTCTATCGATGTGTCTAGATCTCCCGTGATCCCTTGGTTCCTTGGCTAAGGCAACAACACTTTCACTATCACATAAAATTTCCATTGGCTTCTTAATAGATGGTACAACTCCAAGGTCTCCAATGAAGTTCCTCAGCCATATCGCCTCCTTTGCTGCCTCACTAGCTGCTATATACTTTGATTTGCAAGTTGAATTAGCCATTGTCTCTTGCTTGGAGCATCCATGGAGCATCCAATGGATTTGTAACTCCCATGGATCATCCATGGAGCATCCAATGGGTTTAACCCAACTTGATAATCCATGGAGCCTCTTAGCCCACTACACAAGTTATGGATGATTTACATAATTAACCCATATATTTAATTAGTTATCTTTTGATCACTTAATTAATTCTAAATTAATTCTTGATCAAACTAATTAAATAATACTATTAGTATACTAGAACTTATAATATATTAATAAACCACAAGTGTTATTTCTCTTATTTAGTCTATCCAATTGCATGGTGCCATGCATCCCAAATGGACCATGTCGGGTTGGGTCAAGTACATACCAGAAATAGTTATAGACTTAGACACCTTATCCAACAGTTTCTATAAATGTTCATGCCCGGAGCACTTGAGAGTTTGGTTCGTACTGAACTAGCTTTGCTTGGGAGCGAAGGACTGGTGGAAGTTCGTGATGATTGATTTCACTCCTACAGATCATGCTGCAGTGACTTGGGAGAGGACTGCCCAATTATTCAAAGACGAGTATGTTCCCCATGTGGAGAGGGAACGATTAGCCTAGGAGTTTCTGTCTCTCAAGCAGAAGACAGAAACAGTGAAAGAGATTACAAGGATGTTTCATGAGAGGGTGTTGTTCTTCCATGAGCACGTGTCTACCGAGCAGGCATGTGTGAGACAATACTTGAGCATTTTGAGGAGAAATATTTGGGAGTTTGTGGAGAACTCATCATATCGGACATTGGTTGAGTTACAGACCAATGCTAAGAGGAGAGAGATTAAGCTAGACATTCAAACCAGAGAGGAGGGAGAGCCTCAGGGGAGAGATAGGAGACCAGTGTAGTCGTAGTCGGCGATGAAGCAGGCTAAACCTGCTGATACAAGAGCAGGAGGCCAAAAGGGCCACACTTGTGGCAAGTGCGGCAAGAGTCATGAGGGATCTTTTCGAGTAAGGATTTGCTACAAATGTGGCAAGGAGGGGCATACGGCGATGGACTACCCCAAGGGACTTTCATTTTTCTTTCATCACAACCAGACTGGCCACCGGAAGGCTGAGTGTCCTCAGCTCACTCATGGATAAGCCCAAGCTTCTCCTCCTGTTGCTTTGCGCGTTACTGTTGGACGACTGGGGAAGGCCGAGGCTCCGAGAACTCGTGGGAGAGCTTTCCAGCTGACTGCGGAGGATGTCCCCACAACACCTGACATTGTTGATGGTATGTATCTCCTTATTCATGTTATTTTGAGATTTATTTATGTTTATACTGTGTTTCATATAGGTACTTTTTTTATGAATTATGTGTCTGCCTTGGTGTTATATGACTCGGGTGCGAGTCGATCTTTCGTGTCTTTATCCTTTAGTCGTCACATTAGTGTTAGACACGAGGCGTTGAGTCGACCATTGAGGGTTTCTATATATCACACCCCCGAACCAGACGGCGGAAACGTCCGAGAGCTGTTGTGACTCAATTGAATACCATTACATTGAATATACATGAAACATAACATCAATCATTGCCATGCATTGAGATAGTACAACTGATAGAGTTTACACTTAGTACATTGTTTCAAACATTACATCCCCAAAAGTAAATTGTTCGATAATAGTTAAAGAAACAGCAAGTCATCACTGAGTACATTTTTCCCTTGGTTTACCTGTTACCTGAGAATACAAGCGTTTTTAAAAACGTCAACATATGAAATGTTGGTGAGTTTATAAGTAATGTTTGAAATAAAACGTTTTGTATTGTTTTGAAAACCACCAGAAAATCCGATATTTTCTAGAAAAGAGTATCGTATAAAAAGTGTGAAGATCTGTAAGTATGCTTGTTTGTTTCTATATATATAAAAAAAAAAAAAAAAAAAAAAAAAAAAAAAAAAAAAAAAAAAATTGGTTGTACTTGGCATGAATCTCGTAGTTGTAGGTATTGAAAAACCCTAGGAAAACCCGATGTTTTCCTAATTCTTTGAATTACGCTTTTTGTGTGGTGTTGTATCGTTGCGACATGTGAAGTCAATGATTCCAGGTGACATTGAATTAAATGTGCATTGTGAATTGTTATAAACACACGTTAATAGAAACGACTAGTTTACAACCATACTAACGATCCCTTAGGCGTCGTCCGTACTATTCACTTAATCCAACCACCCTGACTTCTTGTAGCCCCACAACCGAGGAGAAAAGAGGGCACGAAGACCTCAATAATTCCATAAGTCGTTCAAGGTTATAGTGAATGCGAAGGGCCCTTGGCCCGTCCCGCATTTTTGTGAATTCTCGACTTTACTAGCCGTACCAAAGAACCCTTAGGGCCTAATAGCCTAAAAGCCATTGAAAGTCCTTTTACACGGAGTTAGGTCATGTAAGGCCCAACAATCATGTAAGTAAGTTGTCTTCGGGCCTAAAGATCAGGTCATTGGGCTAGCTAGGCCCAACAAGCAAGATTTGACACTTTTGGGCCCAAAGATGGTGTATCGACGTCTGTGTATTCCCACGCATGTATTTACTTCCCGAAATTTCCGCGTCTGTATTGAATATCGTCGTGTTAGTAGTTTCAGATTTGTTATTGATTTGAGACCGAATCAATTCGTTTAGTAATGATTTTTGGTGTTGATGGTGTATTAGGTTTTGTCGGTAGTCGCGGTATTAGTGTTTTATCTCAACGGATTTGTTGTTTAACTTTGGAGTTTTTCTGTTTGCAGCCCCTTTCTTTTATGAGTTTACACTTTTAACCCTTTGAATAAAAGAATTTCCAATTTAGTCCTTAGACCATTTTTCTTAACATTTTAATATCAAAACTTGTTAAAAATGGTATTTTTCAGCTCATATTTATTTGAAAACAGTTTTAGTCCCTTAAAATGAAGTTTTCTCGGTTAAATCCTCATTTTTTTCGCAACTTTTACACTTTTGGCCCAAAATAGAAAATTTTTGCATCTTTGGTCCTTTTTAAATATGAAAAGTGTTTTTAACCCTTGAAATGGACTTGGAGCACTAGTAGTCCCCTGTTTTACAGAAAAATACATTTTCAGCCCTTCAAATTTGAAAATCTCGCATATTGGACCTTATTGGGCCGAAAATTCATTTTTGGCCCATTATGCTTACTATTTTGCATTTTAACCCATCAAAAGAATATATTTCTAGAAAATACCTTATTGAAACTATTTTGGCATATTTCAACCATCAGAATTGCTAGTTTGTCATTTTGGGCCCTTATGTTTTATATTTTTGACATTTTGAGTCCAAAAATGGGTTTTTGGCCCAAAGAAGTTCATATTAACCATCTTGGTTATTTTTATAGAAATGATTTATATGTATTAATATAATTTATTCTAATATCATATAACTTGATGCAAATCTCGGTTTTTAAGGGCTTTTTGACTAGATCCAACATCACAATCACATAAAAACACAAATATAAACATAGAAATCACATAAAGCATACATACACATAGATCTACACATTTGCTTGTATCCCCCCCCCCCCCCATAACACTTGTAAAACCGAAAAGTAGGGAATATGAAGCTCACCTTTGGGAGTGGTTTCAGTTTTGGAGAAGAGATGGAAGAAAATGAGATGATTTTCAGCCTAAGCAACCTTTCCTTGGAAGATCACGAGTTTGGGAGCTTCTAAGGTGAAAGATCATGATTTCTTATGAGTTAAGAAGAGATTTTTGATAAATCAAGGAACTTAGATCATAGAATTACTTATAAACTTACCATAGATGATGATTCTTGTGGAAAATCACTTTGGAATGCTCTTAAGTCTCGAAAATTTGGTGAAGAGAGGTGAGGGTGTTCCTTGAGAGAGTTTGATAAACAAAAGTGATTGAAGTGTGTATGTGGGTGAACTCTCGGCCGAGAACAAAGAAGAAGAGGAGAGAGGGAGTTGAGGTGACAATTCTAGATGCATGTTGGTCCATGCATGGAGGCATGTGAGGTATAAGTGAGGTGGCACTTCTCAAGTCAACTCTTCACTCTTGGATTTGGGCTTTGGGCTGAGATTTGGAAAGAAAAAGGAGAGTATTGGGCTTTAATGCCCCTAAGCCCATATTAGAGTTAGGTTGGGTGATTTTTAGCCCTATAAAATATAAGTGTGATTTTTTTTATGCTTTATTAGGCTAGATTAGGTTAATTATGGTCCATAATAGTTCATAATATTTAATTCATTTCCTTCTAGGCCCAATATGGCCCAAAACATTGAAATAAATGAAAGTGGTTCCAATTAGAGCCTATTTAAAGGTTCTAAGCCCATGATAGTCAAATTGGAAGCTTATTGGTCCATTGGGCCCAATAAGGAAGTCCTAGTCCAAAATGGACCTAAACAAGAACTTCCAGGGTTTCTAATTGCTTGTTGACTATTTGTAGTGCTTTTATGAAGTGTTTGATTGAAAATTTGTTGCCGTGAAGTAAGCATCTTACATGCTCTTAAGTTTTTGATTCAACATTTTACTTGAGTGTTGTGATTACAAGACACAAAATTTCTAGTTGTGACATCATCCCCCTATTAGAGGGAATTTCGTCCCGAAATTCTGTTTGAAAGCTAGATTTAAGAATGCTAAAATAGGTGAGGGTACTTTTGCTTCATTTGGTCTTCGCGTTCCCACGTGAATTCTGGCCCACACTTTGCGTTCCACCGTACTTTCACGATCGGGATGCGACTTTGCTTAGTACGCTTCACCTCCCTGTCCATGATTTCATCCGGTTCTTCAACGAACAGGAGATTCTTGTTGATTTCGATCTCGTCAAGGGGAATGACGAGTGTTTCATCCGACAGGCACTTCTTTAAATTGGAGACATGGAACACGGGGTGTACACTGTTTAGCTCTGCGGGTAGCTGCAGTTTGTATGCCACTGGACCTATTCGGGCGACGACTTTGAAAGGTCCAATGTACCGTGGGTTCAGTTTTCCCCGCTTCCCAAAACGAATAACTCCTTTCCAGGGTGAGACTTTTAATAGTACTCGATCCCCGACCTGAAATTCTAAGGGCTTTCGTCGTTTATCGGCATAGCTCTTTTGTCGTTCGCGCGATGCTTGTAATCGAGCTCTGATTTGAATGATCTTTTCTATGGTTTCACGAATGATCTTCGGTCCTATTAGATCCTTGTCCGTTGCGAGTGTTTTTGCTAGCTGGGTATCGCCCACCTCAGCCCAACATAACGGTGATCTACACTTACGCCCGTATAGTGCTTCAAAAGGGGCGACCTTGATGCTCGAATGGTAGCTGTTGTTATACGAGAATTCGACTAAAGGTAAATGGGTGTCCCAAGACTTCCCAAAGTCTATCACACATGCGCGAAGCATGTCTTCGAGTGTTTGAATGGTTCGTTCACTTTGACCATCCGTTTGTGGATGATAAGCGGTGCTCATATCGAGGTGAGTTCCTAGTGCTTTCTGGAGTGATTGCCAAAAACGTGAAGTGAACCTACTATCTCTATCCGAGATAATAGACACTGGTACTCCGTGGAGTCTCACGATTTCTCGAAGGTATAAGCGTGTCAATCTCTCCATCTTGTAGGATTCTCTTATTGGTAGGAAATGAGCAGATTTCGTCAGTCGGTCGACTATTACCCATATGGTGTCTATTCCATCTGACGTCTTGGGTAGCTTGGTCACGAAATCCATAGAAACCCCTTCCCATTTCCACTCAGGGATTACCGGTTGCTGCAATAACCCTAAGGGCTTCTGGTACTCCACATTTTCCTTGGCACAAGTAAGGCACTTACTAACATAGGTGGCAATCTCCGCCTTCATGTTAGGCCACCAATAGTGTTGTTTAACATCCAAATACATCTTGTCCGAACCAAGATGGATGGAGTATTGCGTCTTGTGGGCTTCCTTCATGACTATCTCCCTAAATCCTCCGAGTTTAGGGACCCAAATACGGTTCATGAAGTAGTATACTCCGTCTTCTTTTACCTCTAGATTCTTCTCCATTCCGCGTAGTGCTTCGCTTGCTCTATTTTCCATCTTCATGGCCTCCGACTGGGCTACCCCAATCTGAGTGGTCAAGTGGGATTGGATGGTTATTGAAAGGGTTTTCGCACGACGATTAGAGTACTCCTTCCGGCTCAATGCGTCAGCTACCACATTGGCCTTGCCTGGGTGATACTTGATATCACACTCGTAATCGTTTAATAATTCAAACCATCTTCGTTGCCTCATGTTCAACTCCTTCTGGTTCAAGATGTGCTGAAGACTTTTGTGGTCCGTGAAGATGGTGCACCTTGTACCATAAAGGTAATGCCTCAAAATCTTCAGAGCAAAGACCACTGCTCCTAATTCCAGATCATGGGTTGTATAATTTGCTTCGTGCGTCTTTAGTTGGCGGGATGCGTAAGCTATCACCCTTCCACACTGCATAAGAACGCAACCTAAACCCTGATTTGACGCGTCACAGTAGACTACGAAGTCTTCCGTTCCCTCCGGTAGAGATAGTATCGGGGCGCTACAAAGGGCTTGCTTCAGGGTTCGGAACGCCACCTCTTGCTTGTCCGTCCATTTGAATGGTACGCCCTTTTGCATAAGTGAGGTAAGTGGCTTGGTGATTTTTGAGAAGTTTTGAATGAACCTCCGGTAGTAGCCTGCTAGGCCTAAGAATTGATGAATTTCTGTGGGCGTTGTCGGGACGGTCCATCCTTCGATGGCTTTGACCTTGGAAGGATCCACATGAATTCCTTCTTGACTAACAACATGCCTCAAGAAATTCACGCTACGGAGCCAAAACTCACACTTGGAGAGTTTTGCGTACAGATTTTCCGATCGCAGGGTTTCTAGAATTTGTCGGAGATGTTAACCATGCTCTTCCTCGCTTCGGAAGTAGACGAGAATATCATCAATGAAGACAATGACAAAGTTGTCGATAAATGGTCGACAGATTCAGTTCATCAGATCCATAATTGCGGCAGGAGCATTTGTTAGACGAAAGGGCATTACGACAAATTCATAATGTCTGTAACATGTTCGGAAAGCTGTTTTTGGAATATCCTCTTCCCGGACTTTGAGTTGATGGTATCCAGACCGTAGATCTATCTTAGAAAAATAACTAGCTCCTTGGAGCTGGTCAAATAGATCGTCGATTCGTGGGAGTGGATAGTGACTTTTGATAGTGAGTTTATTTAACCCTCTGTAATCAATGCACATTCTAAAAGATCCGTCCTTCTTTTTAACAAAGAGGACTAGAGCTCCCCATGGAGAGTAACTAGGTCGGATGAACCCGTTATCCAAGATTTCACTGAGTTGGCTGGACAATTCCTGCATTTCAGCAGGAGCTAGCCGGTAGGGTGATTTAGCGAGAGGAGTTGCTCCTGGAATGAGGCTGATTCGGAACTCCACTTGTCTCTCTGGGGGTACTCCAGGAAGATCTTTAGGAAACACGTCTGGGAACTCACGTGCTACAGGAATGTCTTGAACGTTAACCTCTTCCTTGGTTTTATCCACTATGTGAGCCAGGAACGCCAAATTGTTCTTTCGTAGATGTTTCTGTGCCTGAATGCACGAGATGATGCGGAGGTTAGTGTTAGGTTTGTCTCCGTAAATTACTAGGGTTTCGTGATTAGGAAGGTGAAGGCGAACGGCCTTCTCGTGACACATAACTTCAGTACGGTGGGGGCTTAACCAGTCCATGCTGATAATCACATTAAAACTCCTAATGGAAACCGGCATTAAGTCTATTCGAAAGACGTGTTGATTTAAGGTTAGGGTACATCCGGTGTAGATTTCCCCAGTGGATTCGGTTTTCCCATTGGCTATTTCCACCGTAAAGGTTTCATTGAGCTTCTGGGGTTGTTGTTTTAATAAATGCCTAAATTTATTGCTTACGAAACTTCGCTCTGCTCCGGTGTCAAATAGGATGCATGCATAAGTGTGGTTTAGGAGAAACGTCCCAGTAACAACAGCGGGATCCTGAATTGCTTCTCCCTGACCCATGGTCAGCATCCTTCCTGTTCCTCCATTTCCGGGATTGTTGTCGTTAGGGCAATCTCGACGGAAATGCCTAGTCCTCCCACACCCATAGCAGGTGTGGCTAGGCCCTGAATTGTTCCTGTCGGTGTTGATGTTGTTGTTGTTGCGGGTGTTGTTGTTATTGTTGTTTCTGTTTCCTTGTTGTTGGTTCTGGGGAGGGTAAGTCCTGCAGTACCTTGCAGTGTGTCCCCTTCGATTGCAACCGGTGCACTGAAACTCCTTGCATTCTCCATTGTGATGGAAACCGCACATGTTGCACTTGGGAAGATTACCGGAATAAGGTCTGGGAGCATTCGAAGCAGCTGAGGTTGGAGCATGTGGTGTGGCCGGAACTTGTGCGGTGGCAGCATTAACTACCACTGTCTGCTGCTTCTTAGAGGTCTCGGGGCCCTGGCGCCCCTTCCTCTTGTTGTTCTTCCCTTTCTTGCCATCACCTTCCTTCTTGCCTTCAGCCTCCGCTAGCTTTTCACCCTTCTTGTTGTTGTGGTCATACAGCTTCTTTGCCAATCTTTTAGCACTGTCGAAGGTTTTGGGGTTTGCAGCTATCACATTTCCCTGGATCGGTGAGGTTAGTCCCCAGATGAATCGCTCAATCTTCTTTCCTTCCGAGGTGATCATACCCGGGCATAACAGAGATAGTTCACTAAATCTCAATATGTACGCATCGATATTCGCATTTTGCACAGTGAGGTTCCACAGCTCTTGCTCCATTTTCTGAATTTCCCCTCGTGGGCAGTATTCGGCCATCAACATTTCTTTCATTTCCACCCACGGCATGGAGTTGGCTACCGGGAGTGTCATGGCTTCCACATGTCCGTTCCACCAAGTGAGCGCTTGGTCAACAAAAGTGCAGGCTGCGAACTTCACCTTCATTCCCTCGGGACAATCGCATATCTCGAATACCGATTCCACCTTCTCGATCCATCGCTTCAAAGCGACCACTCCTCCCATGCAGGTAAAAGTTCGTGGTTTGGCGTTTGTTAAGTCCTTGTAGGTACACGCTTTGGTGGGTCCTTGATTCATTCCGTTGTTCGAACTTCCGGCCCCTTGCCCATTGACTCCTCCATTGTTCCCTTGATGAATTTGCGCCATTGCTGCAGTGACCGCAGCAGATACAGCTGTCTGGAACGCGGCTGAGTCAACTTCGGGTGGGGTTGGTCCTGGGTTTCCGCGAGTAGGTCGGAGAGACATCTTTCTGTCACGAAACGGAAAGATGTTGAGTGTACGTGGTTTCCGTAAGGTTGTGATCCTACTGACTAAGTGCGTGGTACGAACTTAAACACTTCTACCATTTAGCATACAATCATAGATTCTCAACACATAGCAATTTGTATTGTCATAATAAACACGCAAAAGTCCATTAATATTATCCGCATTTGATACATGAAAATTTTAATTGCTCGTAAGAGCATACATGAGTGACACTAGTTTGACAGCATAACGGCTCTATAAGTAGTGTAGTCACTTAAGCATAGAGTCGAAGTACATAGCATAGTTCCTAATGACCTAGTAATATAAGCCTATCCCTAACCGCGATGAGCTGTGTCCTATATAAGGGCGGGGTCATATGCCGAAGTGTTGGGCCATCAACTTAGCCATCTCAGTCATGTCTCCAATAACCTCATCCCTCTCGTGCTCAGCTTGCACTACACGTGCTTCCATGGCGTACAACTGTTGCCGTAGAGCGGCGATCTCAGCTTCGGGGGAGAGATTTTCCCTTGGTGGGCTCACTGGTGGGGCGGGGTAGTCCTGCTGTACTTCGCTAACAGGGGATGCAGAGTGATCTTTGCCCAAGTCTTTTTCTTCCTCCATGTCATCATCGGTCTCCTCGAACTCATAGTCGGTGTCCATGTACTCGGCAGGTCCGACGGCGTGGGCTCCCTCTTGATTCCCTTCTAGTTCATCTTCGAGCATCCCGTGTGCTACTAGGACTTGATAAAACTGAATGCCCTGCTGCTCTCCTTCCATGTAGACTGAGAGAAGGTATACAAATAAACTACCATTATTCTATGACCCTACCACTATTGCATAGGCTAAACATACGTCCTCTTTTTGGTGCTAAAGGGGTATAGTTTTAGGTTCCTTAGCTATCGCGATCTCATCGAAACATGTGTTAATTATATCTTGGAGGGAATGCAGTTGATCAGGCTTCATTCACTTCTTGATACTGCTAAAATAGTTCTAAATTAACCGGGATATTAGCATTATCTTGTTTGGTTCGGCGTTATGTTCTTATTTCTAATGCAAGCAAGGGTGTTTTTATTGTGTGTTTACTTGTTTTGTTCAGAGTTGTGTTAGTCCCTCTTTTGGTTTATAGTTGCATATCAATGTGTGGTTATATATGCTAAACAAAGCTCTGATACCAACCTGTCACACCCCCGAACCAGAAGGCGGAAACGTCCGAGGGCTGTTGTGACTCAATTGAATACCATTACATTGAATATACATGAAACATAACATCAATCATTACCATGCATTGAGATAGTACATTGTTTCAAACATTACATCCCCGGCCAAAAGTAAATTGTTCGATAATAGTTAAACAAACAGCAAGTTGTCACTAAGTACATTTTTCCCTGGGTTTACCTGTTACCTGAGAATACAAGTGTTTTGAAAAACGTCAACATCTGAAATGTTGGTGAGTTCATAAGTAATGTTTGAAATAAAACGTTTTGTATTTGAAAACCACCAGAAGATCCGATATTTTCTGAAAAGAGTATCGTATAAAAATGTGAAGATCCATAAGTATGCTTGTTTGTTTTTATATATAAAAAAATTTGGTTATACTTGGTATGCATCTCGTAGTTGTAGGTATTGAAAAACCCTAGGAAAACCCGATGTTTTCCTAATTCTTTGAATTACGCTTTTTGTGTGGTGTTGTATCGTTGCGACATGTGAAGTCAATGATTCCAGGTGACATTGAATTAAATGTGCATTGTGAATTGTTATAAACACACGTTAATAGAAACAACTAGTTTACAACCATACTAACGATCCCTTAGGCGTCGTCCATACTATTCACTTAATCCAACCACCCTGACTTCTTGTGGCCCCACAACCAAGGAGAAAAGAGGGCACGAAGACCTCAATAACTCCATAAGTCGTTCAAGGCTATAGTCAATGCGAAGGGCCCTTGGCCCGTCCCGCATTTTTGTGAATTATCGACTTTACTAGCCGTACCAAAGGACCCTTGGGGCCCAATAGCCTAAAAGCCATTGAAATTCCTTTTACACGGAGTTAGGTCATGTAAGGCCCAACAATCATGTAAGTAAGTTGTGTTCGGGCCTAAAGATTAGGTCATTGGGCTAGCTAGGCCCAACAAGCAAGATTTGACACTTTTGGGCCCAAAGATGGTGTATCGACGTCTGTGTATTCCCATGCATGTATTTATTTGAAAACAGTTTTAGTCCCTTAAAATGAAGTTTTCTCGGTTAAATCCTCATTTTTTCGCAACTTTTACAGTTTTGGCCCAAAATAGAAAATTTGCATCTTTGGTCCTTTTTAAATATGCTTAATATTTTGCATTTTAACCCCCCAAAAAAATATATATTTCTAGAAAATACCTTATTGCAACTGTTTTGGCATATTTCAACCATCAGAATTGCTAGTTTGTCATTTTGGGCCCTTATGTTTTATATTTTTGACATTTTGAGTCCAAAAATGGGTTTTTGGCCCAAAGAAGTTCATATTAACCATCTTGGTTATTTTTCTATAAATGATTTATATGTATTAATATAATTTATTCTAATATCATATAACTTGATGCAAATCTCGGTTTTTAAGGGCTTTTTGACTAGATCCAACATCACAATCACATAAAAACACAAATATAAACATAGAAATCACACAAAGCATACATATACACATAGATCTACACATTTTCTTGTATCCACCCCCCCCCCCCCCATAAAACTTGTAAAACCGAAAAGTAGGGAGTATGAGTCTCACTTTTGGGAGTGCTTTCAGTTTTGGAGAAGAGATGGAAGAAAATGAGATGATTTTCGGCCTAAGCAACCTTTCCTTGGAAGATCACGAGTTTGGGAGCTTCTAAGGTGCAAGATCATGATTTCTTATGAGTTAAGAAGAGATGTTTGATAAATCAAGGAACTTAGATCATGGATTTACTTATAAACTTACCTTAGATGATGATTCTTGTGGAAAATCTCTTTGGAATGCTCTTAAGTCTCGAAAATTTGGTGAAGAGAGGTGAGGGTGTTCCTTGAGAGAGTATGATAAACAAAAGTTATTGAAGTGTGTGTGTGGGTGAACTCTCGGCCGAGAACAAAGAAGAAGAGGAGAGAGGGAGTTGAGGTGACAATTCTAGATGCATGTTGGTCCATGCATGGAGGCATGTGAGGTATAAGTGAGGTGGCACTTCTCAAGTCAACTCTTCACTCTTGGATTTGTGCTTTGGGCCGAGATTTGGAAAGAAAAAAGAGTGTATTGGGCTTTAATGCCCCTAAGCCCATATTAGAGTTAGGTTGGGTGATTTTTAGCCCTATAAAATATAAGTTTGATTTTTTTTTATGCTTTATTAGGCTAGATTAGGTTAATTATGGTCCATAATAGTTCATAATATTTAATTCATTTCCTTCTAGGCCCAATATGGCCCAAAACGTCGAAATAAATGAAAGTGGTTCCAATTAGAGCCCATTTAAAGGTTCTAAGCCCATGATAGTCAAATTGGAAGCTTATTGGTCCATTGGGCCCAATAAGGAAGTCCTAGTCCAAAATGGACCTAAACAAGAACTTCTAGGGTTTCCAATTGCTTGTTGACTATTTGTAGTGCTTTTATGAAGTGTTTGATTGAAAATTTGTTACCATGAAGTAAGCATCTTATATGCTCTTAAGTTTTTGATTCAACATTTTACTTGAGTGTTGTGATTACAAGACACAAAATTTCTAGTTGTGACACTATAGCTGATAAGTACGCGGTTTTTGCCACTGATGTATGCCAGGGATGTGTTTTAGAGATTTTCAGTGTTGAGTTTCCGATAGATCTGGTGCCGATAGCGATGGGTGATGTTTGTGTCATCGTGGATATGGATTGGTTGAGTCGGTTTGGAGCTGTGATCAACTGTGAGCATCAGATGGTGACTATACGAGACCGTAGTGGGGGAGTACTTACTGTTTATTAACGGTGAGAAAAAATTGCACCACAACTAAAATTAACCGCATAAACTGCAACTGATAAACCGCAACCGTAATAAAAGCCGATGGTGAGTTTTTCTGTTTTTCAAAAACTGTAAATTTGCGGTGCGGTGCGGTTATTAGTTTTCAAAAACTGCATCGCATCGCATATATTATATACAATTTTTTTTATTAATTATTAATATATTAAATATCTAAAATAAGACAAATTTCATTGATGAAAGAATGATAAAATTCTAGAAGACAAAAATGTTGGTTTTTTCTTATGTTTAACTTTGGAAATTTGTGAAATTTTACAATTTAAAGATAATTATTGTTAATTACTAGTGATTTGACATTTTTAAGATATTAGTTGTTTGTAATTTAAGCTAATTGTCTTATACTATATGGATCTTTTATTATTACAAGTAATATGTTTAAATTATTAAAATTGTTTGAACTCTAAACCGCGGTTAAAAACAACACAAAATAAACACACCAAATCCATGCGGTTAATAACCGAAAAAAAACTATAAAAGTAACCGTCTAACCGCACTGCAAAAATAACTGCACCAAGCGGTTTTAAAAATGGATTAACTGTATTTGCGGTTAGTGGTGAGGTTTTGGCCAATAACCGCACCGAGCAACATCGCGCTCACCCATACTGTTTATGGCGAAGGGACTAGATCGGGATCAACTTTCTGCTCTGCCACCAAGGCAAGGCAGAGTCTACAGCAGGGATGCGTGGAATTTTTAGCATATGTGATGGATACGCAAGTTGCTGCTGAGAGGCCGGTTTCTATTTACGATGCTCCAGTTGTATGTAATTTCCCTGATGTTTTCCTCGAGGAATTGGCGAGTGTGCCTCCTGAGAGACAGATGGAGTTCCAGATCGATGGATTCCGAGGGTGGTGCCTATTGCCAAGGCACCTTATCTCCTTGCGCCACCCGAGATGTAGGGGTTATCCTCGCAGCTCCAAGAACTACTGGGGATAGGATTCATTAGACAGAGTAGCTCGTAGTAGGGAGCGTTGCTCCTTTTTTTTCAAGAAAAAAGGATGGCTCACATCGGATATGCATCGACTACTGGGAGTTGAACAAGCTGACGGTCAAGAACCGTTATCCACTACCGAGGATCAACGATTTGTTTGATCAGTTATAGGGGGCATCTTTGTTTTCCAAGATTGATTTGAGATCTGGATATCATGAGATGAGGGTCTATTAGGAGGATATCCAGAAGACGGTCTTTCAGACTCCTTATGGGCATTACGAGTTCGTGGTGATGCCTTTTGGGCTTATTAATGCACCGGCATCGTTCATGGACCTCATGAATCGGGTGTGAAGACCCATGTTTGATCGATCAACGATCATGTTCATCGATGACATTTTGGTGTACTCGAGGTCTAGGGAATAGCATGAGGAGCATCTGCGGGAGATTCTTGGAGTGTTAAGGATGGAGAGGTTTTATGCCAAATTCTCCAAGTGTGATTTTTGGTTACGAAAAGTCCAGTTTTTAGGACACCTCTTTAACCAGAATGGGATTTTGGTCGACCCGGCCAAGATTGAGGCAGTTATGCGATGGGAGGTGTTGAGATCCCCATCCGAGATCATGAGTTGTCTAGGCCTGGCAGGCTACTATCAGAGGTTTATCAGAGATTTCTCCAAGATTATCTTTCCTCTCACCAAATTGACCAGGAAGGGTGTTATCTTTATTTGGGAGCCCGAGCAGCAGGCATCATTCGAGACTCTTCACCAGAGATTGTGCAAAGCTCTAGTGTTTGCTCTTCTGGAGGGAGTAGAGGACTTTGTAGTCTACCGTGATGCATCCATATCGGGGATCGTTGTCATGTTGATGCAGATGGGGAATGTGATCGCATATGTATTGAGGCAGCTGAAGCCTCACGAGACGAGGTATCCCACCTATGACTTGGAGTTGGGGGCGTTCGTATTTGCCCTCAAGATTTGGTGCCATTCTCTCGATGGTGTCTGATGTACCATATACACAGACCATAAGAGCCTGAAGTACCTTATGGATCAGCCCAACCTAAATATGAGACAGAGGAGGTGGTTGGATTTAGTGACAGACTGTGATTATGAGATTTTGTATCACCTTGGCAAGGCTAATGTGGTAGTTGATGCCCTGAATCGTAGGGCAACAAGTGCTCTGATCTGAGATGTATGTATGAGGATGAAGGTAATGACTCCAGTCTTAGATACCATCCGAGAGGCCCAAGAGGTGGCCATGAGACCGGAGAGTTGTAAGAAAGATCGGGTGATTGGGCAGATTTCTAAGTTTTATACATATAGTCCGGGTTTATGACCTTCCATGGGTGGGTATGGGTGCCATATTCGGGTGGAGCTCAACTGATTTTGATGGAGAAGGCCCATAGGTTGAGATTCTTGATCAATCCTGGGGCCACCAAGATGTATTTGGACTTGAAAAAGGATTATTGGTGACCCTGTATGAAGAGATATGTGACATGGGTAGTCGAGAGATGCTTGACCTGTCGTTAGGTCAAGGTAGAGCACCAGCTTCTCTATGGCCATTTGCAGCCTTTGGAGATTCCCCTATGGAAGTGGGAACAAATCTCCATGGATTTTATTACCAAATTACCGAGGACAACACAGGGTGTCAATGAGATATCGGTGATTGTAGATCGGTTGACAAAAAGTGCTCACTTCCTAGATATAAATGAGAGCTCTTCTATGGAGAATTGGCCGAGGTCTATGTTGAGAGGTGGTTTCAGGAATAGGGTGCCAACGTCGATAGTTTCAGATCGTGATGTACGTTTCACTTCCATGTTATGGAAGAAATTTCATGAGGAGTTGGGCACCCGGTTGCATTTTGGCACTACATACCACCCACAGACAGACAGGTAGAACGAGCGGACGATTCAGATGCTCGAGGACATGCTACGCGCATGTGTTATGGATTTTGGTGGGAGTTGGGAAACTTACTTGCCCATGGCGGAGTTTTCATACAACAACAGCCATCACTCCAGTATCGGTATGCCTCCCTTTAAGCTTTTATATGGGAGGAGGTGTCGGACTCCCATCTGTTGGGGGAGGTCGAGCAGAGAGTGATGGGGAGCACTGAGATAATGCTCAAGATGATAGGGAAAATCCAACAGATTAGATAGAGGTTACTAATATCCCAGAGTCATCAGAAGAGTTATGCAGACTGGAAGTGTTCCGAGCTAGAGTTCCAGGTTGGCGATTTTTTCCTGCTAAAGGTATTCACATAGAAATGGGTGATCTGATTTAGGATGCGGAGAAAGTTGGGCCCTAGATACATTGGTCCTTTCAAAGTGATTACTCGAGTAGGTAAGGTAGCTTATCGATTATAGTTGCCTGCAGAGTTGAGCCAGATCCATAACACCTCCCATGTGTTCCGGCTGAGGAAGTGTATAGCTGACGAGACGGAAGTAGTTCCTTTAGAGGACATTCAGGCTGATGACCGCCTGAACTACATTGAGAAGCCAGTGGCGATTTTGGATAAGAAGGTGAATGTCTTGAGGAATAAAGGGGTGCCCTTGGTTAAGGTTCAGTGGCAGCATCAGAGGGGATCCAAGGGGACTTGGGAGTCGGAGTCCGAGATGCGTGAGTAGTTCCCAGAGCTGTTTCTGGAGAATGAATTTGAGGGAGAAGTCTAATTCTAGTGGTGGAAAATTGTAACATACCGACTCCCAAGTATAAATTTAAATTTGTTTATATTCATTTTAATAGGGAAACTCAAGGAGTTGGAGGACCCAACTCGTCGAGTAGAGATGGAGATAGTCACATGGATTTTAGAGTGAACTCAACGAGTAGAAGCTGAGCATGGAAACCCTAATTTTCAGGGTTTGCACCTTATTTAAAGGACCTTATGTCATTTACCCCGCCTCCCTCAGCACCTTATCACCTTGAGAGAAACCCTAATCGACCTATCTTCCACTGTGAGAAAGAAAGTGAGGCTAAGAGTGTATGTTTTGGTGCATTCTTTGAAGGAACTTGAGAAGTAAAAGGCTTGGAACGAGAAAGAGTTACTGAATCTGGCATCCATTCAGTTTTTACGACCATTTGGAGGTAAAAAGCCATTACCTTGATCACTTGTTTGCTAGATCTCTCCATTGGGAGATTATGGACATTTTTAGCATTTCTTGAATCATTAATGGTTTTGAGCTTGCCACGAAGCTAAGACTTCAGACCTGGACATTATTAAGCCCTTTAGGCCTAACCACTCAAGATTTATCAAGCTTTGGCCAACTTCCATGCCTTAAACCCTTTGTTGAGCTTTGTTTTGGCAAACTTATCCCTAGATGCCATGCATGGATGTAAAGCTTGCAGCTTTACGTGGTATTTCAGCCTTAAATGGCTAGATCTAGAGTTTGAGGCTTTAGTCTTGCTAAAAAGCGTCTGAATGAGTGATTGGGTTGAAGGAACTCGACAAGTTGGTTAGAGTTTCCTTTATTATCTTGGACGCAGTGCAAACTAGACGAGTTGGTGAGACAAATCGGCGAGTTGAGTTGGATTTTTCCCGATTTTTCTGAGAACAGGAGAAACTCGACGAGGCACATAGATTCACTCGATGAGTTGGGTCAATATGGACTGTTGACTTGAGTGTTAACTTTCGTTGACTTTTAGGGTTTGGTCAAGTTGTGGACATTGGAGGCCATGGAGGGGTAAAATTGTATTTTACCTGTTTTGAGCATTAGTAAAGAGGGTTAGCTTAACATCTTTAGAGTTGTTATAAATTGTTAATTAGAGAGGATTATGATATATATGTAGGCGGAGTCTAGACCGACTGTTGAGTACGATACATACTTAATTTACCAACGAGGTGAGTCTTCTCACTATACTTACATGAGTGGTAATTATTGTGCGACTGTAGGGACTTATCTGAGTTATTGACTGGAGGGTCTTATGTGATTACTGAGTTATGTGATATGATGCATTTTGTCTTTTTTATTTATGTTGTATATTGTTATATGACTTATTGAGTTTGGACCAGAGGGTCTAAATCGAGTTGTGAGACCGGAGGGTGTTCACTGTGATATAGGACTAGAGGTTCCAACCCGAGCCGTGAGACCAGAGGGTCCTCACTGAGATACATGACTGGTGGGTCCTTATTGAGATATAGCCATGAGAGGCTAACTATTTTTGTGTGGTATTTTGGGGAACCCACTAAGCTTTGTGCTTACAGTGTTCTGTGAAATGTGTTTCAGGTGCATCTCAGTATCATGGGAAGGTGCCAACATGATTGTACACACAAGCTAGAGATTATGTTTTGAGGATTCTAAGATACTGACAAACATTTTATTGTTTTGTGTTTTGAACAACTTATAAACTTGGGTTTGAGAAATGTGAAATTGTGTTTTGTGTAGTTTTAAAAATAAAAAACTATTAAAAAATTTAGAGTCTTACAAGTCCCCCAGATTGATTACCAGTCTCCATTGTCCCCTTGGATTGTGAATCCTGAATGTAACAATTATATTCATTAAAACAACTTCACGTTATCTTTACATAGCTTGTGAACAGTTAACAAGTTTATATTGAAGTCGGGAACAACAAAAACATCAAACAAAGTTAAAGAATTGGACAAATACAATTTCCTAATTTTATTGATTTGAGTAGAAGACCCATTTGGGTGACTAACCCTTAGATTCAGTTTTGAAACTTCAATAGAATCATCAAGTAAGGACTTAGAAGTAATCATATGTTGACTTGCTCCTGAGTCAACAACCCATTTAGAAAATTTTGGATTATGAGGAGAATTACATGAAATACCTGCCATGTTGTCACTAATAGATGATTCGTTAAATCCTTGCATATTGTCACCAATGGGTTTAAGAAATTTAGCGTATTGATCATTTGTAAGATAATGGCAATCAGTACCATTATTAACCTATTTAGAATCTGAAGAATCAGGGTTAAAATCAGTAGTAGAATTACTAGAAAAAACTTTTGTTAGATGGTTTGATTCAAAACTTGGTTTATAATTTTGGGGTGTCTAGTTATTTAAAACACTTTTCTATAGCATGGCCATTTAAACCATAGTTCTTACACTGAGTAATTTGACCCTTAGTCTTAGATTTCTTTTGATCAACAAATTTTGACACAAAATCGGAATATGAAGTCTTATTGTTAGAATTTAACAAATTTGACCCATGTTTTTTATTGGATTCTTCACGAGACACTAAGGGGAAAGCAGTTTTAACATAAGGTAGAGGTTCCATTAACAAAATTTGATTTTTAACTTGATTGTAAGACTCATCTAAGCCACTTAAAATGGCATAAGATTCATTAATTTTGAAAGATTATTAAAACTAGCAGAAGCTTCACATGTACAATTAGTTAGGTTAGTTAACCCACCAAATTCTTTCCAATAAGAATCAAGTTTATTAAAATAGTCAGACAAAGACAAACTACCCTGAGTAAGAGAGTTTATTTTTTGGTGCACATTAAAAATGACAGATTCATCAGCCTTATTATAAGTTTCAAACAATTCAGCCCATATTTCTTGAGCACTTTCAGAACAAGCATGATTAACATATATATTATCAGAAATAGATCCAAGAATCCAAGAATAGGTAACAACATTTTCCCTTTCCCATTTAGATTCTTTAATTGGATCAATATTAGGTTTAGGCACAGTTCCATTAGTAAAAGCAAGTTTACTATGTGATTTTAAAGCCCTAATCATGGAACTACACCAAAGCATATAATTCTCAGTTCCTAATAGTTTAAAGTTAATCACACTAGTAACACCATTATCAGAAGAGTGAACATAAAGAGGATCATCAAAATTAAAAACAGATTCGTTTTCGCTACCACTAGAAGATTCATCAATTGCACCATCCATAATAGCAAACAATCAGGCAAAACATGAACACATAAAACTACAAAAGTGCAATAACAAAGTCCAGATGATATCCATGGTATGCTGGGATCCACGACCGTGAAGACAGAGTCGGAAACCAAAAAAACACAAGAACATATAGGAAAAATTAACAAGTATCTGGTGTACACAAGACAACCAGGATCTCCCACAACTACAACTAAGAATAAGATCTATAAGGGAACAAGATACACTTACAGAGGTCCAATTACTCACTTTTAAAGTGCAGTTTTATGGATCGACTCCCATAATTTCGTTCCCTCTAGAGTTAATCAGTAATGAACTCCGTTCTCTAGAGAGTTATTTCAGAATATGACATGGATTAATCGATCGAAGAAACAACATCGTGATTTACTGGAGGAAACACAATCTACAGTCTA
The DNA here is from genome assembly GCF_052625555.1 of Lactuca saligna. Classification (NCBI taxonomy): domain Eukaryota; kingdom Viridiplantae; phylum Streptophyta; class Magnoliopsida; order Asterales; family Asteraceae; genus Lactuca; species Lactuca saligna. The sequence goes on from NC_136422.1 coordinate 129,406,669, forward strand.
ACAACAACAGCGAACCTTTATGTAATCTAAAAAGAAACACGACAACTTGCAGTAACCACGATCTTAATAGAACATAAAAGAGGTAGGAAATTTCGATTTAGGGTTATCAAAAATAAAACCTATATTGGAATCAAAAACCTTAGATCTTCTCAGTTTAAGTCAAGGAATAAGAGTTTTACAATAAAACCCTAAATTAATAGAACTGGGAAGATCGGAATAATCGGAGATCAAAAAATATATTACCTCTTGAGACGGAAAAACACCAACGACTATCGGAGAATCGAATTGGAGCACTGTGGCTTTGATACTACGAAGAAAATTTAGATATGATTCTTACATAACATCAAAAACCCTTATATTATTCAAAGATTAAGAGTCATAAGGTTTTCCTCAACTTGCATAAAAACCTCACTACAGGAAACCTACTCTAAACTCACAATGAAACACACATTCTAATCTAACAACGATCCATGAATAGTAAGAACGGGAGAGAAAGACGGTGAATTCTAAAATATCTAGAGTGAATAAATGATCCAACTCCCAACAATAGAATATATGGTCATGTCAAGTAAGACCCAAAGACCTACGGATAAACCCGAACTCATATGAAATATTTGCATTTAACCCTCGAACTCATTCAAACTTTTACTTGCACCTAATAAATAACAAACAAAAACAAAACATATCCTTACCTTCAAAATGTTAGTTTCACACTAAAAAAGTTATTCCTTTTAAAACCTCTTACTAATGTGAGATTATCCACCCCATAAAACACACCCTTCATCTTTCTAACATGCGACACACCATAAACAGATATATATATATATATATATATATATATATATATATATATATATATATATATATATATATATATATATATATATATATATATATATATAGGGTGATGTTCAATAGATAACCAATATTAACAAGGAACCAATCGTGAGTGTCAGAAATCATAATGATCAACGGCCAAGGTAATGGATGTACACTTGTATATTGGACACGTATACACTGAATCATACTATAAAACTCACCTCTTTACGCAAAAACCCAACTCCTCACCAAAAAACCCACCTCTTTTTTTCTTTTAATTTTTTTAAGCACCGTTTTTTATCGAAAAAAAAAACGAATACACTGTTGTTCATGATTTTTTGTCATTTTTCAATAGAAATTCATGTTGATATATAAAAAAACAAACTTTTTTTTCGAAAAAAACTCACTTTGTTATGTTGTTTTTTTAATATTTAAGTTTATTTTTATCCAAAAAAACTAATTATACCAAAATTTTCTATTTTTTCCTCTATTAATAAACATCAACATCGATTAAAAAAACCTCGATCAGTTCAAATTCAGATTGTGAATCTGAACTGTAAATATTTCAATTTTAACATTCACAGTGTCAGTCTGACTTACTTTTTCAACTCTCTGATCATTAACAAATTAAATGAAATTTACTTATGAATCGAAATATATTTGCATGTAGTTTTATAATATTTTGAACATTTGGATTACTCGTAAATTAGTTTTGTAAAATCAACAAATAAATTTATTCACATTATGAATCTGGACTGTATATAATTTACTTTTCACAATTCACAATGTGAATCTGACTTACTATTATTGACATTATGAATCTGAGTAGATTCATAATGTGAATCTAAAAAAATTCACAATGTGAATCTAAACAAAAACTTTGATTCTTTTAAACATCTATATGAATCTATTTTTAAAGAGTGCCAAAAATATGATTTTTTATATATTTATTATTATTTTTTTTTTGTTAAAAAAACAACTTAACTTTTCAGAAGACAAAGAAAATATAGTGGGTTTTTTTTTTGAAAAAAAAATTGTTTTTTTATGAATCAATATGGAGCTCTGTGGTCATCGATTTCATCCAAGGTAGAGGTTTAGGTGTTCAGTCGAATTCAGCTAATCTTCATCTTTAACAACTGCTAACGATCATTCAAATTGTGATTTTGACTCTACATCATGATTTCATCAATTGATCAAAGTTTAATTTTTCTTCCGTGAGCTTTCATCGCTTTCATTGTTACTTTCATATAACATGTTTAATTGTTAACCTAGTAACGTGAATCGATTGAATCATCAAGCTATTAACGATTTCTAAAATTCATATTTGTATGATTCGTGATTTCTGCAATCAAACATCGTATTGATTGATTGAAATCAATTATTGTTCTTAAGAAAATTCTCTTAAATTATACATGCGTTCTACCTATTTGATGAAAGACCGAAATGAATAAAGAATTTGATGCATCACCCCCTCCTCCCCACAAATAAAGTCCTCTTTAAGAATGAGTATACTTCCAAAATATGAGTTCGAATTGGAGTAAAACAATTCAATATTGACTAATCTTATTAAATTTACCTTAATTCTGTTAAAATGTGTCAATTTCTTTAAACACAAGTTGTTGGAGATGTATTTTAGCACACTTTTATTTGAATATGCTCTTGTTAACTTGTAGGAAAGGGGTTGTACAAAAGAATAAATTATATGATCTTAAATAAATTATTGTTCTTCTAAATTTAGTATATGTTAACAATAGGTTATTTTATGATTAATTTCATGAGAATGTATATTGTTCTTATTAGATATGTTGGATGCCATCAGGGATATGTTATTACATGAAGTGATTCTCTGCTAGTGTATATTATTCTGATTAGACTAATCGAATACTATCATTGAAATGCTAGCAATATAATTTTGTAAATCCTAATCCATGTGAAGTTTGAATCACTTGTAAAAACATAATATTTATTTTAATGCATATTGATTCTAAAAATTCATTCATTTTTGTTATAGAGAAATTTAGTTAATCAAGCCCAGATCGAAAGGAACTTGAATGTTTCAAATTAGAAGTTTTTACAACATATGGTGAGATTAAAGAACATCCAATATCATACTGAAATTTTCAGGTTACTCATAGTCCTCCTTATCAGCTGCTTGTTAAGTAAAAGATGCATTGACTAGTTTTGCATGAAGTAGAACAGGTTCAGGATAGTCATAATCCTCCTTGTCACGTAATTTTGTACTTTATTCATTAAAACCTTACTAAACCTATAATGTTGACATTATACCATGTGTTAAATATATTTGATGGTACCAATCACAACTAGATTATTATGCTACAAAATAGAATATTACACAACGAAATAGAATTTATGACTTTATTTCAATCATAATTGACATCATTACTATGTTTAATTTTATATATTTGTCTTTTATGTAGTTTTCTTTGTCTTTTATGTAGTTTTCTTTAGAAACCAACTCTTTAATGCAATGAAATGGTTTTCTTTGTAAATATTTTATTTCAAACACAAAATAATGGAGATGGTTTTTCAGCATAAATTTGTTTAAATCTATATAACACTATTTATTTTCATAATTAGAACAATATTATGTTTAGTGTTTTATGTTAAGTATTGGTGATTTAACTATCACTACAAGAATATAGAACTTTAATCATGCAAACCATGACACGCGGTGATTTACGATATGCAAAATCGTGTGTCCCAAAAATAATGTCATCTCTTCTAAAATTTGAAGGATTTAGGATATGCATTTTTGTGTGCCATTAAAATTAGTGTAAAAAAAACACAGGCCACTCAATGTAAAAGGCGTGTTGTCTAAGCATGTAATTTTATAAAGTTTTCATCAAACGCACGTTCTCCATCTTTAATAGCTAAGGAGGGAAATCAAATCTCAAAAAATGAAAACCCCCGCCTTATTCTCATCTTCTACCAACCGAAAACCTTGGAAGAATCGACAAAAAGCTAGGGTTCCATCAAAATCACACTCCTTTTCTTACTCTTAGAGAGCAGACGATTTAGGGTATTACTACACGACTGCTTTCTACAACGTCCAACGAAGTCAGTCGTAGCTATAGACAACACGAAACCACAAAAAAAGCCATCAAAGGTTTAGGGATTTGAGTTTCTTTTCTGTTTTTGCACATTCGCTTCTCCTCCAGCCTCGTCTTTGAAGATTCTCACAATGGCTCGATCTCAATTCCTTCCTTGGACTCTCTATTTCCCCGTGAATACAAATTGATATGATAAATTATAAAATTGATGGAAGCATTTTAACCTAGGTGAAGTTAATTATGAACCACCATTGGTTTGTGGACATTATTTCTTTCTTACAGTGGTTAAAGAGGAAGGCGCAGAAGATGCATGCCAGATTTACAACCACCCACTCCAGCGGCAACTCCCACTCCACCTGCAGTCTACCATAATTAAAGCTTTTGTATGTATTTGTTTGCGCATTGTTGTGTATCAGTATGTGTATTCTTGTAGATTTATGTGTATTTCTGTGTAAATGTATATCGGTAATGAAATTATGCTCAAGATTTGCCAATCTCATCGATTTTGTATGAGCTTATCTTTGATAGTCAACCATCGTCACCTGTTTTGGTCTATAGGGTATAGATAACGATTGTTGGTATTGATTAAAGATTAAAGATGGAATTACATCACAAACCATTCATTGTATCTGGTTAGTGTTTTTTTTTCAGTTATTGTGTCTATTCACCGATTACACCTTCTTTGTTCTATTGCTTCTTTTGTAGGTAGGTTTCTCTTGAAAATTAGTGAAAACGCCAAGGATTTTAAGATTCTTATGATTTTAATGTCATATTTAAAAGGTTCAAGTTACAGTTAAGGGGAGAATTTCAATTGATGAGGGTACCATTGCACCAATTTGCTAAACTTTATGCATCCTAAGTTAGTAACTAGGCTTACCAATATATTTATTTGCTAGGAATCACCTTAATCTTGAAAATTTAGGAGTTTTGTAGTTGTGATTGCCTTAGATGCATATAATTTCAATACAACTTGTAACTTTAAATCATATTTTCATCTAATAAACTATCATCTTGTTCATAACCAATTGATCATTATGAAAACGAGAAACATAACTAAAATTCCCTTGTTTTAATTGATGCAGATGTCTTAACTGATGTACCATTAGTATTAGGAATGAAATGTTAGAAATGGAAATTGAGAGACCAAAACTGTTAGAAAGCTAAAACCAGACTGACTAAAAATGTCAATTTGCATGTTGTATAATGTATGTGTGTGTGTCTATATATATATATATATATATATATATATATATATATATATATATACACACACACACACACACACACACACACACACACACACACACACACACACACACACACACACACACACACACACACACACACACACACACACACACACACACACACACACACACACCAGGTATGAATATGATTAGATTTTCTAATACCATGATTATAATAAATTGATCTACAAAATGTTACTCATTAGTAAAAATATAAATGCAGGCCATGCCTACAGAAGAGAGGAGTACAATCTTACTAGTTATAGCTGATGTACCGGAACAAATAATAAAATGATTTTACATGAAAATGAAGTTGATGTGGCAACTGCACAAGATGGTGGATATGAATCATCAGTAGTGTCTCGGTTGGCTCTTAAGCCTGGGAAGGCAAGTCATATTTTTTTTTTTTGGTCTTTATTGATTTTTGAATTCTTTTTTCATTTTTTTTTTTTCATTTTTTTTTTTGTATATTTTAAGTCTCTAGTCTTGCAAAAGCAATTCATGTGATTGCAAAAATGGAAGAGCCAATTGGTCTAGTGTTAAAGAGAACAGAGATAAGAAATGAAATGTATAAATTTTTCTTTTTGTTTTTTTGTTTTCTTTAATAATAATTGTTACATCTAACTTTCAGATGGATCAATCTTAGAGAAAATGCCATCTCCTTTGGGTGTCCTACTTGTTATCTTTGCATCACTACATGAGGCATTAGTTCAGGTATACACATAGGAAGTTTTTTTCTTAAATATTTTGTTAGAGTAATTTACATTTTTGGTTCAACTTAGATGAATGTTGCAATTTTGTCCCCATAAGTTTTCTCTTTTATTTTTGAAACAGGTGGTTGGTGGCTTAGCTAGTGAGACAGCTCACATGATAAGTGCAGTTGTTAAAGGCATAACTCCATTGACTTATGAGTTTACTAATCTTGTATCCACTGCTTTTAATGTTCTTCCATCCTCTTTTCTTCTTTTTCAAAGAAAAACTAGAGAGATAATTAAAGTAAGTATTATTTTTTATTATTTTTTTATATTAATTGTCTAATAATATGGTTGTTATTGGTGTAGGCAAATTTAGGTCTGATAAAGCTATTAGTTGCAAAATCACAAGCTAAAGGGTTGCAAATGCATATGAATGGCAAGGTAGAGGCTCTGATGAGCTGGTAGAGTACGAACAAGAGTCATTTTCAGGTAAAGGTTAGTGAAAGATGTGGATTTATATCTTGTGATAAGTTGTTATTGAAATATAATAAATGAATGGATGATGATGATATGTTGTTACAGGTGAAGATGCCACTTGAAATGCTTGTCAAGAAATGTGGTATAGATGTTATTAAGGAACTTATGTTTGAAGAACATATAAAGCTGCTTACTAATATTAGAAAGGTTTGCTGAAGATTTAATGGTTTTTTTCTCTAAGAAATTAATTTGGAATTAAAATTAAACAAGTTGGTATGGAATGGAATGCATACAAAGGAATGGAATGAGAGAAAATATGCTGATAACACTGAAACCAAATCTCATATGTCAAAAGCAACCACCTCCAGGTTCTTTTCGCTTCTTCCCTTTTAATCAAAGAAACTTTTAGATATAACTAAGTATTATATATATATATATATATATATATATATATATATATATATATATATATATATATATATATATATATATATATATATATATATATATATATATATAATTTACAAGATGAGCAGGTGGAATCATACAAAAATATTCTCTGATGAAGAAACTGTAACTCAATGAATCTTGATGATCTTATTGATATGAGGAGCCATCTATATATACAGTAGGAATAGGAGAGATTACAGGGATATACAAAGAGATATTCTATGAAATTGCTAATCACAATCAACTTACAATAAATACAAATATAGATATGTTCTACTAATAGTCCCCCGCAGTCGAAACTGTAGCTGGTCGGATGGAGAGACTGGATCGGAAGCGAGTGAAAAGTTGACGAGATAATCCCTTTGTGAAGATATTAGCATATTGGTAATCTGCCGGAACATGGAGAATTCGAAGAGAACCCATGCGAACTTTTTCTCAGACGAAGTGAATATCAATTTCAACATGTTTTGTACGTCGGTGTTGCACGGAGTTTTGTGTGAGATAAACGGCTGAGAGATTTTCACAATAAATAATTGTGGCTTGCAGTACCGAAAGGTGTAACTCGAGAAGCAAGTTTCGTAGCCAAGTTGTTTCAGCTATAGTGTTTGCGACCCCTTTGTATTCTGGCTCAGCACTAGAACGAGAGATTGTGGGTTGACGTTTAGATGACCAGGAGACCAGATTATCACCGAGGAAGACACAGTCGCCAGAAGTGGAGTGTCAGGAATCCGAGCAGCTTCCCCAATCTACATCAGAATACGTAGTAAGTTTGGCAGAATTAGGAGTGATGTGTAGACCGTGGTTGTTGGTTCCTTTGAGATATGGTAGAATGCGTTTGAGAAAATTGAAGTGTGGTTTACGTGGATTATGCATGAAGAGACACAGTTGTTGGACATCATATGCGATATCTGGTTGTGTGAAAGTGAGATATTGGAGAGCACCAACTAAGCTGCGGTAGAGAGGGGTCAGACATTGGTTGGCCAGCAGTGAGGCTAAACTTGGAGCCCATGTCGATAGGAGAGGTACTTGTTTGCAGTTTTTCATGTTCGCACGTGTTAAGATGTCGTTGATGTATTGAGCTTGAGAGAGAAAGAGTCCACCATTTTGATGTTGAACTTAGATGCCGAGGAAGTGATGAAATTGTCCAAGGTCAGTCATAGCGAATTCTCTAGACAATAGGCTAATGAAACGCCGAAGAAGGGATTCACTTGAGGCATTGAGGACGATGTCATCTACATACAGTAAAAGATATGCCATTTGGTGTCCATGCTTATAGACGAAAAGGGATTTGAGACTGGTGGTGCTTTTAAATCCACATGTTTGGATGAATGTTGCAAATCTTTGATACCAAGCTCATGGGGCCTGTTTAAGACCATATAATGTTTTCTGTAAGCGGCAAACCTATGTTAGGTTTTTGGTATCGACAAACCCGGGTGGCTGGAACATATAGATTGTTTCATTTAAGTCCCCATGTAGGAATGTATTCTTTACATCTAGCTAGTGAATAGGCCAAGATCGTGACACAGAAAGGATAAGAACTATTCGTACCGTGGTGGGTTTTACCACAGGACTAAAGGTCTCATCACATTCGATGCCTACTTGTTGGCTTTTCCAATTGATGACTAGGCGTGCTTTGTATCTTTCAAGAGTCCCATAGGCATGAAACTAGTGCTGAAATAACTACATACAGCGTATAACACGAGCATCGTTTGATCAAGGCACTAGATCCCATGTGTGATTGTCTATTAAAGCCTTGTATTCGTTGGTCATAGCTGAGTGCCAGTTAGGATCAGATATTGCCATTTTATAGGATTTTGGTAGGGGCGAAATGGTTGGGTCAGTGGAAATGGTGTGAAGGTTGAATGGGGTTTTAGGTTTTGTAATTCCGGCTTTGGAGCATGTGGTCATGGTGTGGGTGGATGTAGGAGGAGGGGGTTTGATGGGGGATGTGGTGGCCGTCTGGAATATGTGATGGGGAAGGATGTTGCGTTTGTTGTGGATGGAGATATGGGATTTACTGCGGTTGTTTCAGGCGAATGATTTTCGTGTGTTTGAGTGGTTGTTGGAGCTTCAGTGTCGGGGCTGGGGTTGGGGTCGTGTGAAGGTGAAGAGGTATGTGGAGGAGGGGATTGAGGAATTTGATATATAATGGGTGAGGGATTGGGTCTAGGAAGGAATAATTAGGTTTCAGGTTTGGAGTAGAGAAAGGGAATGATGTTTCATCAAATGTGACGTGACGAGAAAGGAGGATCTTGCCGGTGGATAAGTCAAGGCATCGATAACCCCGATAGTTGGTCGGGTATCCGAGGAACACACAGGTGGTGGATTTTAGGAAGAGTTTATGTTGACGGGTGACAGTGAGGTTGGGGTAGCATGCACAACCGAAGACCCGTAGGTGGTCATATCTAGGGTGTTTTTGGTAGAGTGCAGAAGTTGGAGTGTGGAAGTTGAGTAGTTTGGTGGGTAAGATGTTGTGAAGGTAGGTAGCTGTATGGAGGGCGTCAACCCAAAATGTAGGTGGGAGGGAAGCATGGGTAAGAAGAGTGAGCATGAGTTCGTTGATACGGTTAATCATGCGTTCATCTTTCCCATTTTTTTGGGAGGTGTGTGGGCAAGAGAAGCGGATATGAAGGCCGGTGGTTGAGGCGAATTGGTTGAAGTGGTGGTTGTCAAATTCGCCTCCTTTGTCACACTAGAAAGTTTTTATATGTTTGTGGAATTGTGTTTGGATAAATTTGTGAAAGTGTTTGAATTTGTCATAGGTTTCAGATTTAAATTTTAAAGGAAAGACCCATGTATAGTGTGTGTGGTCATCAATAATTACAAGATAATATTTATGGCCACTTTTGCTTGGTAAGGGAGAGGTCCATAAGTCAGCATGGATGAGATCAAATAGTTGAAGTATGGTTGATGTGGAGTCAGTGAATGGGAGTCTTTTGTGTTTGGCGAGTTGACATGAGTTACATACAAATGAATGATCAAGTTTATTGCAATAAATAATTTTATTAGAACTAAGGAAGTCCATTACATGATGGCCCGGATGTCCGAATCTGTTATGCCAAAACAAGGAATTAGAGGAAACAAAAAAAGATAAATTTGTTGGAGCGTTGATTGGGTAAAGATCCCCGGAGCTATTGTGCCTCGTAAGTAGTTTCCCACTCTTGTAGTCTTCACAGATAAACCATAAGGGTCAAATTTGACAGATACGAGATTATCTCGGGTGAATTTACGAACGGAAACGAGGTTTTTAATTACACCTTGTGTGCGTAAAATGTCTTTAAGGTGGATGGGTTTAGTGGGTTAGGGTAAGGTCCAATGACCTGATCCTAATACAGGAACTCGATTTCCAATCCCAAGAAAAACAGATTTAATAGATGACACCGAAGGGGTAGAAATTTTACCTGCATCGGCAGTAAGGTGAGTGGTGGCACCTGTATCCATGTACCACTGATTGTCATTTGGCTCCAAGGTCATGGTGTTAAAAGCCGCTGCAAGTTCTGTTAGTTCAAGAGGACTGATATCAGTGAGATGAGCCTGTTGTGCATTGCTAGTCTGGTTATTAGGTTGGTGATTTTGTGGGCTGTTACATGGAGAAGCCTATCCGGGCATAGTTGGATAAGGACAAGGAGGTGTAGTCCACCAGGGGCAGCAGCCCAATAAGGTATTTATGGGGGATTGGGCCATTGAGATCTGGGTGGATTAGGTTGAGATCTACGTCGATTACAAGAAGAGGCGTGTCGTTGATTTGAGGTTGGGTTGCCAAGTAGTTGAGTAGAAGGGCGTCGCTGTGGTTGTTGGCGATTTGGGGCAAAAGTATCACGCTGATTGGGATAATTGGGAGGGGGTTTGAAGGCTCGTGGGTGACAGCAGTAGCGACATTGGCAGGGGATAAAGAATCTTGAGCATGTTGACGTTGGTTCTCAAGTTGGAGCATAGAGCATGCAGTCTCCCATGGGGGCAAAGTTTGATTGACATACGCACCGATCGGGTTGTATTCAGTAGGAAGGCCTCGAACAAGCTGAAGTACGAGGCGTTTTTCATTCACCGGACAATCAACATCGTTGAGTTGATCAGCAAGTTGTTTCAATATTTGACAATAATCTTCAAGAGAGGGCATCGCATAAAGAGTCAAGTTGTTGAATTCGTGTTCAAGAGCAGCAGCCCTAGAACCTTTGTTATTGATAAAAATATTATGTATTCTGGTCCAAGCTTCATAAGTTGTTGAATCCGGTTCAAGAACACCGGTGAGGAGATCGTCTGAGAGTGTCCCGTAGATCCATTGAAGAACAATGGCGTCAATCTCAGACCAAGACTCATAGTCTTTATCTGTATTGGCTAGGGGTGTTGTTCCGTCAATGTGGGAGAGGACCTTGTATCCACGAGCATGAAGTTTGGAAAGCTTAACCCAAGTGGAGTAGGTTACCTTCTTTGCATCTGGGATTCTGACTTTGTTTTGAATGTTTGTAACAGTGTAAACGGGATGGATGATTTTGGTGGTGTTAGGATCGGTTTCGTCACCCATAGGGAAAGAGTAGTTACTTGTAGGGAGAGAAGGGTGGAGACTACACAGCCGTAGTTGTTGCAGAAGGTTCAGAAATGGTACTTAGCTCTTAGCTCTTATACCATGTAAATCTATGAATCGTGATGATCTTATTGATATGAAGAGCCCTCTATATATACAGCAGGAATAAGAGAGATTACAGGGATATACAAAGAAATATTCTAGGAAACTGCTAATCACAATCAATTTACAATAAATACAAATATATATATGTTCTACAAATAGAAACTAAGGATGGGATTCAGATGACATGCATACACATGCGGTTTCTGGTCGACACAGCTTGGTCAACTCCAAGAATCCTTCAATCTGGTGTCTACGTAAGTTGACTCCCAACACAATTTCCTAAAATGTACTTGATTATCAAAATCAAAATCGAGATATATTTAGGACTGAACGTTAGCTTTTGGTTGGAAAGAAATGGACTGAAATTTAATAATCAAAATCGAGTAGTTCTTAATTATTTGTTTTTATTTATTTCGTTATATAAAACATGTATAATGATGGTTGTCTGGTCTTCTAATAAAAACCAAGAAAAAATGTAATTGATTTCTTCCATCTTCCGCCAATAATGGTGAGATCTATTAAGCATCAAATTCGAAGGATTTGAATTCCACCAATTTGGCAATAAAACACGCCATGGAATGGAATCTCGAATTCCAATTCCCTCGGATTCACGAGCTAAACATGGCCTTAAGATTTTATTTTCTTACAGAAACCAAACAAGTTGCAGTAAACAAGGACAAGTCTTTGTAACACCTTTTTAGAAACTTAATTTTTAATGCTTCTGGTTGGTTATATTGCAGCTAGAAGGAGAGTTATTGAGTCAAAGCTTCAAACTTTGGTATAGGTGGTTTCTGAAAGTATAAATATGAAACAAACACATAGTGCTCTACTTTCTAGAAAACTAACATTAGACAAATAGCTTCAACAAATGAACTCAACATTTTTTTAACTAATTGTCAGTTCAATACATATCGATTGAAGGCAAACGGGCAACAAGCTGCGCCGCTAGCCCTTTCTAGATGGCAAAACCAATTCTTTTGAATCATCAAAATCACGGATTGCTCATTCAGAAGAACAGGTATAGTTTCATATAAGAATTCTTTTTTTTTTTGTTAATGATTTTTTAACATGTTAAGATATGATGATGTAGATGAATGGTTGTGTGACTCAAGCTTTTAAGTCAACTGAAGAAGACACGCACCTGGCAATCATCCTTGAAAGCAACAAGTGGGAATTATCAAATGCTAAAGAAAAAAGGGATGTCCAGAAAACGTTCTCTTCTTTCAGCTTTTTTTAATTTCAGAAACTACCAACTCAAGATATTAATTAATTAATATAATACCCTTGACTTGAGACACCAAGTACAACATTGCTGATGGTATGCGACAAATGTTTGATCCTTTTGATCGAGTCGCTCATGCTCATCATATTTTGTTGAGTTTGTTTGTTTGAACATGTGTAGTAATTGAGTTGTTGTAGGGAAAAGCTAGATGGTGGACACAAGCATATGATTATATGGAGTCTGGATAACGGTTTTGTGCTCGCTGCCATTGGTGAACATATTGAAGCATTTCAATGGGTCTACAATGGCAGTTGTTCTTGATCAGCTGAGTTGTGGATTATTTATAGCTAATCAAGTTAACTTGGGGTGCATTAGGAATAAATCAAAAGATGCATGATGCTTTATATATGGATGGGTGCTTTTCTAATAGGTAAATGATTATACCTTTTAGTGAGAATTTCAGTTTTAGTTTAGATCTAATGAACGTTTTCTGATTACTGAAGTTCATTGAGACAAAAGAAATGCTACTACTAGATCAAGCAAACTTTCAAGTGCAGAAAGTTTTATCCACCAATCACATAGATGATAATAAGGAACAATGTATTGATAAAGTAATTTGTACTATTGACAACAATGGTGTAAAAACCAAATGCAATTTGGTAGCAAATGCAATTGGTGCAAGCAATATTTTGTTCAATAAACCTTTTATTTGACAGCAGGCTGCAAGATTATCACTTGCATATGGTAAGAGGCATTTCTTTATTATCCATTATCATTGGCAATCTATTCCTTAAAATGTTTTTTGCTATTTTTCTTTTTACAGGATCGTACATATTATATCACATTTGTTAGTATATATATATACATTCTAATGTACTTCTAAAGGTTGTTGATTGTGTGATTAATAAACGCTTTTTTGTTTGACCTAATGTTCAAGTCATTACATGCCATATACACCCGGTGGACAACAACTAATTTTTTGACATGGAGGATTTTTTTACATGATATCTCTAAAACAAGGTGTCCCTTAATAGCAATGTAGTATTATGTTATATAGTTAAGTAAAACCTCTTAATAACAATGTGCAATCAGATCCCCTTAATATCAATGTATTAAACAAAATTGACATGATGTTATTGGTTGAAATTGATTGTTTTGGTATATATTTGTTTCCATATTTTTTTATTATGCGTAAATGAGTAGCGTAAAGATGCTTCGTAAATGTATATCGTAAATGGTTGTTGAAGTTTATGACAAGCAAATGTGTGTCATCTTCATTTATGATAGGGGCTTTAATAATACACAATGTGTGTCCTAAACATGCGTCATAAGGTTACGACACACAAATGTGTGTCGTCTTCCTTTATGACAGGGCCTTCCTTGATACGCATTGTGTGTCGTAAATAGACAACGCGCAAAAGCGTGTTCTCTTTTGTTATGATAGGGCCGTCCTTGACACGTATTTGTGTGTCGTCCGATCATTTTACAACACGCACTACGTGTTGTAAAAGACTGTTTTTCTTGTAGTGTATTCCCCATAATGAGGAAAACCAATCAGAAACCCAAGGTAATTTTCTTACCGATATCAATTATTCTTATAGAATATTGATCATAGATTTATTAATTCCAATTATTAACATCATGTTGTTGATTAGTTCATGTTACCGCATATTATTCTTATAGAATATTAAACATACATTTATGATTAAATTCATATGAATGCACATTATTTTGATTATATGTGCATGTGGTGGTATATTATTTTTTGTAGTTCAAAGTAACAATGTTGGAGCACAATATGGCTCTAGCAAACAATTCATTTGACATGATGGTTATTTCTTTTGGATTCGAGAGGTTGAAGGAACTTGAATATTTCAAGCTAGAAGTTTTTAACTATAAGAATCGAGATTAATGGATATGTAATAGATTTTATATGTGACAAACATGTAATAGATTTTTTATGGGGTTTTTTTCTTTGTTACCGGACTATAACTTTATAACACTTTTTGAGATTCATATTAACCCCTTTGTCGAACAAGATAACCATATGATAGAGTTTTATGATACTATTCATGAAATGTTGTTTTCAAATTCTCAATGGTTTTCTAATCATTAAGATTCTTTGTTTTAGTTTCATCGACTTTTGGCTTTTGATTTTTCCAGTTTATTCAATTCATATCGGTGGTGAATCTAGAACCAAAATCATGGTTCCTAATGTAAATGAAATTAAAAAGAATATGAAAGAGTAAAATGTTATGGTGGAGGTGGTGGTGGTGACGGGTCATGTCGGGTTGTATGCCTTAAAATATTTAAACAACACTTCAATAGTTCTAATAAATTTCTTACAAGTTAATCATATGAGGTCTTATATCAAAAAACATATTCATAAATTTTTCGTTATTGGAATTTTTTAAAATCTTTTTTTTAATATACGACACTAAACTATCACTCAAAAACTTGTCACTCATTTTTTTACGTATACAAGAAATCTATGATTATAAACATGTGGATAATTATGGTCAATGGAGGGTATGAACGACAACAAAGGACGACTGTGCAATGACCTAGTCAGACGGCGATTGGCGAATTGTAACAACATAAATTTTCAAACCAAAATTTTCATTTTCAAACACAATAAAACACATGTCACACTTTCTCAAAAATCTCAAGTATCAAATTTCAACATATATTTCAAAAATTGTTTATCACAAATCCAGGATCCTCCAAAAACATATCTCCAATGCAGGTGTGTGTACAATCAAGTCGGTGCCTTCCCGCGATCCTGAGAAGTACCTGAAACACATAACACATAACACGGTATGTACGAAGCTTAGTGAGTTCTCCAAAATACCACATACACAAATAATAAGCCATTCATGGCTATAACTCAGCATGGACCCTCTGGTCTCATGCGTCTCGGTGTGGACCCTCCGGTCGTGTGTCTTAGTGAGGACCCTCCGGTCTCACAGCTCGATTTGGACCCTCTTATCCTGTCTCAGTGGAAACCTATAATCCCACAACTCGGTTTGGACCCTTAGGTCCTATCTCAGTAAAACACAGAATATAGCATACATATCATACAGACAAAATGCATAATATGATGTAACTCAAATAGGCATAAAAGACCCTCCGGTCACTCAGAGAACCACTCATGGTAAGTATAATGAGAAGACTCACCTCGTAAGAAGTCGGATAATTTCAAACTCGAAGCACTGGTCTAGCCTCCGCCTAACACAACGATAATTATCCCTAATGAATAATGGCTCTCATTGAAGCTAGACTAACCCTTCTACAAACTAACAAAAGGGAAAAAGACCATTTTACCCCTCCAAGGCCTTAAAAGTCCACAGATTGACCAAACCCTAAAACTCAACCAAAATTCAACGGCAAAGAGTACGTTGCACGTACCAGCTCTCTACGTTGGGTATACTCTGCTGCCATGCAAGCATCGAGGATACTCGACCCTAACGCTACGTGTACTGGGATTACGCCCAGTTTCACTCTTTCTACTCATTTGGTCTGAATCAGTTAAGACCTTGGCTCATATCATAGATTTGGAATCCCTAATAGCTCTTACTCTGTAAACTTAGTGACTTTAAGCCTTTGCATGGCTGATATGGTTACAGCACACAAAACACTCACTCTCTTATCTCAAAATCCTATATCTCATGTATGGATTGATTCCAACATCCAAGATTGGATAGTTACGACACTACACCACTAAATACACTCAAAGTGGGTTGATCATAGTCTATGGAGTTCAATATCTCATAAAGTCTCCAACTTTTGGGACAAAACCCTAAAATACTCTACTATAATGCACAAATCAAAAGAGTGAGAAAGCTTGAAGCTTTATACCTCTATGTAAAGCTCCCAACACAGAGATGCTCAGATCTAAGGGCTTGGACACTCACTCCTTCTCCAAAGCTTCTCCTTCACTTCAAGAACACACAAAGACTCTCAATGTTCTCAAATGCACTCACAAGCTCTAAGAACGAAAGCTAGGGTTTAGGAGCGTTTGTTGTATGAGAATGATGGTTAAGAATGAGGCCATCATATCCTTTATATAGGTGACTCACCCTAAATTAGGTTTTTCACTCTGGGCCTAGTACGCCTAGCGTACCCTCTGGTCGCCCAGCATACTAGGTGGGTTCTGCGTCAAAAATACGCACATGAGTATGTTGAGCGTACACTGGCGTACGCCCCGCGTACTCAATCGACACCCTTTCTCAATAAGTGCTAAAATGGACAAGTACTCAAAAGGTCAAGGGTTACAAGGTATACCTGAACTTGGGATGTTACACGAATGGAAGTTGGCACGTGCAATAGTTTAAGGCTTGAGGCCGTAGGGAACAAGAGTCGTTGAATAGTTGAATGTCGTTTTCAGTTCTTTTTTTCTTTTTTTTTCTTTTTTTTTTAATTTTAGATGGATTGGGCTATATATACACATTAGGCTTCTTCTAAATGGTTATTAGGTATAAAAAAATACAGTTTCGTTGATATTCCATTCTTAAAAAAAATTATTAGATATTTACTTTAAAAATAGTAAGGTAGTTCCTATATATATATATATATATATATATATATATATATATATATATATATATATATATATATATATATATATATATATATATATAAAGTAGGTCCTAGGACCTACCTTCCCTTAACCTAGATACACCCCTGATTCATGTACATAAACAAAATTAATATAGATACTCAAAATTCAACAATAATTAATAATTAAACTAACAACATTCATGTAACATTAACTTTTTATTCTAGTATATTACATATTCTAAAATCAGAATATGACACATAATTTTAGAATATGACACATAATTTTAAAATATTTTACATTACCTCATTGTTAATCAGGTGTTATCACAATACTTTACAAAGAGGTTGAAAACAGGATGTTTCCAAACAAAAAAAATGTATAAAATCATGAATGGCATATTATTTAACAAAAAAGTTCAAAGTAATATGCTTAATACTAACAAAATATTACAAAATATTAAAGCAAACACTCTAACATAACTACATCTAAAATAACAAAAAAAAAAACAAACATATGATTTGACATATCAAAATATATATAATATCAAGTTATCAAATACAAATTGATAATATTAGAATCTTACATAATATATTTTTATTTTACATATTACAAATATTAGAATATTAATCTTTAATATCGGAATATTACACACAATTTCTGAATATTACATATTAACAACACAATATTAAATATTGAATATTTAAAATAACCAAAATAAGAACATGTCAATAAGTTTTAAACAAGCCTAAATTTAATTAGGCATAATACAATTAGAATATTCTACATATAACTTAGAATATCCTATAACATTATTGTATTAGAATATGATGCATATAACATTATTCAATTGAAAACCTAAACATTATTCCATTAGAATAGTTTAGATATAGACTTACGAAAGTAAACAACATATAATATTTGTAACGCCCGTATTTATATGCTTGTCATTAATAGCGATATAATAGTCTAGATTAACCTTTGTAACCCGTCTTGAAATAATAAAGATTTATTATTTGAGTATGATGTGTTTTGTGCTTAATTGTGTGACTTAAATAAATTAAGAATAGAAATAAGCGTCAAAATAAAATGTTAGATAATCCCGATATGTATGAAGGATGTGGTAGTGGTCGTGATGAGGTTTCTGAATATATAAAGAATGCCGAAATCCGAGTTATAACGAAGAAGTTATGACCTGTCGAAGTTTCGCGACAAAACCAACATGACACTAAATGACGTAAAATACGAATTTAATATAGAGCGATATCCAGCCTTAGTAATCTAAACGAAAGTCGTAGAATACGTTAAACCGAGAGCGTACATAAAAAGAACGTCTAAATCTGACTTCGTATGAGGAAGTTATGATTTTTCTAAGTTTCGACTTAGCAGTAGATAGCCTGAAGTTCGAATATGAGATCAAGCGATATTTAGCCAAAACTTTCTAAATAAGAATTGAATATCTCATCAACAGTAGTGCAACGACGGAAAGACAGAAGAAAACGGACGTCAGACGAAGGAATTATGCTTTTCTCACGGAGTTTTCCTGTTCCGGCCTACAAAAAATAATATAATAAATATATAATAAAAAATAAATTCAAAATTAGACGATGGAGTCTAAACGAAAGTTGTAGAACTTGTTTTACCTATGCGTGGAAAAAAATAACGTCAAAAACGAAGCTTGTATGCGAAAGTTATGAATTTCTGAAGTTCGGGGCATGAACCCCAAGTCTGTGTCAGAGCTCACGAGGTGAGCATTAGTGGCTCACGAGGTGAACAGATGATGGACGTCTTCCAGGGCAAGTGGCCATGACGAACTCAATGACATATCGAGCTCACGAGGTGAACATATGTAGCTCATGAGGTGAGTATATGTGGCTCACAAGGTGAACCAAGCATTTTTGCCCTATAAATAGAATTCAAGGGGCAGCCAATTTAGGTTCCTCATCTCTTACTCTTCCACTCCCGATACCCTCTCTAAGCCCTATTTTAACCCCCCAAAGCCCCGGTATCATCCCGAGACCCAAAGCGAGTCCCGAAGCTCGAAGATTCCGAGAAGAAAATGGTTTCCGAGCCGAAGCTCTACCTGCGAGAAGCCCGGTGTGTGAAGGTCTTCCATATCTACCGAATAATACTACTTTTAGAGCCATAGTTCTGTTCGATCATCTTATAATCAGGTGAGTGTATATTCCTTTTCTTATAACACATAAATATAAAGTATCTCCGAGTGAATACGTGCCATGTGTATATAGATATGTATTATCTGTTACTTGGAATGAATCTGTATATTTGGAATGAGTATTAAATTAATATCTAATCAGTTTTTAAGTTGCATATGTATGTTTTTATCTACAAAATGTTGGGTAGAACTTGGGTGGATAGTTGATGTGTGATAAACTATTGAGAGGCCTCGATGTTGTTGACCTAATCATCTAGCGGAGTATCGATGACGACCACGGACTCTTTCTAGATAGTCCTGTGGAACACTAGCAGATTCATAACATGTAGGTGTTGTGAGCGATGTGTTCACAGGTGTACTCTATCCCCCTCATGGTTGCCTTTAGGACATCTATTGCTAAGGAAACCCCTTGGACTAATGTCTGTGCCGATGAAAATCCTAGATTAGGTCCCTTGTAATACATGTTGTTTTAGGGACATAAAATGATGATAACGGGAATGGGTAATCGGGTTATTGTTGGTTGATGAAATTAAATATAATTATTTATTGTGGGTTGAAAACCCTATATGCTCACCAGGCTCCCAAGCCTGACCAACTCAGTTTATTTGTATTACAGGAAGTGGTGCGAGGGCATAAGATGGATGAATCATCAAGTTGTTTTGTTTATGAGCATGTATATGTATATAACTGTTGTATGGCTTGTAATATGTCATTTACGCTTTTTGGTCTGTATCGAAACATGACATCCCGAGTTTTGATTATATAATGAAAATACATTTCTTTATGAAATGATTTGGTAAATATCATTTTATCATATTTTGTTTCTGGGAACAAATTTCGCAACTCTTTTAAATCAAAATGATTTACTTTGAAATTATTTTTAAAAGCATAAATGAAACAGGTCTTTTCTAGCCGTGATTTTGGGGATGTGACAGTTGCTATTAAGACATTAGTTTAAGTGAACTAGGAATTTATAGGATTTCTAGACTTAAACTTAGAATGCTAAGTGAACATTGTGAGATGAGTGTCTGTGATATTTTGGACACGAGCACTAGTTTATTTTAGGAAAGATGCCTAAAATGCCTTTATGTGATAAATGTTATATGTTTCCATATATGATATTAATTGTTTAGATCTACGGTTTGTTGTCAACTGGATCTGGAAACCTTATGTGTTTAGGATTCTAAGTGTATGACGACGGTATTAGAACTAGCATGTAAACATTTTGGAGTGATAAGGATGATCTGAATATCTATCGTGAATGAGGATCTAATTTCATCTTATTTGGTTTGTAGATAAAAATGGTGAGAACAAGGAGTGGAGTTCGAAATGTAGACGAAAACATGAATCAAACAACTGTAATAGAGCAAGTAGCTATTGCAGCAGCAGCACCTAAGCCAGTGACAATGGATGGGATGGAAGCCATGATTCGGGCTATGTTAGCCGAACAAAGGGAAGAAATCCGATAGATGTTGCATGATAATAGGGACGAACCTATCATGCCCATTGAGGAACCTAAATTGATTCCCGAGCAATCGCAGCAAGGGAATAATAGTCACATTGTGAGTCATGTTGGGACTCACGGAGAACAAAGGAAAGACCCGGAAAGGGGAAATAACAAGGATGGGTGAATGTATAAGAATTTCTTGGGCACTAAGGCACCAAGTCTTTTTAGAAGCCCAAAGCCTGTTGAGAGTATGGATTTGATCTCTGAAATGGAGATGGTATTTGAAAGTTGTGACTCTAGCAACAAACAGAAGACTGTCTTTGCAGCTAGACAACTAAAGACTGGAGTCTTGAGCTGGTGGAAGTTGTTGGCAGATACAATGCCACAAGGAGAAGCCCTGAAAAATGTCATGGGAGGAGTTCTGGGAACAATTAAGGGTGCAGTATATTTCAAAGATAGATCTGATTGATTTGAACAATGAGTTCCAAAACTTGAAAAGGGGGAGAATGAGCGTAGATGACTATGCTACTGCATTCACTGAGAAAATGAAATTATTTCCATACCTAGTGCCAACGGAACTCTCCAAGATTGAGAGTTTCGCTATTGGACTGCCTGCCGACTTTAGCCCGACAGTCAAGATGGCAACCACTCTGAAAATAGTTGTTCGTGTAGCTAAGAATGTGGAAGCCTAGCAGAAGGAAAATGGTATGGAAAGGATAGAGGTTGGTGAAAAGAGGAAGTTTGATGAACCTTTGGGGTCCAACAAGAAAAATAGGTTCTCGAAGTCTAGTTCGAGAGGAAGAGGAGGCGAAGCGAAATGGTGCGACAAATGTAAGCAGAAGCATCACGGAAAATATGACATAGTGGCCACATGTTTTAAATGTGGATAGCCAGGGCATTATGCCAACGAATGCACCCTCACCAAGAAAGTTTGCTATAGTAGCAGTGAGGAAGGTCACATCTCGAGGGATTGTTCGAAAAAGAAGGAGGCAACATGATCCAACATTCCGCCAAAGCCGAAGGCGAGAGCATTCCAGATGACACTGGAAGCTACTAAAGATGAAGCTGATGTCGCTTCAGGTACCTTTCTCGTAAACAAATTGCCTGCCCAAATTTTATTTGATTCTAGAGCCAACTAATCCTTTATTTCACATGAATTTGGTAGAAAACTACATTTTCCTATTGATAGAGTAGATAATGCCTTATTAGTCGAAGGTGCTAGTGGCAAGTTTGTACCTGTTAGCCATCATATGAAAAGCATCTTAATTGACTTGAATGGGAATAAGTTCCACGAGGAATTATTGCCTATCAATCTAAACGGTTTCGACATTGTGTTGGGAATGGATTGACTTAGCGCCAATGATGCCGAAATACTATGCAAGAAGAAGATTGTAAAAGTAAACCCACCAGGGAAAGAGTCATTTATGGTGTATGGGGACAAACGCAGAGTGAATTCTGGAATCATTTCTCTAATGAAATCCAGAAAGTGTTTGGCCAAAGGATGTACATCATATTTCACATTTGTGATAGATGCTAAGAAGGAGAAAAAGGAGATGCATAGCATTCCTGTCGTATGTGAGTATCCGGAAGTATTTCCCGAAGATCTTCCTGGATTACTGCCTGATAGACAAGTGGAGTTCAGAATAGACTTGTTACCACGGATGACGCCAATAGCAAAAGCGCCTTACCGATTAGAACTGATGGAGATGAAGGAGCTACTGATGCAACTCCAAGGGTTATTGGAAAAAGGTTTCATTAGACCTGGTTCATCACCCTGGGGAGCTCCAGTGTTATTCGTTAAGAAGAAAGATGGAAGCATGAGAATGTGCATCAATTAGAGAGAGCTAAACAAGGCAAAAATAGAGAATAGATATTCGTTGTCGATGATTGATGACCTGTTCAATCAACTTCAATGCTCAAGTTATTTTTCAATGAACGACCTGAGGTCAAGATATCATCAGATGAAGGTGAAAGAGCATGACATAGAGAAGACTGCATTCAGAGCATGATATGGACACTACGAGTTTTTGGTTATGTCGTTTGGACTAACCAAGGCTCTAGCAACATTCATGGATTTAATGAATAGGGTTTTGAGCCCGTTCCTTGATAAATATGTGATAGTGTTCATAGATGACATTCTAATTTATTCGAAAAGCCAAGAGGAGCATGGTAGACATTTGCAAGAAGTGTTGGAAGTCTTGAAGAAGGAGAAGTTCTATGTAAAGTTCTCAAAATGTGATTTTTGGATTCAAGAAGTCCAATTTTTGGGTCATGTGGTCAACCAAGAAGGGATAATGGTTGATCCAGAAAACATTGAAGCTGTGATGAAGTGGGAACAACCGAAAAGTCCCACGGAGATCCGAAGCTTTTAGGGATTAGCTGGATATTACCGAAGGTTTATCCAAGGCTTTTCTTCGATCGCTACTCCATTAACAGCTTTGACCCACAAACGAGCTACTTATGCTTGGAATGACAAACATAAAGAAGCATTCGAGAAGCTAAAGAAGAAGTTTTGTGAGGCACCGATTCTTTCTCTACCTAATGGAGTTGAAGACTTCACTGTTTATAGCGATGCGTCTAGTGTTGGGTTGGGTTGTGTTTTGACCCAAAGGGAAAAGGTGATCGCATATGCATCTCGACAGTTGAAGGAGCATGAAAAGAACTACCCGACTCATGATTTGGAGTTGGCAGCAGTAGTTTTCGCTCTAAAGATATGGAGGCATTACCTCTATGGCACGAAGTGCAAACTTTTCACTGATCATAAGAGTCTCCAATATCTCTTTAGTCAGAAAGAATTGAATATGAGGCAGCGACGTTGGGTAGAGTTACTTAAGGACTACGACTGTAAGATACTTTACCATCCCGGTAAAGCTAACGTTGTCACTAATGCTCTCAGTTGGAAAGTCAATCTTGAAAGAAAAAGGCCAAGAGCGTTGAGAATAGAAATTGTCTCGACAATTGTTGAGAGTATAAAGAAAGCTCAATAAGAAGCTTTAGAGATGAATAACCAGAAGAAGGAACGTTTGGGCAAAACGTTGGTGTTTGGTACAAACGGTCATCGACTAAAGGTATTCTAAGATTGTATTTGGGTGCTTAAGTCAGGAGGAATAAGAGATCTTTTGATGGAAGAAGCTTGTATAGGGACCTGAAAACCTATTACTGGCGGCCGACAATGAAGTTTGATATTGCAAAGTATGTGGCGGAGTGTGTGACATGTGTGCGGGTCAAGGCACAACATCATAAACCATACGGGAGTTTAGAACCTTAACTTATACCTATGGGTAAATGGGAAGACATTGCTATGGATTTTGTTACTAAACTGCCCACAACAAAGAATGGCTAGGACATGATTTGGGTGGTCATTCATCGATTCACTAAGAGTGCGAATTTGGTAGCAGCCAATGAGATGTGGTCTATGGATAAGCTTGCGAATTCTTATGTGAAAGATATTCTGAGGCTTCACGATGTTCCGTTAACAATTATATCGGATCGTGATAGCTGTTTCACCTCAAGATTTTGGTGAAGTCTACAAGAGGAATTGGGTACCAAGTTGTGTTTGAGTACAGCTTACCATCCACAGACTGATGGTCAGAGCGAACGAATGATACAAATGCTTGAAGATATGCTGAGAGCATGTACCCTGGAATTCCAAGCCAACTAGGATGACCATTTGCCTTTGATAGAATTCTTCTACAATAATAGTTTCCAATCGAGCATAAAGATGCCACCTTATCAAACGATGTACGGACAAAAATGTCGTACACCGTCTAGTTGGTTTGAGGCTGGGGAAAAGCAGTTTATGGCACCGGAGATAGTCCATCAAACTGCTAAAAGTTGAAAATAATTAGGGAGAGAATGTTAGCAGCTCAGGATCGTCAAAAGAGCTATGCTGACAACAAGCAAAGACTAATGACTTTTGAAGTTGGAGATTCGGTTTTGCTTAAAGTCTTGTTGTGGAAAGGACTTATAAGATTTGGTAAAAGAGGAAAACTAAGTCCAAGGTTTATTGGACTGTTTAAAGTTCTTCAGAGAATTGGGGACCAAGCTTACAAGCTCGAATTACCCAAAGAACTGAATGGAATTCATAACACTTTTCATGTGAGTTATTTGAGGAAGTTCACGGGAGAAGTTCCCGACATGATTCCACTTTCGGAGTTGAGAATAGATGAGAACAAAAGGTTGATTGAAGAACCAGAGGTAATCATTGAACAAAAGACTAAAAAGTTGCAACGCAAGATGCTCGAAATTGTGGTTGTCCAACGGAAACACACGAATGGGCCAAATCTCATTCGGGAAACAGAGAGTGACAAGATGAGTCGCTATTCGCATTTATTTGTTGATGTGTGATTCCGGGGATGGAATCATTCTAAGGTGGAGAGAATTGTAACACCCGTTTTCTGGGCTTGTAATTAATAGCGATGTAATAGTCTAGGTTAACCTTTGTAACCCATCTTGAAATAATAAAGATGTATTATTTGAGTATTATGTGCTTTGTGCTTAATTGTGTGACTTAAATAAATTAAGACTAAAAATAAGCATCAAAATAAAATGTTATATAATCCTGATATGTATGAAGGATGTGGTAGTGGTCGTGACGAGGTTTCCGAATATATAAAGAATGCCGAAATCCGAGTTATAACGAAGAAGTTATTACATGTCGAAGTTTCGCGACAGAACCAGCATGACACTGAATGACGTAAAATAAGAACTTAAGATTAAGTGATATCTAGCCTTAGTATCTAAACTAAAGTCGTAGAATACGTTAAACCGAGAGCGTACATAAAAAGAATGTCTAAATCTGACTTCGTATGAGGAAGTGATGATTTTTCAAAGTTTCGACTAAGCAGTAGACAGCCTGAAGTTCGAATATGAGATCGAATGATATTAGGCCAAAACTTTCTAAATGAGAATTGAAGATCTCATCAATAGTAGTGCAACAACAGAAAGAATGACGAAAACGGATGTCGGACGAAGGAGTTATGATTTTCTAACGGAGTTTTCCTGTTCAGGCCTACTAAAAATAATATAATAAATATATAATAAAAATAAATTCAAAATTAGCCGACGGAAACTAAGCGAAAGTTGTAGATCTTGTTTTTACCTATGAATGGAAAAAAAAGAATGTCAAAAACGGAGCTCGTATGCGAAAGTTAAGAATTTCTGAAGTTCAGGGCGTGAACCCCAAGGCTGTGTCAGATCTAACGAGGTGAGCATTAGTGGCTCACGAGGTGAACAGATGATGGACATCTTCCAGGGCAAGTGGCCATGACGAACGCAATTACGTATCAAGCTCACGATGTGAGCATATGTAGCTTATAAGGTGAGCCTAGCTCACAATGTGAGCATATGTGGCTCACGAGGTGAACCTAGAATTTTTTTCCCTATAAATAGAATTCAAGGGGCAGCCGAGTTTGGTTGCTCATCTCTTACTATCCCACTCTTAATACCCTCTCTAAGCCCTCTTTTAACCCCCCCTAAGCTCCGGTATCATCCCGAGACCCGAAGCGAGTCTCGAAGCCTGATGATCCCGAGAAGAAAATAGTTTCCGAGCCGAAGCTCTGCCTGCGAGAAGCCCGGTGTGTGAAGATCTTCCGTATCTACCAAATAATATTACTTTTAGAGCCGTAGTGCTGCCCGATCATCTTCTGATCAGGTGAGTGTATATTCCTTTTCTGCTAACACATAAATATAAAGTATCTCCGAGTGAATACGTGCTATGTGTATATAGATATATATTATCTGTTACTTGGAATGAATTTGTATATATGGAACGAGTATTAAATGAATATCTTATCAGTTTTTAAGTTGCATATGTATGCATATGTATATTGCTATCTACAAAATGTTAGGTAGAACTTGGGTAGATAGTTGATGTGTGATAAACTGATGAGAGGCCTCGATGTTTTTGTTGTTGACCTAGTCATCTAGCGAAGTAAGGATGACAACCACAGACTCTTTCTAGACAGTCCTATGGAACGCTAGCAGGTTCATAACCTGTAGGTGTTTTGAACGATGTGTTCACTGGTGTACTCTATCCTCCTCATGGTTCGCTTTGGGACATCTATTGCTGACGAAACCCCTTGGAGTAATGTTTGTCCCGATGAAAATCCTAGATTAGGTCCCTTGTAATAGATGTTGTTTTAGGGACGTAAAGTGAGGATAACGGGAATGGGTAATCGGGTTATTGTTGGTTGATGAAATTAAATATAATTATTTATTGTGGGCTGAAAACCCTATATGCTCACCAGGATCCCAAGCCTGACCCACTCAGTTTATTTGTATTAGAGGAAGTGGTGCGAGGGCATAAGTTGGATGAATCATCAAGTTGTTTTTTTATGAGCCTGTATGTGTGTATAATTGTTGTATGGCTTGTAATATGTCGTTTACCTTTTTTGGTTTCTATCGGAACATGACATCCCAAGTTTTGATTATATAATGAAAATACATTTCTTTATGAAATGATTTAGTAAATATCATTTTATCATATTTTGTTTTTGGGAACAAATTTTGCAACTCATTTAAATCAAAAGGATTTACTTTGAAATTATTTAAAAAACATAAATGAAACCGGTCTTTTCTGATCATGATTTTGGGGATGTCACGATATTATTCTATTAGAGTATTATATATTTACTTATTATAACATAAAACATAAAGTATTATTTTAATATAATATTATACACACAAACTTTAATTTAAACTAATATGATATGTGAATGATATTACTAATATTACATGATATAAACTATACTGTTAGATGTATTATTCTTTAAAATACATCACATAAATTGAATATCAACATTTATAGATCTTATATACTAAAATTACAACTATATTGTCATATATACTTGTTTCCTATTTTGTTGGTCTGTCTTTGATCGGTTTACGCTCTATCAGATGAGGTACCGTGAACTACAACTTTTTCTTTATTTATTTTTTAAGATAAACCTTCTTGTACATTCTTTCCTTTAGGATAAAAAAAACTCATTTTGCCCTTAATCTGATAATTTTGTCATTTCATCTGCATCAAAAAATAAAACATGCTTTTGTTAAAACAATAAAACTAGGATATAAAGAATAAATTTATTTTCAAACAAAGTTATTATGTTTCGAACCTAGTATAGAATAAAATGATACAATATTTATAAAATACTAAGAATTTAACAACATGAAAATCATTTAACAAGCAATTTTCAATTAAGAAATTGCATTTTGTTATTTCCGAGTACAATCAAAATATATAGAATACTTCAGAAAAAGCATCAAACATGTTATTTCCAAAAAAAAATTGTAAAGTCTAAAATCATACATTACATATTACTTAACAAAAATATTCAAAGCAAGTTGCTTCCAACAAAATCAGAATGTCTAGAATCATATATTACACAATACTTAACAAAAAGGTTGAAAACAAGTTGTTTCCAATAAAATCAGGATATCTAAAATTAGAATATGACACACAATTTTAGAATTTCACCAAAGTTGATATTATGTCAAAGATTGTCATAATATTACACATTAGAAGTAGTTTTTAACAAAATCATAATGTCTAGAATACTTTATACATATTTCACTTGTTCATTAATACTTAATTTATCCATATAGCCTTGCAATTATCTTTTCATTAAGCCTTTGGCTATACCTTAATCATTCTTGGTTTCCAACACGATCAAAATGTATACAATATTTATATATTAACACCTATATCACTATATTTTTACGCCATCATTTAATTAAACAACAAAATGTCTAGAATATTTAGTAAATAATATCATAATCTTTCCCAACCAGAATACATAATGCCTAGAATGTTCTAATAATACTTGACGACATGATACTATTGTGTTAAAGTTTGTACCTTTTCCCTTAAGCTAATGTTCTAATGACATGCTAGATATAGAAGTTAAAGAATTTTTCTTTGTTCCCTTTTTTCGCTTTTAATTTATTCATTATATTACTTTTATGTGCATTAATAAATTATTGCTACTATAAATAATTCCATAATATTAAGAATATAGATTCATATTAAAAGTTACAACAACACATCAATGAAAGCTAAAACAAACTAATATACTATGTTGCTAAATCAACTAAAACTAAAATAAATATATGAATACTAACTTAAATTGATTACTTATATCAAACATTATTAATAAATGAGAGTAATTAGGATTATAGACCAAAATAGAATATCAAAATAATGGTGTTGTAATAAACCTTAACACATATTAAAACTTAACAATGTATAACATCAATGATATGTTATTAGTCTTGTTCTAAATTTTGTTCTAAAATATCAGATACATAATTTGATTTTATTCTTCAACAATTATATATAAATGTTTGGTCTAAACTTTTCTAGAATACTAACTCAAATTTCAAGGAATCAAAATAATAACTTAAAACTTAATGAAATGATGAATAGTTAGTTAGAATATCATAACAATTTTGTTGATTTTGAGTTTTCATAAGAACTAAAATGTTTAATTAGAACACTTTTGAGTTACCTATAGATTTAACATCTAGATATAAATCTCTCATGATATCATATATTGTAGATGTAAATCTCATCACGATTTCATACATTCTACATAAATCACGATTTCATATATTCTACATAAATATTTATAAGCATAAAAACTAAATATATAACAAGTAATATACTACTATGCTGTTAAATCAATCAAATCTGAATACAAAAAAACTTAAATTAATTACAAACATCAAACATTAGTAAAATTTTCAACTTTACAACTTTACAACATACAAGAGATTCCGTTAGCTACCAATTTTAAAAATAAAACCAATAATCAATGGATTTAAAGAATTTAGAATCATATAACATTGTCTAGAATACTAAATCAAACCCTATTTTACTAATTTAGCAACAAGACAATGTCATTAATTAGCAAATTAGAATCTCAAATTAAAATTAAAGTTCATCAATAAACAAATTGAAGACTATTAAGAAACTAGGTGTGAGACCCGTATATTATACCGGTTGATTTAGAAAATGATTAAACTTAAAGTATAAAAAAAAAAAAATTAATGTACAACTTTAAAATAAAAAAGAAATAATGTATTTATTACAATTTAATATCATATATATATATATATATATATATATATATATATATATATATATATATATATATATATATATATATATATATAATATTTAATACTTTATATATATAAGTATATGACTTTAATTAAAACAAACCAAAAATTGACAAGTGGATAATATTTATTTCAAGATTACCACAAAATGACAAGTGTTAAAACTCATGAAAAATTGACAAGTGGCAAAAAAAACCTTCATTTATTAAGTAGGATTAAAAGAAGATAAAACCTAATTTATCAATTACTAAAACCTAGAATACCTACAATATTTTTAACTTCTTCATGTTCTGGATCCTTTAATTTATTAACATCATACATTCTCCTAATAAAGTATAAAGAACTATTATTTGAATAATACATAAAGGTATGATAAAAGAAAATGTACAATATTAGAATGTTATACATATAGACATTAACTTTACACAATAAAGCCATTGGTATATGAATTGGTTCTGACTTATCAAAGTAACCAATAACATCTAGTTGATCAATAAAGTAACATCTAAAATCAAATTTATGAAATAACACCTAACTTAAAAAAATCAGAATACCTAGAATATTAAGTTAATAAATAATATTTTACTAATATTTTTACTTACTAATCAAACAAAGTGTAACATCCCGAAAATCATAAGGTATAATTTTCATTTTTATTATAATCAAAACAAAAATGTAACTTTTATTTAAAATCATTTCAAAATAGAACAATTATTAGAGTTCATTCCCAAAATCACATCTTGCGGAAAACACGGGTGTATGCGCTATGATCATGTCGGGCCCTTACCTTTCGAACCGAAAGTACTTGAAACCATAAACTACAAACTGCAAGCACAAAGCTTAGTGAGTTCCCCAAAATACAACATACCATACACATCAAACGAGCCATAGATATCATACATATCCAATCAATCAATAAAAGT